>NC_042619.1:88210080-88513205 GCF_901001135.1 Rhinatrema bivittatum
AATAATAATGGGAGATTTCAATTACTACTACTATAAACGGTTATGATCAAACACAACGAGTACAATTCTTCACTAGAAAGACGTCATGTAATTATAATTTTTCTTAATTTTTCTTAATATGCTATTGCTTGTGGAGCCATCATAACACCTGCAGGCATACCAGCATATTTTGCTTAAGGTTTTGCCACTTCAGGTCATGTTTAATCATTGGCTCGAGTCCTTTATTCTTCTGCGTATTTTTAGATTTTTTAAATTATTTAAATTTTTGTAAAATTCTGTATCGGGGTAATCTCTTCCTTAGAGTGACTCAAAATGTCAAAGGAATTTAAAGTCCAGTCCGACGCGCGTTTCGCATCGCTGCATCGGGAACTGAAACAAGTACACTCCGCTTTTATTTTTGATGGATGTAGTTATCCCATTACTCAATTACTTGCTTGCTTTAACTTTCCAACCTTGCCGCCGTTTCCTCTTACTCAGACGCCAGTAAGAGGAAACGGCGGCAAGGTTGGAAAGTTAAAGCAAGAAAGTAATTGAGTAACGGGGCAACTACATCCTGAAGAGGATGTTGCGGAGGTACCCGTAATGGAGAAGGTTTTCATGGGTAATGATTCAGATGGACTGAATCAAATCACGGTGAACCTAGAAGATGTGGTAGGTCTGATTGACAAACTGAAGAGTAGTAAATCACCTGGACCGGATGGTATACACCCCAGAGTTCTGAAGGAACTAAAAAATGAAATTTTAGACCTATTAGTAAAAATTTGTAACCTATCATTAAAATCATCCATTGTACCTGAAGACTGGAGGATAGCAAATGAAACCCCAATATTTAAAAAGGGCTCCAGGGGCGATCCGGGAAACTACAGACCGGTTAGCCTGACTTCAGTGCCAGGAAAAATAGTGGAAAGTGTTCTAAACATCAAAATCACAGAACATATAGAAAGACATGGTTTAATGGAACAAAGTCAGCATGGCTTTACCCAGGGCAAGTCTTGCCTCACAAATCTGCTTCACTTTTTTGAAGGAGTTAATAAACATGTGGATAAAGGTGAACCGGTAGATATAGTATACTTGGATTTTCAGAAGGGTTTGACAAAGTTCCTCATGAGAGGCTTCTAGGAAAAGTAAAAAGTCATGGGATAGGTGGCGATGTCCTTTCGTGGATTGCAAACTGGCTAAAAGACAGGAAACAGAGAGTAGGATTAAATGGACAATTTTCTCAATGGAAGGGAGTGGACAGTGGAGTGCCTCAGGGATCTGTATTGGGACCCTTACTTTTCAATATATTTATAAATGATCTGGAAAGAAATACGACAAGTGAGATAATCAAATTTGCAGATGACACAAAATTGTTCAGAGTAGTTAAATCACAAGCAGATTGTGATAAATTGCAGGAAGACCTTGTGAGACTGAAAAATTGAGCATCCAAATGGCAGATGAAATTTAATGTGGATAAGTGCAAGGAGATGCATATAGGGAAAAATAACCCATGCTATAAATACACAATGTTGGGTTCCATATTAGGTGCTACAACCCAAGAAAGAGATCTAGGCGTCATAGTGGATAACACATTGAAATCGTCGGTTCAGTGTGCTGTGGTAGTCAAAAAAGCAAACAGAATGTTGGGAATTATTAGAAAGGGAATGGTGAATAAAACGGAAAATGTCATAATGCCTCTGTATCGCTCCATGGTGAGACCGCACCTTGAATACTGTGTACAATTCTGGTCGCCGTATCTCAAAAAAGATATAATTGCGATGGAGAAGGTACGGAGAAGGGCTACCAAAATGATAAGGGGAATGGAACAGCTCCCCTATGAGGAAAGACTAAAGAGGTTAGGACTTTTCAGCTTGGAGAAGAGACGACTGAGGGGGGATATGATAGAGATGTTTAAAATCATGAGAGGTCTAGAACGGGTAGATGTGAATCGGTTATTTACTCTTTCAGATGGTAGAAGGACTAGGGGGCACTCCATGAAGTTAGCATGGGGCACATTTAAAACTAATCGGAGAAAGTTCTTTTTTACTCAACGCACAATTAAACTCTGGAATTTGTTGCCAGAGGATGTGGTTAGTGCAGTTAGTATAGCTGTGTTTAAAAAAGGATTGGATAAGTTCTTGGAGGAGAAGTCTATTTCCTGCTATTAAGTTCACTTAGAAAATAGCCACTGCCATTAGCAATGGTAACATGGAATAACTTAGTTTTTGGGTACTTGCCAGGTTCTTATGGCCTGGATTGGCCACTGTTGGAAACAGGATGCTGGGCTTGATGGACCCTTGGTCTGACCCAGTATGGCATTTCTTATGTTCTTATGTTCTTATGGAAAATGTCATAATGCCTTTGTATCGCTCCATGGTGAGACCGCACCTTGAATACTGTGTACAATTCTGGTCGCCGCATCTCCAAAAAGATATAGTTGCAATGGAGAAGGTACAGAGAAGGGCAACCAAAATGATAAAGGGGATGGAACAGCTCCTCTATGAGGAAAGGTTGAAAAGGTTAGGGCTGTTCAGCTTGGAGAAGAGACGACTGAGGGGGGATATGATGGAGGTCTTTAAGATCATGAGAGGTCTTGAACAAGTAGATGTGAATCGGTTATTTACACTTTTGGATAATAGAAGGACTAGAGGGCACTCCATGAAGTTAGCAAACAGCACATTTAAGACTAATCGGAGAAAATTCATTTTCACTCAACGCACAATTAAGCTCTGGAATTTGTTGCCAGAGGATGTGGTTTGTGCAGTTAGTGTATCTGGGTTCAAAAAAGGTTTGGATTCGTTCTTGGTGGAGAAGTCCATTAACTGCTATTAATCAAGTTTACTTGGGGAATAGCCACTGCTATTAATTGCATCAGTAGCATGGGATCTTCTTGGTGTTTGGGTAATTGCCAGGTTCTTGTGGCCTGGTTTGGCCTCTGTTGGAAACAGGATGCTGGGCTTGATGGACCCTTGGTCTGACCCAGCATGGCAATTTCTTATGTTCTTAAGTTTGTGAATATTGTTGCCAGTTGCCAGTCTGACATTCTCTATATATGTACCACTGTAGAGGAGCACTTAGAATCGGGGTGGGTGTTACAGAAACATTCTGAGGTATTCATAGTACAACTGACATCACTAAAGATTTGTAGTCACTATAATGACTACAAATATATATAACTAGAGGAGCAGATTTGTGTTGCACTTTTAGTGATGTCAGTTGTACTATGAATATCTCAGAATGTTTCTGTAACACCCCACACACACACACACACCTTCTGAAGTCTGCCCCGATTCCAACATTTCTTCTTCTGAGCAGCACTGTAATTGACAGGAGAGAGAAAGAGATATCTCGCTCCTGGCTGGAGTTTTCAGGGGTCCAGGGAGGAGAGTATGTGTGAGGTGGGGAGGGGGAGCGTGAGGGTCATGTGCCTGAAGTTGTGAGTGGGGTGAGTAGGAAAGGAGGAAGGCTTACTAAAAAAAAAAAAAAACAGGGAATGAGCTGGTAGAGGGCTGTTTTATGACCCCACAATATTTTTTTAAGCCTTTGAGGGATTTGGGCTGCTTGGCCTGGCAGGGGCAGTTATGACATATTGGAGGGGAGATGGTTATCGGTCGACTGGCTCACAAGGCACCTTTTTTCTATATCATGCCACTTAACTGGCTACATTCTTTTAAACATAGCTGGTTAAGTCTTACATTATCCAGGTACCCAAGGCCAGGTAATTTAAAAGCCTAACCAGTTATATTCAGACATAGCTGGCTAGGCTTTTTTAAGTAACCTGGCTACATGTGGCCTGATTACTTTAAATGAGTATATTCAGTGGGACTTTTATCCTGCTGAATATCTGGGACAAGTTATCCGGCTAACTTTAGTTGGAAAACTTGTACGCTTGCCGGCTTACTGCGTATGCCCCCCAGGATGTCCTTCTAGCTCCATGTCTGAAAGGCTGAATCACAGATGGTTTTACCCCATTGAGGACACTTTGCTTTTCTTTTGGACATCTCCATGCATGCAATGGGGCAAGACCATGACTGGATCATTCTATCCCTTCTGACATGGCGTTATATGATCTTCCTGACTATATAGAACAACAAATTATAAATGGCTTTAAAGCTAATTTTACCAACAAATAGAAAATGCAAATTAATTCTCAGATCATAAATCCCTGGATGTTTCCGTCTTATAGGCCATAAGAAAGAAGAGCCTCTTCATGCAGTTGCACATATAGTCATAGAAAGGTAGGACTGGACAAGACATCAAGAGGTCATCCTGTCCAGAGGTTCCCAAATTATGGGATCAGTTCATCTCCAGAAGTATAGGCCTCCAGTGGTGTAATAGCTGAATATTGGGTTGTAATGTTATAAACTTAGTATGGGTCCACTATCTGGTGCATTTTGAAAAGCTTAAAAGGTTATTTGGAAGGACCTGGAAAAAGATATTTGGAGCACACAGGAGGTGGAGCCCTGCTATACTCTCTCTCTCTATTAACCTCTGCTCATCCTCAAACCTGCTTACAATGGATTAGTAACCCAGATATATAAGAACATAAGAAATTGCCATACTGGGTCAGATCAAGGGTCCAACAAGCCCAGCATCCTGTCTCCAATAGTGGCCAATCGTACCCAAAATAAGTCTATTCCATGCTACTGTTGCTAGTAATAGCAGTGGCTATTTACTAAGTCAGCTTAATTAATAGCAGGTAATGGACTTCTCCTCCAAGAACGTAACCAATCCTTTTCTAAACACAGCTACACTAACTACACTAACCACATCCTCTGGCAACAAATTCCAGAGTCTAATTGTGCGTTGAGTGAAAAAAAACTTTCTCCGATTAGTTTTAAATGCGCTGCATGCTAACTTCATGGAGGGCCCCCTAGTCTTTCTATTATCTTTTATTTACCTCCCCAAGGCTTCTACCCTGACTAGATTGACTCTTGCTCAGTCAGTTATCAGGAATTTGAAGGCAATTAGCATAGATTTTACAGTCTTTTAACAAACAATTGAAATAATATATCTACATTTCATGGCAGAGTATTGAGCTGTATAAAGGAATGCAATCTCAAAGTAAAGACATCAGAATGTCACAGGAAAAGTAACATGATACAGCAGACAAGAAAGCTAATGAGATCTTATTAATGGCAGTAGCAAGCTGACAAAGGAAAATCTCTTTCCTTTATCAGGGCTTTAGCTAGACCATCACATGGAATCTTGTGTTCGAGGCTGGATTCCTCAACTGGAAACTTGTGAAAGCAAAAGTGCAGCATGGACAGCCATAACATTTTTAGGAATTAATTGTCAAAAGATTTCCATGCATTAAATCAGCATGCACGTGTGTAAGTAGCTTGTACATGCATATATGCTATTTTGTAAACATCGCGAATATGCGTGTACTTGTGGTGTTCAAGGGGGAAAAGAAGGCCGATTTAAGGGCATTCTCAGATGGGATTTGGAAGTACGTGCATCAGTTGCTATTTTGTAAGCTGTATTCCTGCATACATTACTAGTCCATATGTCTTTACTCCAAGTTATGGAAGTGAACCTGGACTTGTCTTTTGTCGACAGTTTTGGGGTGGGAGATGCTGGTTACATGGTGGGGCGTCACAGTAAATTGCTGGAGGGCTAGGGAGGTATGAGTAAAGTGGTGGAGGTGTCGGCAAGCTGGTGATTCTAAGTATGCGCGCAAGCATGTTCGTAAGCATAATACACGCAAACTTTATATAATACCTGCCTGCATGTTTAACTCTGGGTTACAATTATTATACACGTTAAATATATGAATGTAATTTTATTAAATGGGTAGAGAAAGTATGCTTGTTCCTGCATTTAAAATATTCGCACATACTGAAATGTGTGTACTTTTGGGGCAGAAATAATACCACACAGTTTATAAAATACTAGCATAAATCTCTATGGCCCAGCTTACATGCACATTTGGTGACTTATGCAGACTATTGAAAATTGGGCTGTTAACGAAAAAGAACCTGAAACTCATAAAGCATAAACATAAAAATTCTTACCCTCTGTTTTAGATCTGTCAGGTATATAATTTAAGGCAACAGTTGAAGAGTCTTTGCAGGTTGTGATACCCTACAAAAGACCAACAATAAAGTTGTCATAGTACACGACAGGGTAGGCGGGGGAGATCCTGGTCTCGAGAAAAGGGAAAGAGGGAGACAAGGGAGGTTCAGTTGGCCTAGAGGGACTTGGATTCAACACGGACGGTGGGGGCAGCCTGCAAAGGCCTCTTCTGTTAGTGCAGAGGGGTATGAGGGCTTAAGCTGCGGGGGCCTTGGGGTAGCTAGCAGCAGTAATGGCAATGCGATATTGGCATTTGGACACTCAATGGATGAGTACTCATGTTTTTGTTTCACATATCTTTGTATTAGAGCAAACTGAGAGCCGAAATTGGCGTAAAGGACTGGGCGTCCATTAGCAGAGTAAGGACATCATTTTTATTTAAATTCAAAAAACTCATAAAAATATATAAAAGTTGTTCAAATTAAAGCAAGGTGACCCTATACCACATTAGAGTCTGTTATGTACAGACCCTTAGAGTAAGGGGCCTACATAAGTAAATTGTTTTGGCCAAACTATTGTATTTAGTGAATACTAACCAGTTGAACCATTAATAGAGGGTTAATGCATTATCTCCTACATAACTCCCCTTCCTTTGTCTGTACTAGGAAGGAGGGAACTGGGAGAGGCACTAAACTCTCCATTGGGAGAGGCACTAAACTTCAGAGACCTGCTGGTAATACTATCAGGAATTGGGTTTTCATTGAGCAAATTGCACATGCTATATGGTATTCTTGGTCCAAAGAAAGATTTTACTGAAAATAAACTTTTCAGTAGTAATAATCTCACATACAGTACATCTTTTGAGAGAAGAATCCAAACACTCTGTTTATTATCATGCGACACAGAGATAGGATTTTAGACAGTGCTGGGGAGGAGCCGGCTGTCGTGGTACACGTGGGCACCAACGACATAGGAGAATATGGGAGGGAGGTTCTGGAAGCCAAATTTAGACTCTTAGGTAGAAAACTTGAATCCAGAACCTCCAGGGTAGCATTCTCTGAAATGCTCCCTGTTCCACGCGCAGGTCCCCAGAGGCAGGCAGAGCTCTGGAGTCTCAACGCGTGGATGAGACGATGGTGCAAGGAAGAGGGATTCAGTTTTGTTAGGAACTGGGGAACCTTTAGGGGAAGGGGGAGTCTCTTCCAAAGGGATGGGCTCCACCTTAACAAGGGTGGAACCAGAATGCTGGAGCTAACCTTTAAAGAGATAGAGCAGCTTTTAAACTAGAACAAAGGGGAAAGCCGACAGTCGTTCAGCAGCGCATGGTTCAGAGGGAGATATCTTTAAAGGATACTAATGATGCAATAGAATTAGGACATCCCAACAGTGAGGTTCCCTCCCTTCCCCTGATACCTGTTTATTGTAATTTCCACCTGCCATTCTGCTGTAAACCGATATGATGTAGCCACTATTATCGGTATAAAAAAGTTTATAAATAAAATAAATAAATAAATAAATAAATAAGAAAAGTAGTCCAAGTGCCTGTAATTAAAAACTCACCTGAGTTAAAAGATTCCAATTTATCCCTGTTACCTGAAAAGCAGAATGTAAATACAAACAAAAAACACACTTTGAAATGTTTTTTATACTAATGCCAGAAGTCTAAGAAGTAAAATGGGAGAATTAGAGTATACAGCAGTGAATGATGATATAGACTTAATTGACATCTCAGAGACATGGTGGAAAGAAGATAACCAAAGGAATAGTGCTGTACCAAGGTACAAATTTTATCACAATGACAGAGAAGAGCATCTTGGTGGCGGGGTGGTGCTTTAAATCCGGGATGGCATAGAGTCCAACAGGATAAAGATCCTACATGAGACTAAATGCATAATCGAATCTTTATGGGTAGAAATCCCTTGTGTGTTGGGGAAGAGTATACTGATAGGCGTATACTACCATCCACCTGGCCAAGATGGTGAGAAAGATAGAGAAATGCTAAGAGAAAATTACAGAAGCTAACCAAATTGGTAGTGCAGTAATAATGGGAGATTTCAATTATCCCAATATTGATTGGGTAAATGTAAAATCAGGACATGCTAGAGAGATAAAGTTCCTGGATAGAATAAATGCCAGTTTTATGGAGCAATTGGTTCCGGAACCGACGAGAGAGAGCAATTCTCAGTGGAGCACAGGATTTGGTGAGAGAGGTAATGGTGGTGGGGCCGCTTGACTTTCAAAAGGGAAACTGATAAAATGAGAAAAATAGTTAAAAAAAATTGAAAGGTACAGCTACAAAGGTAAAAAGTGTTCAACAGGCATGGACATTTTTAAAAAATGTCATCCTAGAAGCATAGTCCATATGTATTTCTCGCATTAAGAAAAGTGAAAGGAAGGTCAAACAATTCCAGCATGGCTATAATGTGAAGTGAAAAAGGCTATTTTAGCCAAAAGATCTTCATTCAAAAATTGGAAGAAGGATCCATCAGAAAAAAATAGGATTAAGCATAAGCACTGGCAAGTTAAATGTAAGACATTGATAAGACAGGCTTAAAGAGAATTTTAAAAATTTGTCGTAGAGGCAAAAACTCACAATTAAAACTTTTAATAATATATCCGAAGTAGAAAGCCTGCAAGGGAGTTGGTTGGACGGTTAGATGATCGAGGGGTTAAAGGAGCATATAGGGAAGATAAGGCCATCTCAGAAAGATTAAAGTATTTCTTTGCTTCAGTGTTACTGAAGAGGATGTTGGGAAGATACCTGTTCTGGAGACGGTTTTCAAGGGTGATGGTTCAAATGAACTGAATCAAATCATGGTGAACCTGGAAGATCTGGTAGTCCAGACTGACAAACTGAAGAGTAGTAAATCACCTGGACTGGATGGCATACACCCCAGGGTTCAGAAAGAACTAAAAAATGAAATTTCAGACCTGTTTCAATTAATTTGTAACCTATCATTAAAATTATCCATTGTGCCTGAAGATTGGAAGATGGCCAATGTAACCCCGATATTTAAAAAGGGCTACACGGTGATCTTAGGAGTTACAACCCAGGAAAGAGATCTATGCGTCATAGTGGATAATGCATTGAAATCGTCGGCTCAGTGTGCTGTGGCAGTCAAAAAAGCAAATAGAATGTTAGGAATTATTAGGAAGGGAATAGCAAATAAAATGATGGATGTCATAATGCCTCTGTATCGCTCCATGGTGAGATTGCATCTTGAATACTGTGTGCAATTCTAGTTGCCGCACCTCAAAAAAGATATCGTTGCATTGGAAAAAGCGCGACCAAAATGATAAGTAGCATAGAATGGCTGCCCTATGAGATACGGCTAAGGAAGTTAGGGCTGTTCAGTTTAGAGAAGAAAATACTGGGGGGAGGGGGGTGGATATGATAGAAGTCTTCAAAATCATGAAAGGACTTGAAAAAGTTAATGTAAATTGGTTATTTACTCTCTCAGATAATAGAAAGACTAGGGGGCACTCCATGAAGTTAGCAAGTAGCTCATTTAAAACAAATCAAAGAAAATTCTTTTTCACTCAGCGCATAGTTAAGCTCTGGAATTCATTGCCAGAGGATGTGGTTACAGCAGTTAATGTAAATGGGTTTTATAAAGGTTTGGATAAGTTCCTAGAGCATAAATCCATAAACTGCTATTAATTAGTAAGCAATAGCAGCTAAAAATTTAATGTTTGGGTACTTGCCAGGTACTTGTGACTTGGATTGCTCAGTGTTGCAAACAGGATGCTGGGCTTGATAGACCCTTGGTCTGACTCAGTATGGCAATTCTTATGTTCTTATCCACTGTACTCTCCTGGAGGATTTTCCAGTTTTAATCCCCCTCCAAGAGAAATCAATTACTGAGACACTTTTGCTAGGATTTCTTAGATTGATGATCTTAGCTTTCAAAAGTCTGGGAATAGAAGTCATGAGCCTGTTTCTTTTTCCCCATTGCAGTTGGAATAGAAGGTGGAGGCTGCCGCCAGCCCTGACCTGGTACCTTTTATTTTTAGGATATTACCAGTGTTTGGCTCTCTGTGTTAGATCACAAACAGGGTCCTTAGGTGAACCTTTAGCCTTGCAACCGCCTTCCACTTGGGGGTAGCCTGCATGGAACGGCAGCTGCTACTACTTCCCTAATTAAAAACAAAACTTGCTTGGCTAACTAGTGAACCTTTTTGGTCTTTATCTGCCACTATTCACTATGTTTGACCCTAAGGCCACCCTTCTCCTGAGGTTTTGATAATTATACTCCATCACCCCTCTCAGAACACTCCTGTAAAGAATACATGATTAATCATGGGTAAATACTGATTTACCTGGGTAAAAGGACTTTTTGAAGACTGCCCATCCAAAAAGCCCTTACAAATATGCAGTTTAAAGGGAAAGTATGCTCATGCTTTCTCTTTGAAAAGTGATGCAAAGCCAACATTGCTCTCTGCTTCAATGGCAGGGGGGGAAACGGGGAATTGGATTTAGAAAGCAACCAATGAGGACCCCAACTTTTAAGCACGGGGGGGGGGGGGGGGGGGTAACCTGCACAGAGCAGCAGTTACTACCCTTAACAGAAAGCACGGGAATTACTACCCTTAAGCAATAAGCCTTGATGATTTTGATGCAACTACAACATCCCAACATCGCACTCTGCTTTGGTGGGTGGGGGGGAGGGGGGTTGGCAGGAAAGATTCAGAGATAACCAACACGAGCCCTGACTTTTTTACAGTCTGGGGAACTGATAAGCAGACATAAGGAAAAACATAGGGGTAACCTGCACGGTGCAGCAGATACTACCATAAGAAGCTTGCTGGGCAGATTAGACGGACCATTTGATCCTTTTCTGCTGTCATTTCTGTTTCTATGTTATTGTAAATATACTTTGAACCAAAATGTAGAGTTTTGAAGCTGCCCCCATACTTTATTAAACTTATACATAATACAAATAAGGGTTCAGAAATCACATCACAGTGTCTGATGAATCTGAGATATTTGGAGGTAGACTGCAAAAAATAAAAAAAAATTTAAAAAAAATCAAGAAATAGATAAAATGTATAAATTAAAAGAAATCCATACCATACTGGCTGAAGGTAATTAATTGCCAAAATGATTCCCTGGCTAGGCTGAATTTGGATGTCTTCTTTTACTACTTACCATATTAAAAAATTCAAATTCTTTTGTCACCTCAGTAACAGTGACACAAACTCCTTCTGTTATCAGACAGGTGAAGAAACAAAAAAAGTCACTCAATCTCTCATAGGTTTGCTATAAACAAACCAGCACTAGCTCCCAGAACCCAAACAGCAACCACCCTCCCTATGAAACGTCAGCAATCAAAATTTTACACTGGACCCTAGAACAGTATCACCATTCCTCCTTGCAGGGAGTAATGGGCTGAGAACCCAGCCCATTGCGAAAAGCCCCTTTAACGCATGCGAAAATGTGTTTACCGCATGCGATTGCATCATATCGTATGGGCTGTGTGATAGCTGCCGTGACCGTGTGGTAAGGTTTCATCGCCATTTGCAATGGGGAGAGAGAGAGAGAGAGAGAGAGAGAGGGAGGACCTGGATTAAAGAGCAGAACGGCTCTTCCTTGGTCTGCTCCAGGCTCTCCTCCTCCCCGCCTGTTACCTGCAGCTGCTTCTCTGCTGCCTGAGATTTGGGCACTGACCAACACAGTCATGGAGCAAAGCCCTGTGTGTTCATGCATAGAACCCTCCCCAAAAAAAAAATATTGCTGCACTTTACGTGATTTCCTAATATGCCTAATGGAAGAACACAGAGCTTCAGTCCTCAAATTCCAAATCAGATCCCCCATGCTAACATTCAGTATGATACTGTCAAACTTCATTCACTAAACCATAGATTGTGCAAGGGTTTTTGTTTAGTTTGCATGGCTTTTGGAAGTAGAAACTGAAATGGGAGGAACTCTTTATTAAACAAAGCTCTTTAACACCAGCTGATCTGCCTTCACTCTCCTACTGCATTAGCACCAAAGAGACAATCACCAGAGAGCCTTCTGAGGAAAAGATTTTGCCACTGGAAACAAAAGGAGACAAGCCTTATAAAAAAAAAAAAAAAAAATCAACATTTGCTTCATAGGTTCTTCAATTTCTATTATATTCCTATTACGTTCCCCTAAATCTTACCTTAAAAAGTTATTTTACCAGTATTAAAATGTAATTTAAATTTCTGTCCTGCCCTTTGTTGGCTGATCGGTCACTTCAAAGCTTGGGTTAACCCAGCTGACAAGAATTAGGCAGAATTTACAGTGCAGAGACAGGATAGGCTGCTACATAATCTGGGGAACGTCTGTAACATCGCGCAGATTTACATGCCTACATCGGTTTGAAAATCATCCCGAGGGAACTGTACACACATATTTAGACCTGCTATTTGGTGCGTGTGGTTTGGCCGAGCAAATATACATGTCTATTTTTTTTTTTTTTTTTAATAAAAAAAATATGCCCGTAAATCCCAACCCTGCCCAGATCCCACCACCTGGAACTTCTCTCCTCTGTGCATGTAAAGGAAAGTTGCATACTTTTATGTCTGTCTTAAGTCGCTCACTTTTCTAAAGGGACATTTCTATGGATAAAACATTATTTCACCTATAGAAAGTTCTTTGAAAATTACCCTCCCTATGGTTAGCCCAGTGTAAATTAGTACAGAAACAGGATCGATTGCTAGATAATATGGGCGGTTTAGGTCTATATTGTTTATAGGAAAGAACATTGTTCAGTTGTTCAAATTATCATATTGCTACAGAAAGTCAGTTATTTACCCCCGTCGTTTCACAGTTTAGAGAGAATATAACCTCTGTTATTTGATCAGGGGTTCCCCAACCTCTTCAGGAGAAGAGTCACTTAGGATATTTCAAATTACTGAGACACCGGAGGGGGGAGCGCCCTCTACCTCCTTCCCATCCCCTTTCCCTGCCTCTCACTCCCCTCTCTTGCAATATGCCAGATTTGTGATAGAAGTAAACTAAACCCCTCGGGAGACCCTAACCCAGGGAAAGACACAGAGTAGGTGCACTAGAAAAATCCCACAGGAACAACAAACAACCCCTCCCATCAAAAAAAGGGGCCTCCTTGGGACAATCCAGCCCCTGTCCGGAAAAAAGAACCACCCTTCCCCACTCATAGTTTCTGTGGAGTCCCAGCTAGTAAACGAGGGGACTAGAGATGCCCACTTGCCTTCTGCCCTGCTAGCATCACTTAAAAATGGCATCAGTTGTCTATGAGACCAGGGCCATAGTGACGTCAGAATGGCAGTGGTCTTAGGACCAGCCAGCGCCATTTTGTTGTACAGCCGTACATTTTAGGGGGGGGGGGGGCGAGAGGGGCCTGACCTATTTTATTTCAGGGGTGTGATCAGAGGGGCACTGGGTCTTCCTCAGGCTCTAGCAACATTTTTGGGGGGGCTGCCTCGGGGAAGCCCTGAGTCGGGCCTGGGAAAACCTTGAAGAAGCCCTTGGGTCAGGCCCAGGGAAGTCTTGGGGAGGCTCTGGTTCGGGGGTCAGGTTTCAGGGCGGGCCTGGGAAGGTTGGTGATGCATGGCACACTTCTTTTCTTAGTTGGTGGTGCCTGTGCACCACTATGCACTATAGACGGTTTGCCCATATCCCCTCCCCCAAAAGCTCTGATCAGCATGGTTTGAAGCTCTAGGAAGCACCATCCTTAACTGGCTTCTCTGGCAGCCCCGCAGAACTAATGCCTTTCTCCCTGTGGCCTGCACCACTTTCCACAGAGGCCAAAACCTCCTTATGGTTGTGCTGCACCTTCTCTCTCCCTATCTTTGGCCCTGGTGGCTCCATCTGCACAAGCCATACTAATGCCTGCAATTCATCAGGCAGCCAATCAGTGCTGGTCTTGCACTAGCATATTCCCCACCCACACCATTCTGATGTGCTGCCACTTGCAATACTGATTTAGTCTAGTGGTAGTGGCAGAATGCACTTCCACTGCTACCACTGCTGGCCAGATCAAGCACTCTGTGTCATTGCTGCTGGAGACCAGATCAAGCTCTTCTATCGTTGCTGCCTGGGGCCGGACGAAATTCATCCAAGGGCCGCATCAGGCCCTTGGCCCATAGTATGGAGCACCCTGCTCTAGGTACAGGATTATATATTACAGTATATTTTCAGTTGACACAGGTCAGCTGACTAAAAAGTCATGTTTTTTAGTTGGCACCGAAAGACTAAATAGTCAATAATGTTTTGCAATCCTGCAGCTTGAAAATAGAAAGCAATTTTTTTCACCCTCCCCACCTAGGTGCGAAGTCCATGGCTATTTTTCACCGGCGGATCTTGTTCCTAATTTTTAAAGGAAAAGTACGCAGGTACAGTACATTCGCTTTGAAAATTGTCCACAAGCATAAACTACCTGTGGACTTTGCACCTGCTTTTTGAGCACTGTATACGTATTATTTTACTCCCCCCGCCTAAACACCCTTCTCAGAGTCTGGCTAAAAGAAGACCAGGTGGACTGTTAACTGGAATGAGGGAGGGCAATCTTCAGACAAAATATAATAAAATACCTCACTGGCATCACATCCTACTAAATCTCAGCTGCAGACAGTAGGCCCTTTCACAAAGTGCTGTTGAAGATACTGATCGTAATCTGCTTGGAAGAATCTGTAAGCAAACAATTCAGGGTGTTGATTCACCCCCCCTGCAGGATGAGGACAAATTCTGTTAGGCTTCCCAGTTGCCTTGACACAGTAAAAAGAATGCATGACAGCCTAAACAGTTATCAATGAATATTTCCCACACTCGACAGTGTTTATTTTTGCCTGCCACTGGCACACAGCACATCCTTGTGAGAGCATCCACATATCCTGTTACTGTGACTTATTCTGGGCAGCTCCATTCGGTTAGGAGCAAGGAATGGTGAACGGAGCGGTGAAGCCCCTCATTATGTGCCAAACATCACTGGGCGTGTCTGGCACATCAGAGGGGAAATATGAACAGCAAGCACAAGACGACATTAATAGCTCAGAAACTTACACTTAAGGACTATATGTACTGAATCGTTTTTCCCATTCTGTGTCTATATGAGCAAGATACCTTGTACATAGACTTTATTTATAATATCTAAAAAGAGCAGTGCTTTTTGTGACCTATCTTTGTTTGTCAGAGGAACAAATTTGAATGTTTCATTTTGTGCTATTTCATTTCTAGAATTAAATAACATGTTTTCAAAAGTGAATACATCAATCTGCTTTAAAACATTCATTTATGCAGATAATAATGATCTTTCAATACAGTCATTGACTTGATATATTGTGCTAATGATAGTAGTAATATAGCATTATTTATATCTATATACATATATCTCTATCTGTTCCTCTGGGTGGAAGCCTCTGCCTGTCTATGTGAGTGCCTGTGCCTGTGTTTGTATGTCTGCCTGTTAGGGTTGTCAACTGGCTTCAGATTTTCAAGACAGGTTGATCCAGTTCTGGTTTAACTCCACTGCATGCAGGGACTTATTCTGATTTCCCTATTGCATTCCCTAAGAAAAGCAAGACTATAAGTACCTGCATGCAGATGAGTAAAGCCAGGCCTGGATCAACCTGTCCTAAAAATCTGGAGCCAGTTGGCAACCTTATTGCCTATGTGTGTGCATGTTTGGGGAAGCCTGTGTGTGTGTGTGTGTGGGGGGGGGGTGCCTTTATCTGTATGTGTGTGTAGGGGTGCATCTCACTGAGATGTTCATCGCTTAGCAGTGGGAGGAGGAGGTTTGCCCTGAGGAGCTGGATGGACGATATATACACAAGCTTTTTCTTCTAACACACTTGCATGTTGACTCTCACACTCTCTCACACACATACAAGCTCATTTTCACACATGCTCAATCACATGCCTCTCATTCTTCCCCCCATGTACACACATGCCCGCTCACATACACTCTCACACACACACACACACACACACTCCCTCCACACATACCCCTTACATGCGCACACATACAACAAAATATGCCCCCCTCACATACACTCCCTCCCCCTCACTATTTCTCTCCACCCTGAACCTAGCAGCAACAGCAACCTTCTCCTTAGGACCCCTGCGGCCAATGGTACTCCTGCTTACTGCCATGCCATCTTCATCTTCTGCGTCTGCCTGAAGGGACTCCAAACTTCTTACTGCCCCATGGCTAGTCAATGGCCTCCTTCCTGCCAGCAGATCCCAATCAAGAGTTTTTTTCCCTTCTTCCTGCCTATGGGCAGGAGACAGGGAGGAAGCTTCCTATTGGCCCGAGGGAGCAGGAGAAAGGGAGGAGGCCTTCCTTTGGTCCACAGGGGAAGAAGAAAGTACGGGAGCCGCTGATTGGCCCACACAGGCCAATTGGATGTCATCCAGTCTCTGCAGCCCCGGTAGCAGCAGCAGGACATCTAGAGGTATTAGGTGCTGGCCCAGAGACCCGATAGTTCCATTAGAATTCCACAGCCTCTGGGGCAAAAACAGAGTTCCCAGGTATGTGTGTGTGTGTGACTGAATCTGCTTGTGTTGTATCTGCCTGTGCCTGTTAGTGTGTCTGCCTGTGCCTGTTTCTGCCTATGCATGCACCTCTAGGTGCATGCCTCTGTGTGTGTGTGTGTGTGTGTGTGTGTGTGTGTGTGTGTGTGTGTGTGAGTGCTTCTGCATGGGTGAATGGTGGCCTATGCCTGTGTGTAAAGGATGCGTGTGCCAGTACCTGTGTATGTATGTTTGAGAGTCCTGTATATGTCTGCCTGTGTTTGTGTGCGCTTGCACCTGTGTGTGGGTGCCTGCATCTGTCTATGTGTCTGTGTGTCTGCTTGTGTGTGCCTATGTATGTCTGTGTGTTAAGATTGCCAGCTGACTCCAGATTTTCAGAGCAGGTTTATCCAGTTCTGGTTTTACCCCATTGCATGCCGGGACTTATTCTGATTTCCCTATTACATTCCCAAAGAAAAGCAAGACTATAAGTACCTGCATACAAGGGAGTAAAACCAGGATTGGATCAACTTGTCCTGAAAATCTGGAGCCAGTTTGCAACCATAGTGTGTGTATGCCTGTGTACTTTGCGTTCATGTATGTGGGTTTTTTTGCCTTTGTCTGTCTGTCTGTGCATGTGTGTGTATCTGTGTCTGTGTGTGCATGTTGTGTATGCCTGTGTATCAGGCCGATACAGTAAAGTTTGCGGGAGAGCAGACGAGGCCAGTGTCCTGTGCACGCGATACAGTAAAAACAAAATATTTAAATTAGGGCCTGCGGTAAAAAGAGGCGCTAGGGACACTAGCGCATCCCTAGTGCTTCTTTTTGGACAGGAGTGGCAGCTGTCAGCGGGTTTAACAGCTGACGCTCAATTTTGCCGGCGTCGGTTCTCGAGCCTGCTGACAGCCACGGATTCGGAAACCAGAGTCCGGCAAAATTGAGCGTCCGGTTTTCAACCCACGAGCCGCGGTCTGATTATAATTTTTTTTTTTTAATTTTTAACTTTTGGGACCTCCGACTTAATATCGCCATGATACTAAATCGAAGGAGCGCACTGTACTGTATCGGCCTGCTTGTTTGTAATAGTGCTTTGCAGACAGAGCATATTTTCTTTGCACAGTGCACCTTCCATGGTTCTGGGCACCACCTAGTGGCAATAGAAAAACACAACAGTGTGACTGACTGACTGACATAAGCCTTTTATATCTATCTATTCACACACATTACACCTAAAAACTTCACCCTTTCTTTACTGTGCAATATTGTGCAAGCAACAAACAGTATTATCACTCTCCATTAAAAATTGATCCACCAGGTCATTATTTTTTTCAATTTTTTAAGTTACTCCCCTGTATTCCACCTCCCCAGCCTCATGGATGAGTTCAACGAAGGAGATATTTTTTTTCAAAAAGGGTATGGCTATAATACAATCTCCATTTTAAAAATCAAAGAATAAATCTAAAAAAGCAAAAATTTACTGTAATTATGAAGGAAAGCAACAGAGCCAAAATACAGGCAGGATGATAATGTGAGCCCTGAAAATAGCATTACTGCTTTTATCTTCATATAGTGCTGTAAATTCACACAGCACTGTACAAGCTAGTATGTGTATATAATATATATATATATATAAAATCACTTCAAATAAATACACCAAAACAGAAGTTGCAGAGAACATCACAAATAAGAACAAGAGAGAACTCAAAGCAGTCCGCTGGGGTTAAAAAAAAAGGGTAGAACTCTAATTATTCCCTCTTGCACCTCTGTTTTGCAGACCCTGAGAAGAAATTACAGTTGCTTTTTATTTTATCCCAGTAGTCTGCCCTTCCTTGCATGCCTTTCATTTTTCGCTCTAATTTGTCTGGTGGGATGGTGGACTTAACACAGATTTCTGCCTCCTGATGTGGCTGGGACTTTGCTGATAACGGCAGAAGTCAAAGCTCCCAGGAATTCCTTCTAACAGAACATTTTGCAATGCAGAAAAAGTCCACGGACCAGATTTACAAACTGTTTTTCTCCTATGTGGTGTCCAGTGGTGAACCTATAAAAATCTGAACCCTGTGTTCCCAAATTTCAAAGTATTCTCATGGTTTTGGAAGCCTGGATCACAGAACGACCACAAATTTGAAAGAACAGGTGCTACTTCTACACTTTTATTTTGAGATGTTTTAGATAATAATTGCAAACATCCAAATTTAGATCATGGAAAGCCTTCTTTTAGGCAGATTAATTAGGTACAAAGGGTGAAGCTACCCAAGCCATGGGCACATCCGTTAGTAACCGCTGCCATCTTTAGACTATAAATCTTTAGTACTGTTTACAAATAAAAGGGCTTTCACGATCTAAGAGACCAATGCACTGACGTTTCCAATAACGTTGCAGTGTGTTAAAACAACATTAGTGCGCGTTACATCAATTGAGTGCATTATTGGAATTTTTAACATGCACTGATTTAACATTGTGAACATCAGCGCTAAATCTATGCAAAACAGGTAATGGGCTGCATACTTATGCAAATCAGCTCATTACCTATGGATATGTAATAAAATGCATGAAAGTTAACGCAGACCCATCACTGTGAGAAACTTAACTGCACCTTGGGGATGTGTACATAAGGTTTTTTTTTAACACATTAATGCAATAACTACGTGAAATTTACCTTCAAACTGTCATTATCAAGGACAATTGATGTGAGATAACGAAAATGCATTCAGTCCTAGTTTAAAAATTAGTCACCAAATTAGTCTTCCATAGGAGGGGACTAATCTGACATTAGTGAAAGAATGAAAACATCCATAGGGAACCTATCTTCTAACCTGGGTAAGGTAATACCAGACTTGCTTGGTTGTAAAGTTTACTGTCCTGCACCTAGCTGTACAATGTTAAGCCTGATTTAATAGGTGGACAATGCCTTATCTTTAACTGATTGCTTCTTACTTAACATTCCATCTCACCACTCATATTAGTCTGGGTTGTGACTTGAATAAATACCAGTAACATCAGAAATATTAAAATCCAAGACTGTGCAGAGCACTTACTTTTAAAATCACAATTGTATCTATAACACCCTGTTTACTGTACAGGGATAAGATATGATTGGTGATGAAGATGATGTATCTGATGTGTTTCTTCTGGACAGACCTGATGAAAATCTGTTTAATTTCTTTAAGTGTATCCACTTAGTGCGTCCCAATAAACAAACTAGGCAGTTGTCTAGGGGCCAGCCACTAGGAGGCGCCAAAGAGCAACTATGTGGGGCCACGAGTGGACACATTTCACTCACGGCCGAGAGGTATAGAGACTCGGTGGGCCACGAATGGAGCCTATCCTGCTTGTGGCTGAAAGAAGCAGAGTCTCAGCTCGCCCCAAGTGGCACCTCTGTGTGTGTGTGTGTGTGTGTGTGTGTATATATATATATATATACATATATATATATATACAAGAGCAATGGTGGTAGTAAAAGAGAGGGAGGCAGAAGGTTCACCTAGGGTGCCTAATACCCTTGCACTGGCCCTGCCACTTAAACAATCTATTTATTTATTTATTTATTCTGCTTTTTGGCATTTTAAAGCAGATTACATTCACGTACTGTGCATATTTTCCTATACCCAGAGGGTTTACAATTTAAGAGCCTCAGCATTTTCCCCATAGACACAGAATGAAAGAAAAACCTTAGTAAATCAGGCCTTAAATGTGTACCTGAAGGAATGGAGAGTAAAGTGACTTGCCCAAGATCACAATACATCTTGGAAAATAACACACCATCAATTGCTACCTTTAATTAATCTCAAGAAGGTTGAGTGAAATGAACATTTGAGCCTTCCTTCCTCAAATAGCTTCCATGTTTTCTGGTAGCTAGTCTAAGGTAATACATCAACCATTACAACCATTTGCCTTTCCAAACCCAAGCAAGTTATAATCAGGTATGGTAGGTATTTCCCTGCCCCTAGATGCACTAAACCACAATTTTTTATCAGGAGGGGTCCCACTATCATGGGGAGTGTCATCAAGATAGTGTGGCCCCTCCCCAAAAAGCACTGCGGCTGAATAGCATGTTATTTTGTGTCACAGCCAAACATCGTGGCACACAAGAATGAGGCGAGCGGTGTCTCCAACTTTACAGTCCCACCATAACCTTAAAGCGCCACTAGCCTCCCCCTCCCAAAAAGAATCGCTGCAAATGGGGAGGTTGAGTGGGGATCAATGTTAACTCCCATCTTAACCCAGGGCCACTGTTATGTTTTTGTAAGAATGTGAATCCTGATGTCTGTACAGTAGATGTTGAAGAACTGGTAGAAATGCCGGAACCCGGAAGTGGCTCCCGTAGTTGGTGCACTGATATTCTGCAGAGCAGGAAAGCTGAATGTCTTCTACTGAAGAAAGGTGGTAGTGGCCCAAGGCTCGGAGTACACCGCATGAAATCCTCAATACAGTTCGTATAGTAGAAGTCAGTAGAGGTACTCACAATACATGATTCCTGGAGAGAGAGAGAGAGAGAGAAAGACCTGAGAAGCAGGTCTAGTAGCAGTCAGGCAGGTAGGCCCTCCGAGGAGCGGATAGCCGGAAATGCAGGGGAGCCCTCGAGGAGCGGGTACTCAGAGCGTTAGATGCCAAGACCAAAGTCAGGAACAAGAAGTCCTTGAATGAGGTGGATTCAGCAAGACAGAACTCCTTGCTAACTCGAAGAAGGCAAGGGCTGGTCAAAATAAATACACTAGCGGGTTGATGTCATCAGGAGGGGACGCCCCTGAGGTTCCCGCCATGAGGTGTTCAAAAGAGGCCCTTGCGAGTGCGTCTAGGTAATTCCAGGTCCAAGATGGTGGTCGGCAGCATCAACGCTGTCCCGGGAATGCCGGAGAGGTCGGCGGGGATTAGCAGAGACCACCATTCTTCCAAGACATGATGGAGTGGGGAAAAAAGAGGTGAGCATGAGAGGTCGCAGCTGACTGCGACCAACAGGCGTAACAGCCACCAGTCGAAGCAGTCCCAAGAACCCCAAAATGCTAAAAAGTTTAAAAAAAAGAACTGTGCGGCAATGGCCCCAGTCCCCCCTTCCCAAAACGCACATGTAAAATGTGTCCCAATACCCCCCCACCCCCCAAGTTATTTTCTCAAGCTCCCCAACCTCTGCCCACTGGAAGGCAATACAGCAACCCCCCCCCAGAAGTCAATATATCAAACCCTCCCACCCCTGAAGGCAATACAGCAACCCCCCCCCCCCAAAAAAAGGTGCTGTACACCCCCCCCCCCCCCGTACTCTCTCCCCACTGCTGACCTCCAACCAGACCCCCTCCCTCAGAACCTTGAAAATGATCCTGGCTCAGTTGGCACCATTTTCCTGATTTTGCCACAGCTGGATAATGTAATGTAAATTCCAGGGCGGAGTGAAATTAACTGGCTAAGTTATCCGGCAAACTCCAATATTCCGAATTAGCCGGATAACTATCCAGCTAACTCTGGTCATGCTACAGAGTAGTCCTAAAGTTAGCCTGATAAGCTTATTTGGTTAAACTTTAAGATAGTCAGGTACATTCAATACTCCAGCTGTTCTGCTGAATAACCTGCCAAAGTTAGCCGGCTAAGGGCTGAATATTACCCCCAAAATCTGTAAGAAAGGCAAATTCTTAATAAATATATGTGGATACAAAAGTAAATTTGGTATAATCAGGAAACAAAGGTTCGAGGCCAAAAGTATCATCTCAGCATTCTTCATACTATTAATATCATAAGTGACAAATATTCACTTCTAGACTAATAACCATGGAGCAGTGATGCAGGATTAAGTTGCATTTCACAGAAACATTTAGGACCTGCCTGAGGTCCAATGTCTTCTATAAAACTCAGCAAATGTCCAGTTTATTTCTCTGTGGGAAAAGGATAACAGCGTTACTCATTCATACCATGCCTTAGAAACTAGAGGTAAGCCTCAGGTCAGGTCAACAAACTGACATGACATTAAGATGTATCGTAGCCTGCTTTAGGCTCCAGTGATTTCTCTGCCCGCTCAACTACTCCCATTCCAAGCTCTTGTTCAGAGTACTGTGTATAAAGCGAGAGAAGTACTGGTACACTAAAGCTCGATTCCAGGGTCCATTTCATTTAAGCCGCATTTTCTTAGTACACCATGGGGAGAACCATGGTTTTAATATAAAACACTGCCTCACAAAGCAGATGCAATACACAGATTTCTAGAACATATACCTTGAAATATTACCCTGTCATGTATTGGCTCATGAAATTTTAACTATACCTTTGTAAAGTATACAGCTATGTTCGAATGCCATTAATTTTCTAAATATAAAGCATTTCATTCAATCTGTCCAACCACAAAATGTTAGTACTGTGCCATTCAAAGGAACAAATAACTTTAGAAAAGTTATTGGTTGTATGAAAATTGGGGTCCATTCCAAGTGATGTGCACTTGGCTGCCCTTTGATCCTTTCTTGCATCCTATCATTTGGCTGCTTCTAACCCTGAACAGTCCAGCTGGGTCAGAGTGGCACCAGGCACAGATGAGAGCATTGCTAGCATGAATCTGCATGAAAACATTTTCTTAAAAAAAATAAAATAAAATAAGCCATCATCTTGTTAGAACAGTAAATATTTCTAAAATGTATTTTATTCAATTAAAATATTTGTATGCCATGCTAACCCTTGTTCCAGGCAGCTAACAAGAAAACATACATAAAAATAAAAGAATCAGAGTAGAAACAAATGAGCCATAAAAGCATAAGATTTGCCATACTAGATCGAACCAAAAGTCCATCAAGCCCAGTATCTTGTATTCAACAGTGGCTAATCCAGGTCAAATGTACCTGGCAGGATCCTAAAAGCCAGAAGCTCTTTGCACTGGGTGCACACATACAACATCTAATCAGCTGGCAGATAATCATACATGTAGCACTTGGTGCAAAAGATTGGATAGCCCCCCAACTTACTGCAGGACTGCTGTCTGCATCTTCATTTTATTAAGGTGCTAAATTTTTAAAGCTGAAGTAGGTATGTCTTTCGATTTAAGGGGTTTTAAATTGTTTGGTGTCTTTTAAAATCTAAGGTTTGTAAATTAATAACTAGGTGACTTTTGTTAGTTTGTTAATGACCAGCAACAAGATTAAAATTAGTCAATCACTAAAATTAGAGTTGATTGTGTTTTGTAAAATCGCTTATCCCGGGGTTAAGCAGTGGATTCCCTAAATCCACCTTAATAATGGCTTGCAGACATTTCTTCCAGGAACTTGTCAAATCTTTTTTAAACCCAGCTTCACTAACAGTTTATATCACATCCTCAAGCAACGAATTCCAGAGTTTAATTATGCCTTGTGTAAAAAAATCTTTTCTCCTATTTGTCTTAAATGATTCACCTGCTAACTTCATTGAATGTTCCTTATCTTTGTACTTTTTGAACAACAAACAATTGAATTGTGTTTACGCTTTCTACTCCACTCATTATTTTATAGACCTCTTTCATATCTCCCCTCACTCATCTCCATAATTAAAGAACCCTAACTTTTTTAGCCTTTCCTCATAGGGGAATCATTCCATCTTCTTTATCATTTTGGTCGCCCTTCTCTGTACCTTTTCTATTACTACTATGTCTTTTTAAAAATGCAGTGACCAGAACTTCTCACAATACTCATAGTGTGGTCACACCATGGAGCAATACAGAGGCATTATGATATTCTCTGTTTTATCTTACATCCCTTTCCTAATAATTCTATTTGCTTTCTTGGCCACCACTGCACACTGAACAGAGAATTTTAACATATTATCCATGTTGACATCTAGATCCTTTTCCTGGGTGGTGACACCAGATGTGGAACCTTGCATTGTGTAGCTATAGTTTGGATTGCTCTTCTGTACATGCATCACTTTGTACTTGTCCATATTGAATGTCATCTGCCATTCGGATGCCCAGTCTCCCAGTCTTGTAATGGCCTCTTTCAAATTCTCACAATCCTGTTGTGATTTAACAACTTTGAATAATTTTGTATTCTCGGCAAATTTGATCACCTCATTCATCTAGGTGCTCATGCAGGTCCCTGGGGCACTCCAGTAGTCAACTTTCTCCATTGAGAAAATTGACCATTTAGCCCTACTCTTTGTTTTCTATCTTTTAACCAGTTCTCAATCCACCACAGAACATTGCCTCCTATCTTATGACTTTTTAATTTCCTCAAAAAGTCTTTCATGAGATACTTTGTCAAATGCTTTCTGAAAATCAGGAAACAAAACAGGAAATTAAGAAGCAGACTAGAGATGTGACACAATGGTCCACGTTTGATGAGATATCCACTTTCAAAGTTGAATCCATGCTAAAAAATTTAAATCCAGCACCACA
Organism: Rhinatrema bivittatum; assembly: GCF_901001135.1. Taxonomy (NCBI): domain Eukaryota; kingdom Metazoa; phylum Chordata; class Amphibia; order Gymnophiona; family Rhinatrematidae; genus Rhinatrema; species Rhinatrema bivittatum. Next base: position 88,234,872 of record NC_042619.1, read on the forward strand.
TAAAATTGATACAATATCCTACCATAGACATAAAAAAACTAGCTAACAGTTTCCCATACAATAGCCAAAATAATTAACCTGTCCCTTAACGAAGGATCAATGCCAGATATACTTAAAGGTGCAATAATCAAACCAATATTAAAGAAAAAAAACAGTGACCCAAATATATTAAGTAACTACAGACCAGTCTCAAACCTACCCCTACTTGCTAAATTGATAGAAAAAACAGTACAAAAACAACTAGCAGAACATCTAGACAACAATAGCATATTTTATCCCTCACAACACGGCTTTAGAAAACACTATAGCACTGAAACATTACTAATCACTCTAACTGATAATGTACTACGAGGATTTGATAGTAGGAAACACTACATTATGATACTATTAGATTTATCAGCAGCATTTGACACAGTAAATCATAACATACTACTAAAAAGGCTAGAAGAAATATGTCTACAGAACAAAACAATTAAATGGTTCAGATCATATCTAAACAATAGATTTTTCCAAGTACAGATAAAAGACACAGTATTAGACAGAATTAAACAAAAAACAGGAGTACCCCAGGGATCCACACTCTCGGAGACACTATTTAACATCTACATGCTGCCTCTATGCCACCTCCCGGCTGGATTAGGTATCATACACTACATATACGCTGATGACATTCCACTAATGTTACCCATAGAGGAAACAATTGATACGACATTAAACCTAGCAGTGATGTACCTAGATATAATTAAGCAATTACTAAACCAAATGGAGCTAACCAAGAAAGCTCGAAACCTAGGAGTAATAATTGACACGGAACTCAGCCTTAAGCAACACATATCACAAAAAGTTAGAGAAGGCTACGCCAAACTTATGGTCCTCAGGAGGCTTAAACCCCTATTAACCCAAGCGCACTTTCGAACAGTTCTACAAGCACTTATATTCACTAGCACAGACTACTGTAACACACTATTTCTGGGACTACCGTATGTAACAATAAGACCACTACAAATCTTACAAAACTCTGCTGCCAGAATACTTACTGGTAAAAGCAAAAGAGAACACATCACTCAAACACTTGCTGAATTACACTGGCTGCTGATAGAACAAAGAGTGCAATATAAAACACTTTGCACAATTCACAAACTGATCAACGAAGAAAAAACGGGCTGGTTAAACACAGCGCTATGCTTACACGTCCCACAGAGAAATCTTAGATCAGCTAATAAAGCTCTACTAACCATCTCCTCGGTCAAGACAACAAAACTGACCCAAGTTAGAGAGCGAGCGCTATCATTAGCCAGACCAGTATTATGGAACTCATTACCACTTGAAACAAGATTACAGAGAGATTTAAAACTCTTTAAAAAAAAGTTTAAATACATGGCTTTTCAAAAAAGCATTTTACAGTGAGAATGGAGAATATGAAGTATAAATGAACAAGCAAAAGAACATCTACACACAGCAAAAAGTCACCCAGTAGCGTACGTGTATATTTTATTATTTTTACTCATAATTATAGACTAATATAAGAGATCTGCAGTATAAAGTACAATTCTTGTATGGTTTTCCTATTAATCATATAAAAAGACAAGATCCAGATCACTCATCATATACCTTATATTATGAAAACATGTTACCGATAAATGTATTGGCACTTTGTTAGTAAGATTTTAACCAAATATACATTTACATGCCTCTCTGTAAATCGTTGTGATGGTGCATTACTAAACGACGGTATAGAAAAGATTTCAAATAAATAAATAAATCCAAATACACTATATCAACTGGCTCACTTTTATCCACGTTTATTCATGCCTTAAAAAAAAATGTAGCAAATTGGTAAGGCAAGACTGTTATGGTTTAGCGGTGTTTGGGTGGATTCTTGGGTACTGTGGCAGATGACCACGCCCACGGGGAGGAGCCCCCTGGGGAGCCACAGTACTGGGCTAGACTCAGGATGCACAAACACAGAATAAGCTCTTTTATTATACAGCTTGATGTGTACCACCAGAGGTGGCAGTAGTGAGGTGATCCAGAGGTAGCAATCCCGGGACCCTCGGCAGAGGGAACCCGTCTCACCACGTTGGTATAAGGGATTCCGGTGTAGGTTTCCCAGCATGGCAAAGCTGTAGATGAGACAGACTGAGAGTTAGATTACTCACTAGATGGTAGTGGTAATGTTGGCGATTCCACCAGGCTGAAGTAGATGGTAGCAGGCACTTAGGCAGGGAGAGCAGGCCCTCGAGGAGCGAGTACCTGATCCCAGTAAGGCACCTGAAACAAAGCAGAGGGCCCCCGAGGAGCGGGTACCCAGGTTAGACAATACCCTGAAGGGCAGAGAGAGAGCTTCCAGTGGCAGCACAGAAGCGGCAGAGTAGCTTAGACCGGCCGAGACTAATCCTTGCTAACTCAATGAGCTAGCAAACAAGTAAAGGCTAAATACCCGGATGGCGTGATGTCACTTGAGGGGGATGCCCCCGAGGTTTGCGTCATAGCTGGAATAAAGATGTGGGTAGCGCGCGCGTACCCTAGTAGGCCCTTGGGAGGAACATGGCGGGAGGCAACGCCATAGCCGTTCCGGGGATGCCGGAGAGGGCAGCTTGTAGACACAGCGGTAGCCATCTTCCCAAGGTAAGCGGGAGGAGTCGAGAAAAAAGTGATGCATAAGGGGAGAAGCCATCTGACCCCGACGGATGCAACAAAGATTTCCCTTGGCTAAATCCATATTGACTTTGTCCCATTAAACTATCTTTATATTTAGTTATTTCAATGCTTTCAACCATTTTTTCTGCCACTGAAGTCAGGCTCACTAGTCTGTAGTTTCCCATATCACCCCTGGAACCCTTTATAAAAAGCGGCATTACAATGGCCACCCCTCCAATCTTCAGCTACTGTAGCTAATTTTAATGATAATTTACAGATTACCAACAGTAGGACTGCAATTTCATTTTTTTTTCAGCACGCTGGGATGTGTACCATCTGGTCCAGGTGATTTGCTACTTTTTAGTTTGTCAATTTGCCCTAGTACATCTTCCAGGTTCACTGAGATTTATTTTATTTCCTCTGAATCATCACCTTTAAATATCACGTCTGGCATGGGTATCTAACTTACATTTTCTTAAGTAAAGACCGAAGCAAAGAATTCATTCAGTCTCTCTGCTTTGGCTTTATCATCCCTAAGTGTTCCTTTTACCCCTTGATCATCTTATGATTAAACTGACTCCCTTGCTGGCTTTTTCCCAATGCTTATGCTGTTTCCTGTTTTCTTCATTCAGATTCCTTTTCTGTTTTTTTGAAACATGTTCTTTTCAGTAGAATAGCCTCTCTCACCTCATGTTTTAACTATGCTAGCAGTATTTGGCCTACCTTCCATCCTTTCAATCTGGTCTGGGCTTCCAAGATGGTATTTTTAAACAGTATTCATGCCTGATGTAAACTCTTGACCTTTGCAGCTGTTCCTTTCAGTTTTTTTCCTAACCATTTATCTCATTTTATCATAACTTCCCTTTTGACAGTTAAATGCTATTGCAGTAGACTTCCTTATTGTACTTCCATCAGTTATTAAGTCAAATTTGAAAAATGTTATTGACAAGTGGTTCTAAAACCATTACCTCTTTCACTAAGTTATGTGTTCCACTAAGGAATTAGATGTAAAATATCCCCCTCCCCCCCCCCCCACTTGTCGGTTCCTGTACCAGCTGCTCCAGGAAGCAGTCATTTATTTCATCTAGAAACTTTACATCCTCAGCATGTCCTGATATAACACTTACTTAGTCAATACTGGGGTAATTGAAATCATCCATTATTATTGTGTTGCTAATTTTGTTAGCCTCCTAATTTCTGTTAGCGTTTCATCATCTGTCTGTTCATTCAGGCCAGGTAGACGGTAGCACACCCCCACTGTTATTCTGTTCCCCTTCTCACGTGGAATTTCTATCCTGAAAGATTCTATAGTGCATTTTGTTTACTGTAGATCTTTTATCCTGTTTGACTCTATGCTCTCTTTAACACATTGTGCTATCCTCCACCAATTTGATCCATCCTATCATTGCAATATAATTTGTACTCTGGTATCACAGTGTCCCATTGGTTAACCTCTTTCTACCAGATCTCTGAGATGCTAATTATATCTTACCTCCTAACTGGAGGAGAGGAATCTATTTAACAGAAAAAAAACCTGGGGTAAGTGAAAGGGAATCAAACTAGTGACTAGTTGTTCAGAAACCAATACTCTCACCTTCTCAGATCAAGTACATGACCTTTGCAAACTCACAATTTTAATTCTTACAAGAAAATACTAACTTCTACAAATTCACAAAATAACCCAAAGTCCTATTTCTAAACACACACAATTTCCAGCAGTGACAAACAAATGCTAACTTCTAAAAGCTCACATCATGTAGAGGGTGGGAAAGAGATGTTTTTTAGTGGCAGCTTGAATTGTGACAGGAAGTACTAGGAGAACTCAATCTGAGCCATTATTATTACTAGATCTGCATTGGCTCCCAGTGAGTGCCAGATGCAAATTTAAAAATTTGTCCCTGGCTGTTAAAGCATTAAAAGGAATAGGTTCACAGCAATTGAAAAATTGTCTAAGGCCTAGATTTTCTAACCTACCGCAGCGTCGTGAATCGCGCAGTGCAGGGGGGGCGAAGCGGGGGCAGGCTTGCGATAGCCAGCAGTGATCGCACATCTGCAGTGCGATCGCTGCCAGCTTTCGCACCCAATACTGCCATCATAAAAGATGGTGCTATTGGGTGCGAAATGGCAGCAAAAAGTCTCCCTACCTTTTCGCCGTCCTCGCTATCTTTGCGGCGTCCGCCCCGGTACTGCCCTGACTCCTCCTGTTCCGGTCTTGATGCTGCCCCTTTTTAGTGATCGCTTTGAAAAATGACCCCCTAAGTTGATATAAGCCTAGCAGAAGTTTGAGATCAATGAAACAGCATTTTTTGAGAGTTCAGGAGGAGGTTAAAGTGTTTTGACATTCTCGCCTGATGGCAAGATCTTTTTCAGGAATGATCCCCCAACTTTGGAACAGTTTACCTTCTAGTCTGAGAGAAGAAGTGAATGTATTAAAATTCAGAAAGGCTTTAAAAACTTGCTTGATGAAATAAATTATTCAGCAAAGTTGATTGAGCTGTTGTGGTTTTGATTTTATTTTAAGAAAATGTATATTTTAATTGTTTGAATATATGTTGTAAATCGCTTAGGAAGATGTAATCTGTTAAGCGATAAATAAAAGATTTTAAATAAATAAATAAAATAACCCAAAGTCCTATTTCTAAACACACACATTTCCTAACAATAGCAAACAATTACTACCCTTAAAAACTAACACACAATAAACACAACCAGTAATATTATAACCCTTTAAGAATTTTTTTTGGGTTAGATTTTAGGCGTTCTTGCCCAGCAAGTCCAACTTACCACCAGCAGATAAAGGTTCCGCAGTCAGCATTTCGTCTGGACTCAACCTCTCTACATCTACAAAAACCAGTTGTCAAATAAATACTATCACTAGCTCAGACATTAAAAGTGGTGCTTAGCTGTCTGTGACCAGCAAACAATCTCCCCCCTCAATTCTTCAATAATCAATTTTAAAAGGAAGAGTGCAAAAACTGTTTGAAATTGTTTGATTATTGAATGATGTGGGGGTAGATGATGACACACAGTACCACTTTTAGTGTGATCCCCTTCCCGCTCCTTTCTTTGACAATATTTAGTTAGGCTCATAAGTTTAAACTTATGATCACAACTGTAGTTATACAGTCAGCTACACAATACATTATTGTTAATGCATTGCAGAAAGAATGAAGTTTTAGATTCAGTGGTGTTTGACCCCTGTTTTTGAGGATTGTATCACTGGTGGGGATGCTTTAGCTTTTATATATAGATTTGTCAGTCTCTGTATGACCAGCATTTGCTATATTGAAATGCCATCGTAAAGGACTGGAGGAGGAGCAGCCAAGTAGCTACTACTAAAGTCAGAATTCAGATCCCACTGATTCACCTTAGGCAAGTCAGGTCACCTTCATTAGCCTCAGGTACAATAGCTTATTTAATAGCAGTTTTCTCCTATTTTGTGTCTATAGGAAAAATGCTTAGACAGTAACTTTTAAATAGGCGCGTGGGCGCACATGCGTGCGTGTTTGCCAGCTTGCAGCCATTTGTAGCATACACAAGTATACGTGTGCATAGTGTAAAGTAGGCTGAATGCATGCACAAGTGTGCACAATTTTAAATAGGAGCGGGCCTATGTGCGCAAATGCTGCTTCTATTGCATGTGGGGGTTTTAGTAGACACGCCACGATGCAATTACGAGTTTTCTCAGTTCATTCCCAGTTCACCCATTAAATAGTCTCCCTTTTACCCTGTTAACCCCACTCACCTCTTTACTTTTTTTTTGAATTATTACTTACATACCATCCGTAGGAGTAGTAAAGTTACACGTCAGGGGACCCCGGCGCACACTTGTGAACGTAAGTATTTACGTTTTGGTTTCATTGAGAAATCCGGGAACACCCATGTCCTGCCCAGACCACGCGCACTGCCCTGTCCCTTTTGTCAAGAAAATCTTTTGTGCGTGTAATGGGAGAGACACATGTACGTGAGTGCCTTTTAAAATCCACGCGGTGCGCGCCGGCTTGGCTTGCGCGCGTATCTTCTGATTGTGGTGAGCGTCTGCCTTTTAAAATTCGCCTTTTAGAAAATAGGGATCTTAGATTGTGAGCACTCTGGGAACAGGGAAATAGTCATAAAAGGACTAGTCAAAAAAAGGTGGAATATAAATCAAAAACTAAAGTAAATTTCATTGAGAAGAAATATGAACAGTAATACCCTTCAAGGTCTTTTTTTTTAATCTCTTTTAAAATGCCAGCAGAGCTTAGGTTAAAAGAATTTTAAATTAGCCTTGCTTGTCTCAAAGCAAGGACTCTGATTCTGTTATATTCAGAATGGTTTAATCATTTGAAATATAGGTTCCACTGTTAATAAACTTGTTAGGAAGCTATTGGAGTCTTCTTCCTGAATTATATCATAGTTCAGAGAGTTGTGCATGTTAAGACCGACCGGAAATGTGAAGGATATTTTTTTTGCTAGCTTAATGTTTAAAGACTCAGTGGGATCTGAAATGTTCCAGCTTCGTGAGCTGATCTAATATTCTTGATGCTAAGCGGTGCAGTGGGCAGTAGCACCAGTAATCTTTTCACAGGTCTGCAAAAGTCTGCCCTGGCAAAAGAATGTCTCTTTCTATGGGGCTGCAAGCCTATTGCGGAGGGCTAATGGTGCAGTACCTGCACTAAGGGATTGAAGGAGTGCATGCAATATCTTGGCCAGGGTTGAAAATATATTTAGAAAAGTTAGAAGCCAGTCAAAAATGTTTTTCTTTATTTTTTTGTTGCTGTTTTGCTTATTTTATTTGCTTTTTTCCCCTATTTTGCTGATTTGTAATTTAGGGGGTCATTTTCAAAGGCTTATCGCGTGCGATAGCATGCTGGGGCGGAGTCAGGGCGGCGAGGAGGCGGACTCGGCAGTGTCTTCGCTGGCGGCGATAAGATTAGTAAAGTTATCGTCGCTAGTAACGTGCCCAATAGCACCACCTTTCACGGTGGCGCTATTGGGTGCGAAAGCCAGCAGCGAAAACACCACAGTGGTGCGAAGGCTGCCGGCTTTCGCAGGCCTGCCCCCCCGTTCACTTCCCCGCTCCCCATTTTCACTGGATTCACCATTCTGCGATAGCATGGTGAATCCAGGCCTTAGGTTGTTGGGTTTTTTTTTTAATATTATTGCCTTCTTTTCCTTTCTTTTTATTCTTTTACTGCTTCTGGTTCTTGAGATTATTCAAGCCCTGATTTGCCGTCACAGACACATGCCCAAGGATTTCAAAATGGGTGCATTGCCCAAAAGTTCATAGGGCCAGATATTCATACCTACGCACGGGTGTAGATTTGTGTGCGCAACCCGGCGCGCACAAATCTACGTCCGATTTTATAACACGTGGGCGAAGCCACGAGCACATGTTATAAAATCCAGGATCGGCGTGCACAAGGGGGTGCACAACTGTGCAACTTGTGCGCGCCGAGCCACACAGCCTTTCTCCATTCCCTCCGAAGCTGCTCCGAAATTGGAGCAGCCTTGGAGGGAACTTTCCTTCTGGCCCCCCCCCCCCCCCCCACCTTCCCCTCCCTTCTCCTCCCTTCCCCTACCTAACCCCCCCCCCTCAGCTCTACCTAAACCCCTCCTTTACCTTTAACTTATAAGTTGCGCCTGCCTCTAGGCAGGCGTAGGTTATGCACGCCGGCCGACAGCTGGCCCACGATCCTGAGCTCAGCAGCAAATGGCCGCTGTGCCTGGAGGCTCCGACCCCGCCCCGCCCCCAGACTGCCCCACCTCGCCCACTCCCCGCCCTCTTTTTCAAGCTTCAGGACATACGCTCGTCCTGGAGCTTGTGCACGTCGCCGGGCCTATGCAAAATAGGCTCGGCGCGAGTAGGAGCGGGTTTTAAAGGGTTACGCCCCATAGTTTCTTGTGAGACACTGAGGCTGATGCACTAAGCTGCTCAGATTTTTTGAGCAGAAGTCGCGATTTTCCTGTAATGTTTGTACCAGGACTTGTATGCAAATTGACTTGGTAGAATATTTACATGCCTAATTTTCTTATGGCATCTTTGTGAAAAAAAAGTAATTTTTGCACGTTTTCACAGAATTCATCATTAATGAGCTGATTTGCATGATTTTGTGTCAGAGCAGCTCATTCAAGATGAATTTAAGGGGGAATCCAAGATAGCCGCACGCTAAGGATGTTGCTCTGCTAGCCCTCATCTTGCCCTTAATTCCTAACTAATTTTTACCTTTCTTACCCTTTGCAATTGGTAAGAGGAAGGGCAGGGCAAGAGCGTTCCCCGATGTTTTGGTAAGTTCACCTTCACTTGGCCCGATGGATTATCATGTAATTCGGAGCCTAGAGTCATCTATCGGTTCTGTTGAGGCATCCTTGGGCAGCCAGTTGAGAAATGTCCTTTCACCGGCAACCCCGGATCAAGAGTCATCCTTCTCTCCGGAGCAGAGTCATGCTCCGCCTCAGCCTGGACCCCCGTGGGAGGTGCTGACATGATTGCCCTGATCCCATTGCACTCCAATGAACACATACAGCCGGCAGTTTCAGTGTCGGGAGGGGCTAGCACGGAGGAAACAAGCTATGGAGTTGGTTTCCGGTCTAGTGGGGGAGTCTGTTATTTCCTCTGTTCATACGATTGCTGGGACTGGTGGAATGGCTTCTACCGAGGTAATTATTGCTTCCTTGGCTAAACGCTCAAACATCACATTGGATATAATTTGGGAAGCTATCGCTAATTTATCTACCCAGGCATCACAATTTGTTTCTCAACAACATGAACTTTCTAATACATTTTATGCTTCTCAGTCTCAGTTATTAGAATTAAATCTCAAGTGGAAACTCTGGAGATTAAGTGATAAACTTTGCAAAATTTAAGTTGATACTATTACGGCTGGACATTTGTTTTTGCTAAATAAAATAGAAAATTTTGAAAATACTATATGTCGTTGCAATCTCAGGGGCGGATTTTAAAAGGTCCGTGCGCGTAAATCCTTCCAGATTTACACACGCAGGGCCCTCGCACGCCGGCACGCCTATTTTGCATAGGCCGCCGGCGCGCGTAAAGCCCCGGGACGCGCGTAAGTCCCGGGGCTTTCGAAAAGGGGCGGGAGGGGGCGTGTCCGGGGCGTTCCCGAAACGACGCGGCATATCGGGGGCATGCCGTGGCGTTTCGGGGGCAGGCCCGGGGGCATGGCGCCGGCCCGGGGGCGTGGTCGAGGCCTCCGGACAGCCCCCGGGACCAGAGGACGGAGTGGGGCTGCCGGCTTTGTTGGCAAAGTTACGCCTGCTTTCAGCAGGCGTAACTTTGCCAACAAAGGTAGGGGGGGTTAGATAGGGCCGGGGGGGTGGGTTAGGTAGGGGAAGGGAGGGGAAGGTGGGGGGAGGGCGAAGGAAAGTTCCCTCCAAGGCCGCTCCGAAATCGGAGCGGCCTCGGAGGGAACAGGCAGCGCGCGCTGGGCTCGGCGCACGCAGGTTGCACAAATGTGCACCCCCTTGCACGCGCCGACCCCGGATTTTATAAGATACGCGCGGCTATGCGCGTATCTTATAAAATCCAGCGTACTTTTGTTCGCACCTGGTGCACGAACAAAAGTACGCGATCGCATATTTCTTAAAGATCTACCCTCAGGATTTTAAATTTTCAAAAAAAAAAAAAAGGCTTATTACTCTGGTTGAGATGTTATGCAAATATTTCATGGAAATTTTATCCATTAGAGAAAATCTGCTTCTACCTATCTCTAAAGCCTATTATCTTCCAAATTTGAAAGTTTCTCCTCCAAATGATATTTCTGCAGATGTTGGCCCCATTGATTCTTCTCATCTCTCTTCTTTTCTTGAAAATTCCATGGAAGAAACTGTAGTGCCTTCTACTTCACTTGTTACTTTTTCTGCTCCGGACTTTATTTTGAAAATGTTTTTTCATAAGAGAGATATTTCTTTTCTAGGGTTAAAGATTTGTATGTTCCCAGATGTATCTAAAGCAACTCAGTCTAAAAGGAAGCAATTTTTGCTTAAGTGTCTTGCTGTTGTTAGTTTGGGAGCTTTTTTCTGGTTATATTTCCCCTGTAAATGTGTTGTTAAATATCAAGGGGTTCACTATGTTTTGTTTTTTTTTATCCCTCCCAGCTAAATGTCTTTCTTAATGATTAAATTAGACAGGATACTGCAGCCCCTACATCCAGCCCATAATTCTTTTTATATTGGCGCATTTATATTTGTAGACTCCAGTCCTTGTTATAGTTCGGACTTCTTTTCTTTTTTTCATGATTTTTTATATTTCTTCTCAAAATTACCATTGGAACTCCTCCAAAATTTGTGGTCTGACAGTGTACTATAGGGATCATATTATTTTAGTTTCCTTATTTTGTTTCACTGGATCTCTTATGTACTGTTTCTTATCAAGTTGTACCAATTTGTTAATTGATTAAAATGATAAATAAGTGTTTAAAAAAAAAGATAAATTTAAATAAAGTTTCAAACATAATGGACTACACATTTAACTTTACTACTTGTGAAACCCAAAAAACCCCCGCAAAGTCTGTTTCTCACTTACAAAGGGAAAATTTAATTTAATATTCTGCATATTCAAGGTAGATTTCATTCAGGTACTGTAGGTAATTCCTTGTTACCAGAAGGTTTACTTTCTGGGGCCTATTTACTAAAGGTTTTCTCTCATTCTGTGTCTACGGGAAAAGAACTTAGTAAATAAAAGCCCTAAAAGGTGAATTTTAAAAGCGTGCCAAAAACTGTAAGATACACCAATATGTTGGGCTGGCGCACGCCAAGCAGATTAAAAAAACCGCCCAAGTATGCGCATATCTCCCACTGTGCGCACAAATGAAAAGTTCCAAAAACTGGGTGGGGCTTGGGCATTGTCTGGGCAGGTCATGGGAATTCCTGGATTTCAACTTCAAAATAGCACATAAATACTTATGAGCACAAGCGTGCCCCAGGGTCCCCTGCCACATAATTTTACTTCTGCCTTGGAGGACGTATAAGTAATAAAATAAAGATAAACAGATAGATCGGCGGGGTTTTAAGGATCAGGGCTAACAGGGGAGAAGGGAGGCTACACCCCTAGCTTCCCATGAATGACTACAATAAAGATCCAACAAGTGATATTAGAAAAGAGAGAACAGAAGGTACATGGCATTACTGATTGAACCCTTTGATTCTAGCTACTCTCAGGGTAATTTTCCAAGGGACATCCTTGGCTAAAGTTGTGCTTTACCTGCAAAACTGTCCCTTTAGAAAACTGTGCAACCAATATGCGCGTAAAATTACACACATACACACTGTAAACATACTGTACATTTATGGGCATAGGGGAGAATCATTCCAGGGGGTGGAGTCTGGGCAAGGTTTTGGACTTGCGCGCACACACCCCTTATGATGTTTAAAAAGTATGCATGTAAATTCACTCAGCAAAACTATACACACCAAATAGCTGGTGTAATTTATGTGCGTGTAGTTTGGCCAGGATAATTTTCAAAGCTAACTTATGTGCGTAAGTCCACTTTGAAAACTGTGTAACCTACTTGCATATTTGCCAGCTAATTTATGCAAAATGCTACAAAATTACCCCCACAGTAGCTAGCTGTTTGTCATGCCAATCAAGGTTTGGCTGAGCATGCCATTTCAAAGCATCTGACCCTTCCCTTTGATATCCAGCGGCTGCTCTAACATGGCAGATCTGAAGAAGCTACATATTTTAATCCACTTTGATTAATGCTACAAAATGAGGCTTCCTGGGAGCTTTAGGTTTGCAGTAAGGGGAGAGGGTTTAACAAGGATTTTCATCCCAGAGTAACAAATACAATACAACAAAGAGTTATCCACCTTCACCAGCAGATTAGCACTAAACCTTCCTTCATTTTCTTTAATTAACACCTCACTGTGTCACTCCATGTCCAGCTTGCACCCCTCCAGCTGAGAACAATAGAATTGCTCCCATAAGGAGTCTAAGCTTTAGTTAGGCTTCTTGGCCCCACTTAGCTTTCTCTAGACCCGCTGTGCTCTTATGCCATTCAGTACATTTGGAAGGGAAATTTGCCCATAGTTTGAAAAAATAGGAAACTGTGAATAACAGGGTCACAGTGCTAGCGCCCACATAAAACATAAAAGCCTGTAGATAACTGCCTTTACCATATTGGATCATCCCAGATTGCTTTGCTCTCTTTACATTTCATGGGGTCGATGCAATACAGTGCACTGAGTCGAGCGCACTGTTTAACCCCTTGGTTGGACGCGCGTTTTAGACGCATGTCCACAGCCCCTTATGCTATAATGGGATTAGCGTGTCCAAAATGCACGTCCAACCCCCCCCCCGCGAAACTAATAGCGCTCATCACATGCAAATGCATGTTGATGAGGCTATTAGTTATTCTCCCCAGATCCCCTCCAAAAATGTGCGCCTGACCTGCGCATTTTTATGCTCAAAAATTAATGCCTGCTGGCGGTCAGGTTAGGAAAAGGGATGCTCAATTAACAAGTGACCATTTTCCTAACCCGTGGCTGTGCCAGGTTAGGAAAACGGACGCTCGTAAAATGAAGTGTCCGTTTTCCTAACCTGCTGACAGCCACCTCTCCTGGGCGCCCACTGCCAAGGTCATGCTAGGGGCACACATTTGATCCTAGCACCTCCTTGGCAGTGCGACCCCTCATTTAAATGTTCAATCTCGGGCCCAGGAGAGGTGCTAGGCACGTGATAGGAATGCGGGCACTCAACACTGAGCCTCCTTTTTCCACGCTGATTTTTTGCATCGTCCCCCAGGTGTTTACCTTTCTAGTTTTGCTGGTGTATCATTAATGCTGTAGGACTTCCAGTTCCTAACTGGTACTTTATTTTCGCTGAGTGTGGGTAAATTCTGTGCATATTTATATAGTGTGCGCTGGGGATGTACTGCAGTTCACTGACAGGCCTGCTCATAAATGAGCTTTTTAACTTACAAGGTTAAATGGTAAAATATCTTATTGAGCATAGAGAGCAGAGGAATGTTGGAATGTTTTCAGGAAAAGAGTGGTAGGGAGCTGGCACTGTGTTCTTTTAAATATAATTTAGTTCAGGACAGCAAATGGCGAAAATACTTTTAAGAATCAGGTCCTTTGTGCAACAGACTTCTTTACTAGGTCTATGTTTCACATCCTAATAGAATTATTGACCCTCAAACTTACAAATGGCTTAAAATGACTCATTTATATTCAGGCTTGTGAGTCTGTTTTCAGCTATCACAAACACCGTTGTAGGTCCCCAACAAAGCTGTACTGAAAGGATAAATAACATGTAAAATTAAAAACAGATGATTGAGGTCTTAAGCTGTAGAACTGGTTTGATTTTTTCACTTATCCTTCTTGGACTACCTCAAGAAACAGTCTTAGGTCCAGCATTACTCAAGTTGGCAAGTTAAATGTAAGACATTGATAAGACAGGCTAAGAGAGAATGTGAAAAGAAGTTGGCCGTGGAGGCAAAAACTCACAGTAAAAACTTTTTAAAATATATCCAAAGCAGAAAGCCTGTGAGGGAGTCAGTTGGATCGTTAGATGATCATGGTGTTAAAGGAGCACTTAGAGAAGCTAAGACCATCATGGAAAGATTAAATGATTTCTTTGTTTCGGTGTTTACTGAAGAGGATGTTGGGGAGGTACCCTTAATGGAGAAGGTTTTCATGGGTAATGATTCAGACGGACTGAACCAAATCACGGTGAACCTAGAAGATGTGATAGACCTGATTGACAAACTGAAGAGTAGTAAATCACCTGGACCGGATGGTATACACCCCAGAGTTCTGAAGGAACTCAAAAATGAAATTTCAGACCTATTAGTAAAAATTTGTAACCTATCATTAAAATCATCCATTGTACCTGAAGACTGGAGGATAGCTAATGTAACTCCAATATTTAAAAAGGGCAACAAGGGTGATCCGGGAAACTACAAACCGGTTAGCCTGACTTCAGTGACAGGAAAAATAGTGGAAAGTGTTCTAAACATCAAAATCACAGAACATATAGAAAGACATGGTTTGATGGAACAAAGTCAGCATGGCTTTACCCAAGGCAAGTCTTGCCTCACAAATCTGATTCACTTTTTTGAAGGATTTAATAAACATGTGGATAAAGGTGAACCGGTAGATATAGTATACTTGGATTTTCAGAAGGCGTTTGACAAAGTTCCTCATGAGAGGCTTCTAGGAAAAGTAAAAAGTCATGGGATAGGTGGCAATGTCCTTTCGTGCATTACAACTGGCTAAAAGACAAGAAACAGAGAGTAGGATTAAATGGACAATTTTCTCAGTGGAAGGGAGTGGGCAGTGGAGTGCCTCAGGGATCTGTATTGGGACCCTTACTTTTCAATATATTTATAAATGATCTGGAAAGAAATACGACGAGTGAGGTAATCAAATTTGCAGATGATAAAAAAATTGTTCAGAGTAGTTAAATCACAAGCAGATGTTGATAAATTGCAGGAAGACCTTGTGAGACTGGAAAATTGGGCATCAAAATGGCAGATAAAATTTAATGTGGATAAGTGCAAGGTGATGCATATAGGGAAAAATAATCCCTGCTATAGTTGCACAATGTTAAGTTCCATATTAGGTGCTACCACCCAAGAAAGAGATCTAGGCGTCATAGTGGATAACACATTGAAATCGTCGGTTCAGTGTGCTGCGGCAATCAAAACAGCAAACAGAATGTTGGGAATTATTAGAAAGGGAATGGTGAATAAAACGGAAAATGTCATAATGCCTCTGTATCGCTCCATGGTGAGATTGCACCTTGAATACTGTGTACAATTCTGGTCGCCAGATCTAAAAAAAGATATAATTGCGACGGAGAAGGTACAGAGAAGGGCGACCAAAATGATAAGAGGAATGGAACAGCTCCCCTATGAGGAAAGACTAAAGAGGTCAGGACTTTTCAGCTTGGAGAAGAGACGACTGAGGGAGGATATGATAGAGGTGTTTAAAATCATGAGAGATCTAGAATGGGTAGATGTGAATCAGTTATTTACTCTTTCAGATAATAGAAAGACTAGGGGGCACTCCATGAAGTTAGCATGTGGCACATTTAAAACTAATTGGAGAAAGTTCTTTTTCACTCAACGCACAATTAAACACTGGAATTTGTTGCCAGAGGATGTGATTAGTGCAGTTAGTATAGCTGTGTTTAAAAAAAGATTGGATAAGTTCTTGGAAGAGAAATCCAATACCTGCTATTAATTAGGTTGACTTAGAAAATAGCCACTGCTATTAAGAACATAAGAAAATGCCATACTGGGTCAGACCAAGGGTCCATCAAGCCCAGCATCCTGTTTCCAACAGTGGCCAATCCAGGCCATAAGAACCTGGCAAGTACCCAAAAACTAAGTCTATTCCATGTAACCATTGCTAATGGCAGTGGCTATTCTCTAAGTGAACTTAATAGCAGGTAATGGACTTCTCCTCCAAGAACTTATCCAATCCTTTTTTAAACACAGCTATACTAACTGCACTAACCACATCCTCTGGCAACAAATTCCAGAGTCTAATTGTGCGTTGAGTAAAAAAGAACTTTCTCCGATTAATTTTAAATGTGCCCCATGCTAACTTCATGGAGTGCCCCCTAGTCTTTCTACTATCCGAAAGAGTAAATAACCAATTCACATCTACCTGTTCTAGACCTCTCATGATTTTAAACACCTCTATCATATCCCCCCTCAGTCGTCTCTTCTCCAAGCTGAAAAGTTCTATCCTCTTTAGTCTTTCCTCATAGGGGAGTTGTTCCATTCCCCTTATCATTTTGGTAGCCCTTCTCTGTACCTTCTCCATCGCAATTATATCTTTTTTGAGATGCGGCGACCACAATTGTACACAGTATTCAAGGTGCGGTCTCACCATGGAGCGATACAGAGGCATTATGACATTTTCCGTTTTATTCACCATTCCCTTTCTAATAATTCCCAACATTCTGTTCGCTTTTTTGACTGCTGCAGCACACTGTACCGACGATTTCAATGTGTTATCCACTATGACACCTAGATCTCTTTCTTGGGTTGTAGCACCTAATATGGAACCCAACATTGTGTAATTATAGCATGGGTTATTTTTCCCTATATGCATCACCTTGCACTTATCCACATTAAATTTCATCTGCCATTTGGATGCCCAATTTTCCAGTCTCACAAGGTCTTCCTGCAATTTATCACAATCTGCTTGTGATTTAACTACTCTGAACAATTTTGTGTCATCTGCAAATTTGATTATCTCACTCTTCGTATTTCTTTCCAGATCATGTATAAATATATTGAAAAGTAAGGGTCCCAATACAGATCCCTGAGGCACTCCACTGTCCACTCCCTTCCACTGAGAAAATTGCCCATTTAATCCTACTCTCTGTTTCCTGTCTTTTAGCCAGTTTGCAATCCATGAAAGGACATCGCTACCTATCCCATGACTTTTTACTTTTCCTAGAAGCCTCTCATGAGGAACTTTGTCAAACGCCCTTCTGAAAATCCAAGTATACTATATCTACCGGTTCACCGTTATCCACATGTTTATTAACTCCTTCAAAAAAGTGAAGCAGATTTGTAAGGCAAGACTTGCCCTGGGTAAAGCCATGCTGACTTTGTTCCATTAAACCATGTCTTTCTATATGTTCTGTGATTTTGATGTTTAGAACACTTTCCACTATTTTTCCTGGCACTGAAGTCAGGCTAACCGGTCTGTAGTTTCCCGGATCGCCCCTGGAGCCCTTTTTAAATATTGGGGTTACATTTGCTATCCTCCAGTCTTCAGGTACAATGGATGATTTTACTGATAAGTTACAAATTTTTACTAATAGGTCTGAAATTTCATTTTTTAGTTCCTTCAGAACTCTGGGGTGTGTACCATCCGGTCCAGGTGATTTACTACTCTTCAGTTTGTCAATCAGGCCTACCACATCTTCTAGGTTCACCATGATTTGATTCAGTCCATCTGAATCATTACCCATGAAAACCTTCTCCATTACGGGTACCTCCCCAACATCCTCTTCAGTAAACACCGAAGCAAAGAAATCATTTAATCTTTCCGCAATGGCCTTATCTTCTCTAAGTGCCCCTTTAACCCCTCGATCATCTAACGGTCCAACTGACTCCCTCACAGGCTTTCTGCTTCAGATATATTTAAAAAGGTTTTTACTGTGAGTTTTTGCCTCTACAGCCAACTTCTTTTCAAATTCTCTCTTAACCTGTCTTATCAATGTCTTACATTTAACTTGCCAATGTTTATGCTTTATCCTATTTTCTTTTGTTGGATCCTTCTTCCAATTTTTGAATGAAGATCTTTTGGCTAAAATAGCTTCTTTCACCTCCCCTTTTAACCATGCCAGTAATTGTTTTGCCTTCTTTCCACCTTTCTTAATGTGTGGAATACATCTGGACTGTGCTTCTAAAATGGTATTTTTTAACAATGACCATGCCTCTTGGACATTTTTTACTTTTGTAGCTGCTCCTTTCAGTTTTTTTCTAACAATTTTTCTCATTTTATCAAAGTTTCCCTTTTGAAAGTTTAGCACGAGAGCCTTGGATTTGCACACTGTTCCTTTTCCAGTCATTAAATCAAATTTGATCATATTATGATCACTATTGCCAAGTGGCCCCACCACCGTTACCTCTCTCACCAAGTCCTGTGCTCCATTGAGAATTAGATCTAAAATTGCTCCCTCTCTCGTCGGTTCCTGAACCAATTGCTCCAGAAAGCTATCATTTATTCCATCCAGGAACATTATCTCTCTAGCTTGACCCGATGATACATTTACCCAGTCTATATTGGGGTAATTGAAGTCTATATCGAAACACGTGGTATAGAAAAGTTAAACCATCACATCGCTATGAAATTTTATCTTATGTATTTAGGGACCATCATACCACCCGGACGCCGACACCAGCTCCCTGCCCAGTTATTAACTGGGCAGGGAGCTGGTGTCGGCGTCCGGTGAGTCAGACTAACTTAAACCTTTTTTCCCCACTTGCTAAAATACATCGTTAAATACTTTTAAGAAAATTGTAATCGCTGAAATCTCTTTATAATCTCAAGCCTTTTTACTTTAGAAAAATAGATGGACCTTCGGTACCTTGCATGAAATTCGCTCGGTTATACCCCCGCTAAAGATATGGGGATGTGCTGGATCAGGAGAGCTTGAATACGGATGTCTCTGAAGCAGCTGATGTGGCGAAACGCGCGCGTCGGACAAGTTTCCCCGACAGCTACGGGATAAGCAACCCCGATAATTCAGAAACAAGGGAAGTTTCTTCTTTTTAAATACATATAGTAAAAAAATTCATAAAAATACTCAATATTGAACTTTGATGCCTTTCATCTGGACCAATTGATTAAACGTGACCCCGTTAAAGTGCATGAGATGCAAGTCTGACTTGTGAGCACTGTGGGTGGTATGATGGTCCCTAAATACATAAGATAAAATTTCATAGCGATGTGATGGTTTAACTTTTCTATACCACGTGTTTCGATATAGTTCATTTTAATCGTGGGATTTTTCACTAAGAGAATTTGTGTGTTTGGTAATTGAAGTCTCCCATTATTACTGCACTACAAGTTTGGTTAGCTTCCCTAATTTCTCTTAGCATTTCACTGTCCATCTCACCATCTTGACCCGGTGGGCGGTAGTATACCCCTATCACTATAGTCATCCCTGACACACAAGGGATTTCTACCCATAAAGATTCAATTTTGTATTTAGTCTCATGCAGTATGTTTATCCTGTTGGACTCTATGCCATCCCGGACATAAAGTGCCACACCTCCTCCCAAGTGCTCCTCTCTGTCATTGTGATATAATTTGTACCCCGGTATAGCACTGTCCCATTGGTTATCCTCTTTCCACCATGTCTCTGAGATGCCAATTAAGTCTATGTCATCATTTACTGCTATACATTCTAATTCTCCCATCTTACTTCTTAGACTTCTGGTATTAGCATACAAACATTTCAAAGTTTGTTTTTTGTTTGTATTTTCATTCTGCTTTTTAATTGATAGGGATAAGTTAGAATTTTTTAGCTCAGGTGACTTTTTAGTTACAGGCACTTGGACTACTTTTCTAATTATTGGAACCTCACTGTCGGGATGCCCTAATTCTAATGCATCATTAGTATCCTTTAAAGATACCTCTCTCCGAACCATGCGCTGCTGAGCGACTGTCGGCTTTCCCCTTTGTTCTAGTTTAAAAGCTGCTCTATCTCCTTTGTAAAGGTTAGCACCAGCAGTCTGGTTCCACCCTGGTCAAGGTGGAGCCCATCCCTTCGGAAGAGACTCCCCCTTCCCCAAAAGGTTCCCCAGTTCCTAACAAAACTGAATCCCTCTTCCTTGCACCATCGTCTCATCCACGCATTGAGACTCCGGAGCTCTGCCTGCCTCTGGTGACCTGCGCGTGGAACAGGGAGCATTTCAGAGAATGCTACCCTGGAGGTTCTGGATTTAATCTTTCTACCTAAGAGCCTAAATTTGGCTTCCAGAACCTCCCTCCCACATTTTCCTATGTCGTTGGTGCCCACATGTACCACGACAGCCGGCTCCTCCCCAGCACTGTCTAAAATCCTATCTAGGTGATGCGTGAGGTCCGCCACCTTCGCACCAGGTAGGCATGTTACCAAGCGATCCTCACGCCCACCAGCCACCCAGCTATCTACATTCCTAATAATCGAATCACCAACTATGACGGCCGACCTAACCCTTCCCTCCTGGGCAGTAGGATCAGTTACTAGCAACAGTAACATGGAATAGACTTAGTTTTTGGGTACTTGCCTGGTTCTTATGGCCTGGATTGGCCACTGTTGGAGACAGGATGCTGGGCTTGATGGACCTTTGGTCTGACCCAGCAGGGCATTTTCTTATGTTCTTAAAATTTTCATAAGTGATATTGAAGAAAAGCTGATAGCACTGGTTTGTCAAGGCATGAAGACCTGGCTATTCAGGCAGGCCTACCCTGAGTCCAACCCCTTAGACACCTGCCCCCCTACATCTCCTCCTCCCGTGCAATAATCTGAACTCTCCCCCGGATATAACATTATATTAATCCGCTGTAAATAAGTTAATCTCTACTGTAAATATGTTCTTCTACTCAGTTATGGTTAATCCTATCTACCTTCTCTGCTGCTCTCTCCTCTTCTTCTCTCTGTCTACCCCACCCTCCCCCCCACTCCCTCTCTCGCCTGCTCCATCCCCCGCTCCCTGTTTTTTGTAATTTCCTCCTTTCGCAAGTTTATTGTAAACCGACGTGATGTGCCCCACGAACGCCAGTATATTAAAAGCTGTTAAATAAATAAATAAATAAATAAATGTGCCCTAGGCAAGGTGCCGGCTTCGGGCCTAGGCCGAGGCCCTGGCATTGTGCTCAGGTTTAGGCCGTGGCCCCTGTTTTGGGCCTCGACCTATACCCTAGGTGAGGCCCCTGCTTTGGCCTAGACCTAAGCTCAATGCATTAGTTTAGAACAAAATGAATGAATAAGGTTTGATTCATTCGGGGGGTCTCCGATTTGATTTGGGGCCCCTCAAATGAAATAAATTAGCTTTTTTTCGTTGTGTTTTGCATTTTGTTTTAAACAAATGTATATCCCTAGTTGGGACCCAGCCTCCGGGCCAGGCCGCAGTGTCTGTTTGATTCATTTTTTTCCCATGAATGAATCAAATCAAAGAATCTACAAACCGAAATTCATGGAAAATCTGCCGAAAATGAACCTATAACAAAAATTATTTTTTTTCCCCTATACATCTGTAATCTAGAACAAGGAATCATGATTGAGGTTCCAAAGTGTAGACTGAAAAATAGCAAGGAAATATTTCTGCACAGAAAGAGTGGTGGATACATAGAATAACCTCTTGGTACAGATGCTGGAAGCAAATACAGTATCTGAATTCAAGAAAGCATGACATAAGCACAGAAGGTCTTTAATTGTAAGGTAGTAAAGTTTAAGACAAAGATTAAATAGGCTCTGGCTCTGCTATATTTTAGTAGGAAAGGGCAACAAACAGACTAGATGAGCCTTGCACTCTGTATTCACTATCATTTTTTCTGTATGTTTCTATGTAAATAATTCATCCATGCATATAGTTTTATTAATTTACACAGTTATTTGCAGGGCAGAGATGGGGCCACAGAAGACAAATGCTCTGGGCACTTCTATTTATGGGATTCTTCCTGGTCCCTGTGGATAAAATTATGTGTGTTTAAATAAACCATACATGGGTCTAAAACCATCTAATGCATAGCCTAATATGGCTATTTACTTCATCACTTTAGTCTGATGAGCACATTAGCACTTGATGAAATACAGGAAAAAGACCTACAAGTGACTGGTGAAAACTGTGGCCATTATTCAACCAGAACCTGGCAGATCGCCTCCCAGGGAATCTGGCAAATCGTCAACCCTGCTGTGATAAACAAAGACTGCATGCGAAACCAATGCTGTTTGGCAGCAAAGGGCTTTAAAGCTGCTTTAAGTTTATTTCCTATAAAACAGTACTTGTAGTTTATTGTTTTTACCTTTTAATGTGATAGTGTAACTGTAAGTCGTGATATTAGTTGTTATAAAAATGATAAAAGTAATGATTCAGCCTATGATGTGTACAGGGGACAACTAAAAGAAACAAGTCAGGGCCTGAAATTATGTGACTGAGCAGTGCCATAGTGTGAGGTGGAAAATGATGAATTGTGACAAAATGCAGCCTCTTCTAGATGGGAGCCATTCCATGAAATAAAATAGAATGCAATGCTTAAAATAATATAAATTACCAAATTGTGTTTGCATTTACTACTGGCATTTTTTTAAGGTATGTTTTTCTTAACACTTGAACAAAAGCAAATATCAAAGCACAATTCTCACTAAAACTCCCATGCACTGATACCAACGGGTCTTTGCTATGGTGCTTTGTGAGGAAATGATATACATGCGTAGATTTTACTTGTGCTATTTAAATACATTCCCCCTCACCCCCGTAAATCAGCTTTTAGACTCGTACATCAGGGGGTTTTATAACATGGGCTTAGCAATGAAATTACCATTTTTACCAAGTAGTCTACCAGTTCACCCATCCATCTGCAGCTTGTGAAGACCCTCCTGGTTCTTCAGCCTGAATTCTCCCCATGTCACCCAAACCCCTCACCTAGTCATTTTTTCACTTTAAAGATGTTTACGATCACTTACACCAGATATTGAGCAGAAGTAAATATACGCAAGTAAAAGACTTACGCGGGTCACTTTGGCAGGCTGTAAAATGACAGCATGTTCGCGCAAATGCTGGCACCTCCCTGGAATGCTCCTGGCCCACCCTTTTTAATGCTCGCATATATACTCATGGTTCCTGGTTTATGTGTGTATGTTATAAGTTTTAACGTAAAAAATAATGAGTGTGATGCAAGTAATTTAATGGTGTGATAATTTATATAGTGACCAAAAAACACGTGATTGTAATGTCAAAAATGTAATTAGTAACAAAATCCGCATTAATACACATTGCCAATTTTGTTTTGATTTTCTTACAATTGTTACTAATTACATTTTTGACATCGCAATCACGTGTTTTTGGTCACTATATGACTCATCAGATCATTACTTGCAACACACTCATTATTTTTTATACCATTTCATGTGTTTTGCATTTTTCCACACTTTTTGTGGATTTTAAAATAGCATATACTCACGCATGTGTTAATTTAAGCACGTACCCGCTATTTTTTTACATGTGCATCTTTTGAAAATTCACCTCATAATGTGTTAAAAATGAAACAAATGAAAAAACAATAAAGATGGAAAATCAAACAAAATCAATGCGGAATAAAATGAAATGATGTTTTTCCATGTGCACCCATATTTTGCAGTAAACAGCTTTAATACTAAGGCCCTCTGGTAGTCTGTTGTCTGTGAATAGTACTCACTGCCATTGCAAGCGGGAATACTTTTTAACTTTTTTGCTGCAGCTCAATGCAAACGCTTTCTTCAACTGCATCTTGCATTTTCTTGTCAGCCAGTTACAGTCACAGTCACAGAAAAGACATGGGAGAGAGCATTGGTAAGAGAAAAAAGAGGAAGACAGACATATTAATCTCTCATTAAAACACATTGGAGAATAAGATAGTTGTAAGTGGAGACAATGAGGACATGAGAAAAATTTGAGCAGCAAAAGAGCGTTGACAGCTTGTGACACTGACCTTCACTTTCAGAGTCATAAATCATAGAGCTTTGTCTCTTGGCCTCTAACAAAAGCTTTTATCTTTCTGATGTTCTGATTCCTTACCCAATTTCCTTTTAAAAAGAGGCATTTTTTCATTAACATACCAAATTTGGCTATGAGTACAGTTCTTCATTTGTTAACACTGAATATACACATACTAGAGTAGTCACCGCAACTTGCTTTGTCCTGTCAGAGTAACATTTAACAGAACATGGATGCCACTGGTTTTTGACCTTTCTTTCCACTCATGCTAATGAAATGTGAATTTACAAAAAAAAAGGTTTTGGATGAGTTTTATTTCTTAAAGTTCCTGTGTTAATTTACAAAAGAATGGGGATGCTGAACCCTGTGTCTTGGCTAAACTCCACTCTCTCCACCTCTAGGGCCTGTGATTTGCTGTGTGTTGTTGACTCATTCCATCATTTGCCAAGTTTGTGTGCCTAAAGCGCTCTTCAGAATTAAGGGGCACATATCAGAATTAATGAAGTTATCATTATAAGCTAAAGAGAATGTCCAGAGAGATTGTGAGCCAAAGTATTAATCCTATAACGAAACACTTTAAATAGCTTCAAACAAACAGATTTCCACTTATAATAGGTGTAGTTCAGTCTGATAGGGGTGTATACTGTCAAGGTTAAACCCTGTTTGGGTTAAGTCACTTAAAACTTCAATTACTCCAGACCAGGGAATTACCGTATTTTTTGCTCCATAAGACGTACCTGACCATAAGACGCACCTAGGATTCAGAGGGGGAACATTTAAAAAAAAAAAAAATTGTGCTAAACCGGCTCTGTCCCCGGGCATCTGTGCGTCTTATGGAGCAAATTAGGGGAGTGCATAACATTTTTTTTTCTCTCCATTTTGTTTTTGGGTCTGGGGAGGGATCTCCCCAGATCAGAAAATTTTTATCTTTCTCTGGGAACCCCCCCAAAAAAACCCCATCCCAACCCTTTAAATTAATTAATAACCCCCCACCCTCCTGACCCCCCCCAAGACCTGCCAAAAGTCCCTGGTGGTCCAGCGGGGGTCAAGGAGCAGTCTGGGAGTGATCTCCTGGACTTGGGCCGTCGGCTGCCAGTAATCAAAATGGCGCCGACGGCCCTTTGCCCTTACTATGTCACTGGGGCTGACCAATGGCAGCGGTAGCCCCTGTGACATACAAAATTAAATTATAAGGAACAACGGTGGATATTTAAATTAGCAACCAAGTAACCGAGTAACCAACAGCAATGAACGATAAAATTGAATGGATGTCCTTGATTTAAAGAGGGTTCCGAACAGGGGCATCCATTGGAGGTGGATTCTTCCCTGTTGTTTGCAAAGCTCCGATTGGTTGATTTCATAAGTCAATCATGAGTTTAAAAACTCCCTCTTTTTTGGAAAGGGCGGCTCCATTTTGTGAAAGACGCCGAGAGTGAAAGACTCACCAGAAGGAGCTAAATTCATAGACAGACACGTATGTTATCATGAAATGAATTTTATTCAAAATTTTGATATTATGAGTTTAAGTAATTTTTTCTTTATGTTTAGAATTGCAGCTCGAGCCCCTGACGAAGTTGCTATAACGAAACACGCGAGGTGTCGGGTGTACCAGGCAGAACATTTAAATTCGATGCTGCCTACAGAGTGCTGCATAATATTACTAAGATGTCTTTTCTTCTGTGGCTGAAAGGCATTGTTTATTAAGAAAAAATAAGAAAAAGAGTTGAAAAACATTGAAAGGCATGATTCTCCTTCAATAAGAACTTTATTAAGACAAACCTTATGATTATAAAAATAAGGAAATAGTGAGCTGTTCACTTTACATTGGGATAACATATCCATAATAGTGAACATTACTAAACATGTTACAGTGCGTGTATGTTGACTCATATATGAGGGTTTGTCTAGGGCACAAAGATATTGTTTTCACATACTATGCGGTTTATTTTGATTAGCTCATTATGCTCAGCATATTATTATATTATCATGTCTTCACTCCGGGTAGTGTCTTAAATGGGTTAGTTTTGCACCTATTGTGACAGGAATGAACATCGCTCGTAATCCAGGGCATTTTCAATATGATCTGTCTTTTAAATTTACAGCTAGTATTCATCGTAATACTTGTATTGTGCCAAAGAGAGCCTCCCTCTGGTGTTCATAGGAAAAAATATGTACAGGCAACATAGCATGGTGCAGCTGGACATCCTTTTTAATCAGGCCTGTGTTGCCCAATACAATTGGGATTGTTAATTCTTTCTGCCACATTTTCTTGGTCTCTGCATCTTTTGGTAGAGGTACTTGAAGATCTTCTCTCTCGCCATATGTTGTACAGAATAATTGTCTGGTACCATGTCTTCATTCAGTGGCATCTCCCATGATCTATCTCCCAGCAATTTAAGGTGTTTCCCATTTGGAACAATCATCAGAGATCTACTACAGGGCAGTCATGGGGACAGGAATGTGGTTTGCAGCAGAAAATCAGATGTTTTTATACAAAGAAAACAATGTGGTAAACCATGGATCTGCACAGTTTACTGATGATTCCTACAAGAATCTCAATATTTAGTTTGATATCTGCACTGAGCTGAAACTTCCTGTAGAAGGAAGTGCTCTTTGGAGCTTTGCCATGTGGGATAAGTGTACTTGGTAAGGGGGTTATGGGACTTAGGGAGCTCAGGGTCCCTGATCTTCAATGTGGAAAACATTTAAAAAGACCTCTACATTTGGTGTACTTCAAAGCTAAGAAAAGAGACAAAATTAGCGACAAGGCTATTAAAAATGTTATCTTATGCTTAGAATTCATGCTAAGAAATCCAGAGATTTTTCCTTTTTCCAGAGAAAGCTCAATGGGAAATAACAGAACTTTATGTTATTTTCCATTGCACGCCAGCTCTTAATTAAATTATAATGATGTGCAGAGGGGATTAACTTCAAGAAATGCCTGACCATGTAGGTCATTACCAGCATTACCAACTGCTGATTGGGAATTTTCCATTGAATAAGCACATAATTTAAAACCTAATCCAGAAGTATCTTGTTGAACATTTTATTTACTTGCATTTACCAGTGAGATAATGGTCTACTGAACTAAACTGAATTATTGGGTGGGTATCAGTCAGTCCACTTCTGTGTCTAAGGCCATCACAATTTACAATACTCATCTCTACATACAACCCAGTCTTACTACAGCACTGTAAGTCACTTTGAGTCTTTAAAATTTTTGGAGAAGGGCAGCATCTAAATTGAAATAGAAAATATACAAGAAAAGGAAGTAAGGGCTTGGTTCATCCAAATTCAGGATTTTACAAATAGTTCAGACAAAAAGTTATTTGCTGACGTCCGCAAATAAAAAATAAGCACTCCCTACGTTAAAAAAAACAACCCCTATAACTCGTATTGTTTGTGCCATTGCTTGTAACTCTGTTTTCGTATTATTTGGAAACAAATTCCAGTAATGAGTAATTAAAAAATCACAGGTCTTGTGTATCTCACATGTGACTGGGCCTTGCACCCCTCCTTAGAGAAATATTTTTAGAGGGTTTTGCATTTTGACCTTCCCTTTTATGGGAGGGGCTCAGTGGGTATATAAGTATATAAGTATATAAGTATATAGTGGGTACATAAGTATATGTTTTACCCCTTGTTATATGTAAACCGATCTGATATGAATTTCTTTCATGAAGGTCGGTATATAAAAATGTTAAATAAATAAATAAATAAATATAGGTATATAAGTGCTTGCTAAGCATGCTCAGCAGGTTTTTCTTTGGGATCCTCTTGAGTTGTAGCTTGCAGGGAAGGAGGCTTGAGGTGGTGGATATGGTGGGCCTCGAGGTTTACCAGTGAGAGATATTGGAAGATTTTGGAAAACTTTTTGAGAGTTTTATGATTTTTCACCAGTTCCTGTCAGGGAGCTGTTTTCCCCTTCTGGAAACCCCTTCTGGAAACCCCACCATTTAACAGTGGGGCAGAGACTACTGAGTGAGAAAAATTGTGCATCTAGTTTAGAAGCAAGGGGTTTTACCCCTTTGTTTTGCAATGTTATCATTTTTTTTGAATGATTGTGACAGCCGACGGCCCGAGCGCGGGAGATTGCTCCTGGGAGCCCCGCTGGACCACCACGGATTTTAGGCAAGTTTTTTTTTTTGGGGGGGGGGTCCAGAAGGTGGGGGGTTGTAATAAAATAAATTGTAAGGGTTGGGGTGGGTTTTTCGTTTTTGAAGAAAATCGCCAAACAAAAAAACCCGACCCATTGGAAAACAAAGTTTTCCACGAGTCGCCCGAGCCGAAGCGGCTGGATATGGACACAGACTGAATGCAGGGCCTGGCTGGGGCTGAATACAGACACAGACTGAATGCAGGGACCAGCTGGGGCTGAATACAGACACAGACTGAATGCAAGGCCTGGCTGGGGCTGAATACAGACACAGACTGAATGCAGGGACCGGCTGGGGCTGAATACAGACACAGACTGAATGCAGGGACCGGCTGGGGCTGAATACAGACACAGACTGAATGCAGGGACCGGCTGGGGCTGAATACAGACACAGACTGAATGCAGGGCCCGGCTGGGGCTGAATACAGACACAGACTGAATGCAGGAACCGGCTGGGGCTGAATACAGACACAGACTGAATGCAGGGCCCGGCTGGGGCTGAATACAGACACAGACTGAATGCAGGGACCGGCTGGGGCTGAATACAGACACAGACTGAATGCAGGGCCCGGCTGGGGCTGAATACAGACACAGACTGAATGCAGGGCCTGGCTGGAGCTGGATACGGACACAGATGGAGTACTGGGACTTGCTGGGGCTGGATACAGGAGATATGGCAAAGACAGGAACCAATCCAAAGAACACAAGAGCAGGTACTGCACTCAACAATTATAGTTCAGACAAAAACAAGTGCAGAAAATATTTCATAGTCCATTTGGTCTTCAAACAAGAATTTTATTAATCCAAAAGCGACAACTCCACTGTTTCAATAGCAGGGGGAACCCTGTGAAAATACTGCTATTGAAACAGTGGAGTTGCCGCTTTTGGATTAATACAATTCTTGTTTGAAGATCATATGGACTATGAAATATTGTCTGTACCTGTCTTTGTGTGAAAGACAGGAACCAAGACAGGATTGGGACGAGGACAGGACTGGACTAGACAAGGTCAGGCCTGAACTAGACAGAACAGGCAACTGTAAACAGGGAAGCCCAACAGGGCAGAAGGCTGGTTAGGAGAACCTAGCAAGCCCAGAGGCAACAAGACAAGGCAGAGAGGCCCAGGGGGTGACAGAACAAGGCAAGGAAGCCTGGGAAGCTGCAGAGCAAGGCAAGGAGGTAACAGAGCAAAGCAAGGAGGCCTGGGGGGCCACAGAGCAAGGCAAGAGGCCACAAGGCAAGGCAGGATGCCTGGGGAGGCTACAAAGCAAGATAGGATGGCAAGGACAGGGTATCCAGGTCAGGGAGCCAAGGTGTCTCGATGAAGAGGCACCGAGGTATTAAGCAGGCTGGTTAAATAGGACTGAGGCTGAGGTGTGCTATGACCAGTGAGGACGTGAATGGCAAAACTGCGAGCAAAGCTCACTGGAGGCCTCAGCTTATGGGGAGGCATCATAGCAGGTAAAACCAGGACATGATGAGGCTGCACAGCAGGAGAAACGGTGACATAGCGTTAGTACCGAGGAGCCATTAACTGAGCCTATTTTAAAAAGGGGCCACATTGATGGTGATCAATTTGCAGAACTACTAAGCAATAAATTGACTGATTTTAATCCCATAGATGCCAAGTCAACAGTTCTACAATAAACAATACAGTCTAGCTCAAATGAAAGGGATTGTATGTGGTCAAACTGGGGAAACCTCATATAGTGCCAAAATTAGGCTAGAAA
Organism: Rhinatrema bivittatum; assembly: GCF_901001135.1. Classification (NCBI taxonomy): domain Eukaryota; kingdom Metazoa; phylum Chordata; class Amphibia; order Gymnophiona; family Rhinatrematidae; genus Rhinatrema; species Rhinatrema bivittatum. The sequence goes on from NC_042619.1 coordinate 88,264,552, forward strand.
CTGGGATTTGGGACCTACTTGGCAGGGAGATGGTATGCAGAGCCATGGCTTTCACATTGGGACACTTTGGGCGTTCACCGAGATATCATTTTTCTCAAATTATTCCCCATTGTGGTGGCCATACACATGTGGATTCCCCAATTCTGGAATAAGAGAGTGATCTTCTAGTCCGATAATCTGGCGGTTGTGCAGGCCATCAATTCACTCACAACCCGCTCTCCCAGGGCCCTGAGGCTTTTACGGGAGCTGGTGTTGCTCTGCCTGCACATTAACCTTGTCTTCAAGGCTAAACATGTACCTGGGGCTGAGAACAGCATTGCAGACACTCTTTCACGTTTTCAATGGTCTCATTTCAGGTTCCTGGCCCCGGAGGCACAGCCATCACAGATCCCACCGTGGATCTGGGAATTGGGGTTCCCGTAGTTGCCTCCATGTTGAGACCATCACCGGCGGAGAGTACTTGGAGAGTCTATTCAAAGGGATAAACTTTATTCCAAAGTTTTGGTCGATTGGAGGGCTCCTTCTATCTGAAGCAAATTACAGAAAGAACAGAGATGGAGTTTTTAATTCACCTTAGGGACTCCGGTGTCTCTAGAGTGCAGGCGGGGCAGCAGCTGGCAGCTATTGGATTCATGGCTTAAGTTGTGGCCAACAACTGCATTGGCAGCTCCTTTCTGATTAAAACGTTGTTGGAGGGTTGGCGGAGGCAATAGCCTGCTAGGGCCAACAATAGAAGGCCTATTACACCTCCTGTGTTACAGGCTTCAGTGAGCAAGTTCCCCCGGCTGGTTTGGGATACATTTGAGATCAAGCTGTAGACACTTGCCTTTTCATTGATGTTTTTTGGGGCCTTTAGGTTAAGTGAGTTGACCGCCTGGGCAAAAGAGACCACCAGGACTTCTGATGAGGGCCTTTTAATAGAGAATATTGGTCCTGATACAGGGCAAATTTTCATCAGAAGGTCAAAAAAAGACCAGCGGGCAGCTGGTAGATGGGTTAGTTTGTATCCTTCTCACATGGAGGCTATATGCCTAGTTAGGGCCGCACGGGAGTATTTAGGGGTGCGCCTGCCTGGGAAAGGCCCTTTATTAAAACATTGGGATGGATCTGCATTGTCGCGTTACCAGCTCATTAGTATGTTCCACAGAGGGTTAGCAGCGATAGGGGAGGAGCCACATGAATATCATACTCACTACTTCAGAATTGGTGCTGCATCATTTGCAAGCAGCAGCTGGCTAAGCAACGCACAGATCAAAGCCATAGGGCGCTGGAGTTCTGGCAGATACAAATCGTACATCCGGCCCATAAAACAGTCCTCCTTAGAATTGGCATAGGCATAGTGGGACATTTGCTTACCCTGCTCACCCTAACCTTATTGTTCTTATTTATCATAGACTCTTCTCCTGCTATCGCTAAGGTACTATGGATCCTGGGTCACTCGTATGTTTATTGGGCACACATTAGAGCCAAGGCAAAGAGCGCTGAGGAACAGATGGGCATACCATGGAGCAAAGCCAATATTTTTTGGCTAGGCAACCGAAGGATGAGGTGGGTCCAAATAATACCATCCATCCTCCAATACGCCACAGAGCTTCCACAGTCAGACATTATCAGCTTGCATTTAGGTGGTAATGATCTGGTCTCAGTCAAAAACATTGACCTCATCATTGGCATCAAAATGATTTAGCGTTCATCAAGGCACTCTGGTGGTGTTGGTTTGGTCCCATATTATCCCTTGCTTAGTGTGCAGAGGAGCGAAATCCTGCAAAGGCATTAAAAAGAGCAGGCGAAAATTAAATAAAGAAGTGGGATCCTGGGTAGGGGCCATAGGAGGGCATGTCATCATACATGAAGATATCTCCGCAAGCTGTAAAGGCCAGATGGGGTTCACCTATCTGTGGTGGGCATGGATCTCTTTATTTTCTCCTTGCAAACAGCCACAGAAGCGCTAGTGGGGTTAGGTGGGGGAAGGGGGGGGGGGTAGAGACCAAGTAAGGGGTTACTGCTCCCTACCATGGCAGTGCACTCACCAGCGCATAGGGGGATGCTTTGGTGTTTGGGGAAGGAGGAGGGTCTGGGCACCAAAGACTATGCATAAGGGGAAGCTTGTGGGGGCGCATGAAGTGGAGTGCTATTAGCCTATTAATTGGCAGACAGCAATGGATCTATGCACTGCATGGCAAAGACCAAGATGGTGGACGGTCTGAGGGTGGCCATTTGGAGGCCTGGCATAAATAAATAAGCGTGGCCTGCCAGGATGGCCAGGGGGTGGATGAAGCGGCAGCACACTGCATGGAGCAGCAGTGGCCACAGCGGCATTCATGGAGCGGGATGCCAGTGGGCACCACCTTCATGGAGCGTAAGGTTGGAGGGCTGCCACCTCACTGGGACAGTGGCAGCAAGCAGGGGGTAACAGCATGAAGCCTTTGCCAGTGGGGGTTTAGGCCAGTCTTATAAAAGGTTAATGTTAAGTAAGTATCTCTGTATGTTGATGTTTAAGTTCATGCTTGTATGGCTGTGGCCATTTTATCCACTCAATAAAAGAGCCTTATGGACCTTGTATTGCTTCATTGTTGGCAAGGGGGCAGGATCGGGGTGGGGGGTGGGGGGTGGGATGCCAGGAAGCTATGGCATACCTAAGTTATGAAGCTAAAAGACTCTTTTTCTCTAAGCCAGTTGTTCTCAAACCTGTCCTGGGGATCCCCCCAGCCAGTTGGGTTTTCAGGATATCCACAATGAATATGCATGAGAGAAAATTTGCATACACTGCCTCCATAACATGCAAATTTTCTCTCATGCATATTCATTGTGGATATCCTGAAAACCCGACTGGCTGGGGGGTCCCCAGTCAGGGTTGAGAACCACTGCTCTAAGCATATTAATTTTGCAGGGAACAACCCTAGGGAGCTGTTTAAAATTACCCAAAGAGTGACCAGAACTCCTGATGCCCCTAGCCATGGCCAAGCTGATAGTTCACATTGCCCTAGTTGTGATAATTTTATGGATATTTTTGTGTATAAAATTTAAGATTTATTTTGACATTTTCATCTGTTCCAAACTGGTATTCGGACCTCCCTCAGCACTGAACCACTGCGGTCATCCTTTGATGTTATCTCAGCATCTGAGGTTTCCAAGGCTATTGCCACTATTAATCCTTCCTTTTGCCAATTAAACCTCTGCGACGTTGCTATTTTAAAAACTTTGAGGGGTACGGTGACACCCTCATTAGCAAGCATCATAAATTTGTCTTTAACCAAGGGTTTCGTTCCTCTGTCACTGAAAAAAGCTTCAGTTAGACCACTTCTAAAAATGCCTGGGCTTAACCCTCTAAACTTATCAAACTTTCAGCCAATTTCTTCTTTGCCCTTCATTGCAAAGCTTTTAGAATACTTCATTTTGCAGCAATTGAATGACTTTCATGATGAACATCATATTTTGAACCACTTTCAATTTGGGTTTAGACAGTTCTTCAGTACAGAAACACTACTGGTCTCCTTATTGGATATATTCAGGAGAGGTCTTGACAGCGGCAAAAGATTTGTGCTGCTTTCATTTGACATCTCAGCCACTTTTGACATGTTAAACCATTATATTCTTCTACATTCATTAAGGGCCAGATTTTAAAAAGGTTACGCGCGCCGGGCCTATTTTCAAAAGGCCCGGCGATGCGCGTAAAGCCCCGGGACTTGTGTAAGTGGGACTCTGTTTATCTACTATTAAATGATGGCTTTTCCATAAAAAACTTGCACTTAATATTGCAAAACAGAGATAATTATGATTCAACACCCTAATGCTGGACCTTTATCATCATCGATTGCCATGGGGATTGTTATGTTGCCATTCGTTGCCTGTGTGAAAAGCCCTGGGCTCTGGATTGATTAAAGCTTAACATACTATAGGCATATCAAAACAGTTGTAAGATCTGCATTTTTTAAACTGAGGGTTCTCCGTGGATTAAAACATCTACTTGATTATGCTGACTTTTGTTCAGTAGAACAGGCCCTAAATGGATTACTGTAATTCCATTTACATCGGCCTTCCTTCCTCATTACTAAAGCTCTGCAAATATTACAGAACTCAGCAGCATGCCTCATTTCAGGGAAGAATATCAGAGATCACATCACTCCGGTAATGTATGACCTTCATTGGTTACCAGTACAGTATTGCATTCCAGTTAAGATAGCAATGCTGGTTCATAATTTGTGAAACATGACTCCTTTCCTTGGGCAAATGCTCCGCTATGGGTGTGTAATCCAACCAGTGCTCTTTGCTCCTCCCAGAAAGGTCTGTTAGATATCCAGGTTCGGTTCTATAATGAGGCAGGATGAAGCCGCCTCTTCAGGTGGCAGATTTTTGAGGCGGCAAAAAATGCCTTTCTCAGAACACTGCTGTGGCTTCCACTTCATACTGCCTGCCCCTGTCACAGGGTTGCCAAGTGCCAACTGTCTGCAATTCCCGCTGAAAAACCGGAACTTGTCTGGATTTTCAAATCCTGCTCTGCCTGCAGACTGCAGCGTGCAAGCGAGCAGGGGTGGACCATTCGGGTAATCACCCGGGGTGCCAGCCAATAAGGCACTAGTTGCCTCCCTCTAGATCCAATAGTGAAAGAGGGAGAAGGCTGTGGGGCTACCCAGCGGAGTCCATCCTGTCAGTGACCAAAGATGGCAGGAGCTCGCAGGGCCGCCTGGCCGAAGATGACAGGAGCTCATAGGGCCACCGACGGAGGCCAAACCATCGGTGGCTGAAGATGGCAGGAGCTGGCAGGGTTGCCCGGCAGAGGCCAAATCACAGGTGGCTGAAGATGGCAGGAGCTCACAGGGCCACCAGTGGCTGAAGCTGGGAGGAGGCTGCAGGGCTGTCGGCAGAGTCCAACCTGCTGGCGTCCGAAGATGACAGGAACTTGCAGGGCCGCCTGGCTGAAGATGGCAGGAACTCTCAGGGCCACTGCGGAGGCCAAACCACCGGTGACTGAAGATGGCAGGAGCTCGCAGTGCCTCCCGGCCGAATATGGCAGGCGCTCACAGGGCCGCCAGTGGCTGAAGCTGGGAGGAGGCTGCAGGGCTGCTGGCAGAGTCTAAATTGCCAGTGGCTGAATGTGGCAGGAGGAGAAGTGAATTAAATCAGAGATCATCGGGGAGGCCAGGAAGTGTGTGTGAGAGCTTGTGTGTATGTGTGTGAAGGGGGAGACGGAGAGCATGTGAGAGCTTGTGGGGGGGAGAGCAGGTGAGAGCTTGTGTTTATGTGTGGGAGAGAATTGGGAGCTTGTGTGTGGGAGAGTACATGAGAGTGAGAGCTTGCTTGTGTGTATGGAAGAACATGTAATAGTACAATCATATAAGCATATATCTGTGGGAGAGCATGTGAGAGTGAACTTGTGTGTGTGTGTATGGGAAAGCATGTGAGAGTGAGAGCTTGTGGTGTGTGTATGGGAAAGCGTGTGAAAGTGAGAGCTTGCATGTGTGTATGGAAAAGCATGTGAGACTGAGAGCTTGTGTGTGTATAGGAAAGTGTGTGAGAGTGAGAGCTTGTGTGTGTATAGGAAAGCATGTGAAAGTGAGAGCTTGAGTGTGTGTATGGAAAAGCATGTGAGACTGAGAGCTTGTGTGTGTATAGGAAAGTGTGTGAAAGTGAGAGCTTGCGTGTGTGTATGGGAAAGTGTGTGAGAGAGAGCTTGTGTGTGTATAGGAAAGCATGTGAGATTGAGAGTATGTGTGTGTGTATATAGGAGAGCATGTGAGAGCTTGTATGTGTAAGAGAGCATACGAGTGAGAGCTTGCTTATATGATTGGGAGACCTGTGAGAGTGCAAGCTTATGTGTGTGGGAGAGCATGAGAGAGTGAGAGCTTGTGTGTGTGTGTATGAGACAGCTTGTAAGAGAGAGATAGTGCGTGTGGGGGGGAAGGAAGGAAGAGAAGAAAGATAGAAGAGTGAAGAATCATAAAGAGAAGAGAGACCCTATTAAAGGAATTAGAAGACCAACAAGGGGAAAGTGGGAAAAAAGAAACCGGGACTAACTGTTTGGAAAAATAAGATCAGACAACAAAGGTAAAAAAAAGAAAAAGTTGAGTTTTTAGCAATTGTGATATGCCATCATTGGGAATGTGAATTATTATATTTTTTTGTATTTTACTCTTTCTTTAAAGTTCCACTGTTCATTTTGGTTCCTTAAACTTTCTATTTCGGTTTTGTCTGTATTAGGTAAGGTTAAGTCTATGTTCTGCCTGTGTGTGACTGAGGGGTAGTTTCTCTGCAGAGATTTGTAGCAGTCCAGGTTGTTCTGTTTGGCCAATAGGTGGTATATTAGTGTTCCAGGGTTGGTGAAATATGTGTATTGCTGCCTTTTCCTAGATAAGGTTGCTGCTGTTTGAATGCTGAGAATTATTGTTGTGATTGTATGGTATGGCAAGGTTCTAGATATTTGTTTTTTTGCACGTGTTGTGTTACTTCACAAACATTTTGGCAGTGGAGAGAGTTTGTTTTGCTGAGATGACACCAGAATTTGAAAAAAAAAATACTGTCCTAATTCTGCTCTGCACCTATTCTTATGATTATTGTTGATTTATTGTAATTATGATGATCTCTGCCTTTCCGGAGAGAGGATTCATGAAAGAATACATGGATATGTGTTTTATTAAATGATGTTTCTTTTATATGTTCTTTGTTTTTTACATGATATTCTACTTGTGTATTTATAAACTGCAATAAATATAAAATAAATTAATATACATTAATAAGGATTTTTTTTACTGTTGATAAGTGCTTGAAATAAGTGAGTTAACAAATTCTTAAGTTCACTCATGATGCATAACAGCTGTTGCAGACTACTTAGAAATCCATTGTCAGGTGCACTCTAAGGCATTATTTATTGATAAGAGTACAACTAGTACTGCCCACCCATGTTAATCTTGAGCCCACCAAAAAAAAAATCAGTTCTGGTTTCTTCACTGGTAAGAGAAAGAGATACATGCCTGCCTAGTTGAATGAGAGAGAGTAAAGCCTGCATGTTTGTGTAAAAGTCTGCATTTGTATTTGAGAGAGTGCAAGCAAGCCTATGTGTGTGTGAGAGAGAGCCTGCATCTGCAAGAGAGAGAGATCCTTCATGTATATGAGAGAGCGAGCTTGCATATTTGTGTGTGAAAGCCTGCATGTATATGAGGCAGTGAAAAAGTGAGCTTGCATATATGTGTGTGAAAGCCTGCATGTGAATGAGACAGAGTTAGTATGTGTGAAAGCATATGTATGAGGGAGAGAGTGGGAGTGCGTGTGTGAGAGCATGTGGGGGTTTGTATGAAAGAATGAGTATGAGTAAGTGTATGTGAGAGAGAATGAAGTGTGTATGGCTCCCCACAATCCACAAAAATCTCAGGTGACTGGAAATCAAGAGTTCCCAGGTATGGACCACAGGGGCTTTTTAAAATCCTTATTGGTTTTAATTATTGGGTGTTATTTGATATATGTGCTGTTTTAAAATATTTTATTGGTGCTTGGGAAATTTTTAAAAAATGTATATGATTTTAATTAATGGAAGTTATTCTATTATCAGTAGTAGCTGAAGTTCCACTTTGAGAAGGTCATAGAGGGGGAAAGATATTTCTTTTTCTTTTCCTTGTACTGCAAGAAATTACCACTCCCTCGGAACCTAATCTAAACCAATATCTTACTTACCATAACTACTTTTTGAACCCACAGACTTAGTGCCAGGAGAAAATCCCCCAACAGCAAGACATTTTATTTTATGTGCTCCTAGCAGGGGTTACATATAATACACCCACACTCTTATGGGTCGATACAGTAAAAGTTGCGGGAGCCCGCTCTCCCGGCGCGCGCATAAGCCACTCTCCTGTGCGAGCGATTCTGTATTCAAATGAGGGGCCGCGGCAAAAAGAGGCGCTAGGGACACTAGTGCGTCCCTAGCGCCTCTTTTTGGACAGGAGCGGCGGCTGACAGCCGATGCTCAATTTTGCCGGCGTCGGTTCTCAAACCCGCTGACAGCCACAGGTTTGGAAACCGGACGCTGGCAAAATTGAGCGTCCAGTTTTCAATCCGCGAGCCACGGGCTGATTTCAAATTTTTTTTTTACTTTTTTTAACTTTCGGGACCTCCGACTTAATATCGCCATGATATTAAGTCAGAGGGTGCACAGTAAAGCAGTTTTTACTGCTTTTCTGTGCACTTTCCCGGTGCCTGGAGAAATTAATGCCTACCTTTGGGTAGGCACTAATTTCTGAAAGTAAAATGTGTGGCTTGGCTGCACATTTTACTTACTGAATCGCGCGGGAATACCAAATAGGGCCATCAACATGCATTTGCATGTTGCGGGCGCTATTAGGTTCGGGGGGTTGGACGTGCATTTTAAACACACTATTACCACTTACTGAATAAGGGGTAAAGCTAGCACGTCGAAAACGCGCGTCCAATCGCGGGTTAACAGTGCGCTCCGCCGACCTGAGTACAGGTCAGAGCGCACTGTACTGTATCAGCCTGTTAGAGTTTCTAGAATTTGAATCCACAGTCAAGCACCTGAGAACCAGCATCCTTCTGGTCTCACTAGAGGCAACAACTCTGCCAAGCAGCCAACAGGAAGCCTTGAGGTTAAGCTGTAGTTCACTAGAGGGGCTCATTATTCCAGCCAGAGGAAATCACTCTAACACTATGCAAAGCACAGGGAACAGCATAATACCTTGAACTGGTTACATTTTTCTATCAAACAACTTTTCTGGTTTCATACTTCTGCTGAATATAAAATTAGGCAAAGGGACATCTGTGGGTAAAGAAGTGCTTTACCCACAAAAATTACCTTTTGGAAAATTGTGTGATTGATATGCACATAAAATTATACACATACACTCTGTGCATGCATAATTTTATGTGGTTATGGGAGAGGCATTCCAGGGGGGTGGAGTCTGGGTGGAGCTGGGATTTAACGTGCATAGTTTATGATTTTAATAGCATGCACATAAATTCTTTTGACATCCACCAGATAGCAAGTGTAATTGTGTGCTCGCAGTTTTGCTGGGATAATTTTCAAAGTGGACTTATGCACATAAGTCCACTTTTAAAATTGGTGTAACTTATGTGCATATTGCGCAGCTAACTTAAGTGTGGATGTTACAAAATTACCCATGTAGCGTAACTGGCTGCTCTATACTTGATCAAGGAAATGGAAAGAGTATTAGTAGGACAAGTGGTGGGTTTTTTTTATGAGTAGTACAACGCCAAGCTTTCTGCAACATGAAATTCGTTAAAAATATTCAGTCAACCTGAATGCATGTAATCCTTGAGCAGAGTTGGTAGGTGGCCATTGGGCAAGCACCGTGGGCTCTGTAATTTGGAGGGCCCCATGCTGATTTCATAGAATCACCCCTCACATCACATCCTGTTCTTCTGTGCTGGGGATCAGGAGTTGACGCAGTCACATTACAGCTTTAGAGGTCTTTGGTAAAGTGGCAATATAGTCTGGAGAGAAGAAAGGCCTCATGTCAACAATGTCACTCCTGCATATAAGCTTCTTGTTCCTGTTTTCCTTCTTTTCTTTCCATTATCACCAGAACTTATTAGGGGAGCAGGCCCTTTGTATCAATACCTGGCCACTGATACCACTGCCCATCCCATGAGCTCACATGTTCCTGCCTCGCAGACATGGAATGTTGGTTGATGTGATTGGAGCTCATTGTGCTGATGTGGCAGTATGGGCGAGTGGTCAGAGGTTGGGAAGATGAGAGCTGGGCCAGGGCGCAGAGGTGAAACAAGATAGTAGCCAGAAATTCCCCTACTCCTTGCTCTTCAACCTCTGGGGGAAGGAGCGGGGACCACTCTGGCAGATTCATCCTGGGTCAGCCCTACATGTAGTTCATGAGGCTACTGCCACAGATGTACTGATACATTGCACAGTGGGATGTTACCAAGGCCCTAATATCTAGTGTTGGGTATTTGTTTACCTTTCATCGCTGTAACACTCTGGAAGGTGCTGCGATGTAGTACTGTGCAGACCAATATTTGCAGTGTTTGGGTGCAAATTAGCTTTGATCTGGAATCCTTTTGTTAAGTTAAAGCAGTTACAACAAGTAAGGATCAGTATGCATAACAGGTGCCTGCCACTCTGGGCATGTTCAGACTTGCCTCTGTTAGTCATATTAAAAGTTCTCAACCAGTGTTACTAACCTAATACCATATCAACATTTAAATTAGAAAAACATGTATATATTACAGGACAGGACATGGTGTATATGTATATATGTATATATATATATATATATATATATATATATGTATACATTTACCAGAATCCTTTGATGACATGCAATTATAAAATCAATATTGCTGGGCCAGCCCAGTGGCTCAAGCAGAGTACCAGTTTGATTTTGAGATTGGGACATCTACAATCCAATTGGCTGGGGACTGGGGATGCTGCAATGACAGTGTTTATAACCTGGGGGTTGGGGAAGGAGTCATGGTCATTATTAAAGGTGACACTTAGTGGCTAGATTTAGAACCCATGATAGAGGGTTCTGGAAAAAGCACTGGTTCATGGCTCCTAGCCTCAGGACTGTTGCATCCTCCAAAATGGCACCAGCTGACCTGAGTACAGGCCAAAAGGCCTGCCTCAATCAGCCAACATCATTTTAGAGAATGGCACTGATGGATTGCTCCTACCACTTTGGACTCCAGGGCTCAGGTAACACAGAGGGAGATACTAAGAGGTATGGAAGGCAAGCCTCAAGGGGTTTTTTTTTGTAACATCTTTTATTAACAAAGAACCAAATACCCAATCAACTTGAATAATCAAACAATTTTTCCTTTTATTCTCCCCCAAACAATATCTTAGAACAGATAAAGCAAGGAAGAAGATTATCACCTTGTTGCCAGCATTTTCACAGGCCTAACACCTGCATATATGAGAGAGGGAGAGGGAGAGAGATATTCTTTATAAGGCAGTCATATAAGTCAACTATTTATACCACTGTAAGAGGGTCAACTAGTTACTCGAGGTGAGATTTTACTGGTTGTCTAGGGTTTTGGGGGCAGTTTTACAGGCACAATCAGAGGTATGAACACTGACAGCACAGTACACATCAGTGAACATTTGATGTGATTTGGAGTGAGGAAAGGTACATAAAGCTGAGATTTGTACATTGGACTCTTGATCAAGTTTGATGCACTCTCTACCTAGCTGCTATCAAGCTAGGGCGAGTGTATATTGTACAAATCTCAGCTTTATGTACTTTTCCTCACTCCAAATCACATCAAATGTTCACTGATGTGTACTGTGCTGTTCATACCTCTGATTGTGCATGGAAAACTGCCCCCAAGCCTTAGACCACCAGCAAAACCTCACCTCAAGTTACTAGTTGACCCTCCTACAGTGATATAAAAACTTGACTAATATGGGTACAACTTCAGAATCTCTCTTTCTCACTCTCACACACACTCACACTCCATGCCCTTTCCCTGCCTGAAATAGGATTTGCAAAAAAGCCTGTTTCATGCATAACGCTAGAAAGAAGATGTAATTATAGCACACATAACACATGTGTTGTGCTAGCACACTCAGTATTAGCACTTCTCATTTTCATTTACTCCTCCCAAAATCCACCCACTTGAATGCATTTCAGAAATTTGCATGGTCTAACACATTTTGATGAATGACCCTGAATGTGCCTTAAAATCAGGGCTGGCACTTGCATTAGGCAAAACTAGGCGGTTGCCTAGAGCACCCAAGTTTTGGGGGCACAAAATCCTGCCAGTGCAAGGCCCAGAGGAGTGCTGTGCCAGAGCCAATATTGCTAAAGATGGGAGCACTACACTGGATCCACTATCACTGGTAAGAGGGAGCACTGTGCTGGAACTGCCACCAATAGGTAAACTGGGGGAGAGAGGTGCAAAACTGAAAGTTTACCTAAGGTGCCAAATACTCTTGCACCAGCCTTGGTTAAAATATTACAAGGTCACAAAATGAAAAGAAAAAAAAAAAAGAAAAATGAATACCCACCCCCCCAGGATATGAAAACAAAATGAATTGAAAAAATGTGGCATACACATCCCTAAATTGCAGTCATCGCACTCATATTGTTATGCTGCAATATTCCCCGGCATGTCAGGCTGTGCAAAAAGTAGATTTTTCATTAAAATGTAGTCTCAGCAGCCTTTATGTAAGAACTTTCAGCAGAGGGTTGTTTTTCTGATCCAGCAGTTCCCTCCCACTCTTTCTGGCTTAGTCAGAATCCAGACTGGGATCTGGCACCATGAACTTTCATGTGCAATTACCAAGGGAATTTTCGCCTATTTTCATATTCCCTTCCATAGAATTTAATGCACAATCTTTTCCTATGCAGAGCCCAAATCTGGTGAAAACATTTATGGAATGGCAATACCTCACTAGTATGAGAGAAATGGGAAAAATAAGAATGGTGGTGAATTTTCATGAAAATATACTGTAGAATAATTGGCCATTTATGATACACCTCTATACAGTCGAGGTGACAAATTACAGAGAAAAGGAGTATTTGCTTTGAATAATTCACAAGGGTGAACATTCCAGTTTTTGCAAGTTTCACTTGTGCTACAAACTCTTTGGGTCATGTGTTCTGGCCTATCCAGCAGTCCTGCCATACTTGAGAACTTTTGAGTTGTGGTCACCCTGAGATTGCTGTTGATTAGCAGATGGTGGGGGTGGGCCAGGGGGAAGGAATGGAATAATATGCATCAGCTTTCTCTCTTCCACCCAGGGCCGGTGGAAGCCCTAGGCGAGCTAGGCCTGGACCTTGGGCGCTGACCATTAGAGGGCGCGAGCGGCGGAGGCAGCAAAGAGGAGATTCGGCGGGCCGCGTGCTGCTCGCAACGCAGAAAACCGAGAGGAAGGAGTCGGGTCGGCGAACGGGCAAGAGGAGAGTGGGCGCATGGCAGAAGGTGCCTAGGGCACCTAATCCCCTTACACCAGCCCTGCTTCTATTGCCCCCCCCAATCCAACTAATCCACACTTTGTTATTCTCCCACCCATCACCATCACCTGTTCCCCCCCTCCCGAAATGAAAAGCACACTTCCCCTAGGTCTCTCCTTCACCCCAGGACTCTCTTTGCTCCCTCCCTCTATAAGTCACATCCTCACTCTCCCCTTATCTGAGTGAGTCCCAATTCCTGGAATCACAGCTGCAGACTGAGGTTTGTGTGTGTTGCAGCCCCTCTCCAGTTTCTCCCCACTTGCTGCTTAAGTGTCTTCTCCTGGCTCTCCCCGCTTCTGTTTTCTGCAGGCTTTACTGAGGAAGGGGAGCAGCTGAGCTGTATACAGCGAGACCCTGAGATTTCTAGTGTTTCCCCTGAGACCCTGAAACTGATGCAAATTCCCTGAGCCTCAGGGTGAAATCCTAGAGATCCCAGGTATGAGTTCCCCATTAACACTGCCAATACACACATTTGGCATGCCACTCAGTCCCCAGACAGCTGCCAAGAAAGGAAATGAATAAACTACAAGGTCTCCTTTCTCATTATATTGATGTAGCTTGTAATATAATGACTTTTGCCATAGCAGCCAATGACAGATTTAGGTTTTGGCCATCCCTAGCCACTGTTGGTGCTGCTTCCGTAACCCCCTTTCATAAGAAGGTGGGACATGGCCTGTGAAGGGGGGGGGGGGGGGGGGGGGGAGGGATGCATCTCTTCAGCCACGCACTTTTTGCAGCCTCTGCTGTCCTGTAAACACGCTGCTTCCAGAAAGAGCCTCTTCAGTCCTGTGCTGACCGCCTGGGCTGCAAAACTACTTCTTTCAGTGGGACACATACAGTAATTGTACCATCTAATGGGGTGATGGGATGCTGCAGCCCAGATCTGCCCAATTGTAAGGTCCCTGTGCTCTTTTACTAAAACTGAATTTTCTTCCTTCAGCATTCTCTTACTAAATTCATGTTCTAAATTAGAGATGCCCCAGTATCATGCACCTCTGTTTAAGTGCATTTTTGTAAGTACCAGACTGGGAGAATGTTTTCAGGAGGTTATCTGAAAAGAAAACAACAGAGACAGTGAAGAGTTTCAGAAGCTTCTCTCAGGGGTATAATGATTCACCAGTGTAAACTCTCATATTGCATTAAGCTATAGAATGTGATGTCTTACAAGTTAGCAGAGTAAGGCCTTTTCTGTTTTGGAAGATCACCATGATATAGAATCTTTGAGATGCTTTGGATATGAGTTTAAAAAAAATCTTGATCACCTAGCAGTGGTATTCATATGGGGAACTCCATGAAATTAGCGTGTGACACATTTCAAACTAATTGGAGAAAGTTCTTTTTTACTCAACGCACAATTAAACTCTGGAATTTGTTGCCAGAGGATGTGGTTAGTGCAGTTAGTATAGCTGTGTTTAAAAAAGGATTGGATGAGTTCTTGGAGGAGAAGTCCATTACCTGCTATTAATTAAGTTGACTTAGAAAATAGCCACTGCTATTACTAGCAACGGTAACATGGAATAGACTTAGTTTTTGGGTACTTGCCAGGTTCTTATGGCCTGGATTGGCCACTGTTGGAAACAGGATGCTGGGCTTGATGGACCCTTGGTCTGACCCCATATGGCATGTTCTTATGTTCTTATGAATCAAGGAACTGATGCACAAATGTTGCATGAATAGCTAAGTAACTTTACAATTGACTTGACATCTTGGGTTGGAGAAAGGTGACAAGGATTTAGTGCAAGTAGAATACTCCTACACATTTACTCTGAGTCTGCACAACCTTCCGATACTGAGACTAGGAACAACTCTAATTTTTGATCACTCTTAACTAACTGTAAGAAGTGGTTTGTATTAAAGATTTCTTGCTTGTTGCTTTTGGATGACATGTACAAAATTTATGGTTTTATTTGAAGTTTGTGATCCTCTGCTTTATGTAACTCACATCCCTTTCCTGGTGCAATAGATAGCTGAGGACACACTCATTCACGACTCAGTCCTGCAAACTCTGTCATGGATTCTTTAAAAGGGGAGAGGGTCAACCTCCAGGGCCCAAGGAGTTTAGATGGTATGATACCAAGGAGACTCTTAACACAGGAATGGTGTTCCAAAATTAAAGTCTACTAAAAAAAAATTGCAAGTTGCATGAGAAATCCAAAAATATGCACTAGTTGTCAAAAGGGTTACTTATCCTTGCTCGTAGCACATCCTGGGATCCCTCACTTGGATTTCCTGGGGTTTAAGGACTCCTGTATAGAGATGCTGGGCCCTTTGACTCCCAAGAACCCTTATTATACCTGATCTTTTCTGTACCTCTTCTCCTCTCCTCCTCCAGGACTCCATTGGACTCCTGGATCTCTGGAAATAAAGCAACAGATTAGTGGCTCCCTCATTCTCTCCTCCTCTAGACAGCACCTGACACTTCCCTTTTCACTGGCTCCTGTGGAGATTTATTTATTTATTTATTTATTTTTAACTTTTCTATACCGATGCTCCTGTACAGGATACATATCGCACCGGTTTACATGGAACTGAAAACAGTCGCCGGGAGGCGTATACAAAGAAACATAGGAACAAAGAACCTTCAGGGAAAATAAAACAGTGTGGGGAAAAGTAACATTGGAACAAGGAACGTGCGGGGAAATAAGACAGATATGTGAAAACTTTAGCAATATAAGAGAAAACACTACCATATAATGTGGTAGATATAACATAATATTAAAAAGAGTAAGTTTAATAATAATAAGAATGGGAAAAGAGGCCTAAGCCTCGGGGAAACGAGCCGGTGGGGGGGAAAGGGAGAGAGTAATGGGGGGAAACCACAATGAGCAATGGGACGTTTAGCATTGGCAGGATTCAAGGGGGAGAGAGATCAAGGGCAAAGGGATTATCTGTCCAAAGAGGCCTGATTGAAGAGGCCTGACGTGCCTAGGGAGGGATCCTTGTTCACCACAAACTCAGATCGGCATCTTCTCCCCTCCTCCCTCTCGAGGGAAGACAGGCCCACAGTTAGAGGCTTACTTCCTCTCCACTGGTGAAAACAACAGGAACAGTTACTTAGAGTGAAGCACAAGAAGCACCGCTGCAGAAAGGAGGTCTATGGTTCTCTTCCCTTGCAGTTACATAAAGAGCACTGGGGAAAAGAGGCAGGTTTTACCCCTTTCCCAAACTCCATGCTATCGCAGAAAGACAAGAATCTGAACTTCTCTCTTCCTCTTCTCCAAACCCTCTAAATAGAAAATCTTCAGGCTGCTATACCCCAACTCAGGGCTGTACCACCGTGGTCACTCCTAGAGAAAAAATGCCACAGTAAAAGCTTTAGCCCAACACATTACTCTGACATCCTCAATATGTTCTCCACTGGAAGAAGCATAGACCTCGTGAAGGATTAATAGGATCCTTTACATTCAGCTTTGAAAAAGAAACCAACACTTTGGGAACCTCAAGACTGGGTGTGGATGTTTGTGTTACAGGGCCAAGTGAGATCACAGAGTCTACCACCAAAAGGGTCTTGAAACATGTGTTTACCCCCACAGAAAAATCCCTTGAACCCAACTCAGGTGCTCGAGGGCTACTGAGCTACAATACATTTTGGAATCCTCAGAACTCTTCCGTTCCCTGAAATTTGCTGTCCTAGCTACAAGCCTAGTAGGCCTGTGTAAAAATTCAGAACTAACTGCAGGGTTAGGCAGAGGCATCGTCCAGATCTCATGGACACCAATCTGCTCTGGTTCAATTCCACAATTTTCCCATCTGTGACCTCCAGCTAGTCACAAATGCTCCCAGCATGCAAACTTATCAGGTCTAGCTCTTGGCAATGGGGACATCACAAAGAAACAAAGAGTTTCTGGTGCTGTGTATAATGAGGTTGCTATACAAAAATAAGTATTATGGTTATAAGAAGTGAAGCAGGGATTTTTAATGAGGGTGAGTTTCCATTGCACATACCTCAATAGGCAGCACTGTGGAATTGGGATGTGTTGCGTTTGCCAGATGCAGCAGGCCCGCAGCCAGACCCTCTTACCCCCGTTTGCCTGCTCCAGTGCCTAGCTCTACTGCTCTCGCGGCCGGTGGCCACTCCTTCCAACCCCAGGCCGCTCCTCATGCTCCCAACTCCGCAGCGGACACGCCCCTCCCTAGGCACCTGCGTTCACATCAGCTGTTCTTTTAAAGGGGCCGTGGCAGGAACCTCACCCACGGCCCCGGATGATGACATCACTGGGTCCCGGTATATAAGGCCAGGCCCAGCCAATGTTTCCTTGCCTTGGTAACAGGCCTCCACGCTGATCGTGTCCTGAGTTGCTTGTTCCTTCGTACCCTCCGTGTTCCTGGTTCCTGTCTCATCTGTTTTCCTGTTCCTGACCTTGGTACCCATTCCTGTTCCTGTGTTCATCTCACCCTGCTTGTTCTATTGACTGACCTCCTGGCTTTGACCACTGCTTCACCTGACTACTCTACCGCCCATCTCCTGGTTTGACCTTTGCCTTGCCTTTCCATCCATCTGCTGACTTTTGGTATTGACCCACGCTTGCCTTGCTTCTCTCCTTGCCTGCCGCCTGCCCTGACATAAGCTTGCTGTACGACACTCACTCATCTTCATTCTGGACTTGGCTTTTCAGGCTTCAACCTGTTCTTACTCGAGCGCCCTCTGCCTCCCTTCTGTACTCCTTGTCACCCGGGTCTCTGCCTCATTCAGATTGGACTACCAATTCCTACTACCTGCTGCTGGCCCCTGGCTACCAATTCCTACTACCTGCTACTGGCCCCTGGCTACCTCCTCGTCATCCCAGAAAAGACTTCGGATGGAGGCCCACCTAAGTCCAACCGGCCCCGGTACCCAAAGGCTCAACCTGCAGGGAACGAGGGCTGGTATTGGCAAAGCTCCAGCCGGCCTCTGTCAGTCAGCCAGCTCCGCCTGCCGACGGTGGGGACCCATAGGGCTTGCCCTGCGGGTAGCACCAACCCCACCTCGGCCCAAGGGTCCACCTCCTGCGCAACAGAAAAAAAACAGCAAACAACTGGACAGTAATGGGTAAAATATAAAAGAATATTTACATTTCACTTACTGGATCATTGTAGGTTTTTAAATATTTTTTCCATTGTGTCAGTGCTACCATTTTTTTTCGAACTCTGCAGGTGTATGGAGCAAAATAGAGTGCCTTTAGTCCCCGAGAAACCCAAGTACATTCTGTAGCAAGATTCCCTAAAGGATGTTTAGTCTTCTTTTGATTTCTGTCTACAGTATATTTGTATGTTTCTTTAGTATCCTTTCACCCTATGTCATCTTGAGAGAGTGATTGGCTTAGATTTTCTATAGGATACAAGCTTTCTCAATCTTGATCAATTATTTCGAATGTTTCTGAACTTCTTATTAGATCTCTTCCTGCTTGATCTCTCTCTCTCTCTCTCTCTATCTTCTCTTCCTATTTGTCTCTTGTTCAAAAGCAGCCTGGGACTGTTTCACTTTCTTTGGGGTTTTTCAGATGGAAAAAGGCTCTAAGCAAGCTAACATCTCTTCCTGAATCTTTCTCTTCAAGCTCCTAGAGGCATCTCTTTTTTCACCTCATTCAATAATATCCTCAGCTTCTTCTACAGCTGCAGTTGTCTGCCTCTGACTACTGAGCTTTCAGAGATTCTTATAACAGCTGTACCAGGTTCTGTTACCTGTGCTGTTATCCTTGATACCATGTCATTTGCAGTGAGTGTTAAAGTGTTTATCAATCAATAAATGTTTGGTAGGGATGTGCATTTGTTTTGAACGAATGCGCAATCCGCAATGTATATGTCCCTATTCATTACATTCGTGGGTTCCCAAAACGTATGGCGAACCCCCACGAATGCAACGTATCATTAACAAATAAAACCCCCACCCTCCTGACCCCCCCAAGACTTGCCAAAAGTCCCTGGTGGTCCAGCGGGAATCCTGGAGTGATCTCCTGCACTCGGGCCGTCGGCTGACAGTATTCAAAATGGCGCCGATAGCCTTTGCCCTTACTATGTCACAGGGGCTACCGGTGCCATTGGTCGGCCCCTGTTACATGGTAGGAGCACAAGATGGCGCTGGCCACCCATTGCTCCTACCATGTGACAGGGGTCGACCAATGGCACCGGTAGCCCCTGTGACATAGTAAGGGCAAAGGCTATCGGCGCCATTTTGAATACTGGCAGCCGATGGCCCGAGTTCAGGAGATCGCTCCAGGACCCCACTGAACCACCAGGGACTTTTGGCAAGTCTTGGGGGAGAGTGAGGAGGGTGGGGGATTGTAGTTAAATAAATTTTAAGGATTGGGAAGGTTTTTTTTTTGTTTTTCCAACTTTAATGGAAAACGAATATCGAATTCAACTAATGGACGAATCAGGTTTCCCCCTATGAAAACGAATGCAATGAATTTGGGTCCCGACGAATACGAATACTGAATCGGACGAATCCGTCCCTTCTGCACATCCCTAATGTTTGGTAATAAGAACTGAGTTTTCTTTGATATCTGAAGCTGGAAAAAAGGTTTAGCTGACTGTTTAGCAACACAAGTAAAGGCAAATGATTTGTGAGAACAGTATACTCTGCATCAGAACTATAAATAGCACAGAAAAATGTAAATATTATAAAAACAAAAATATTTTAGTTTTAAAAAAAACTTTTTAAAGATAAAAATCAGAGAAATATTTAAGATAATGTAATAGTAGACTGAAAGTAGAACTGTTTTTTCAATTATTTCATTCCATTGTATTTAATGTCACTGCTAAGTAGCATGGAAAATGTCTCCCTTAAAACTAGGAATGGATAAGACGCTGTTACCAACCACATATGGACCTCCCTAGAAATCCTACTCAATTACTCTATAACATCAGTGGTTGTGGGGCTAGAAGGAAGAACCAGAGAGGCATCCACTCAGCTCTACAAGAAAAGGGAAGAAATGGGCTCAGAACAGACCCATGAACAAACAACTCCAAAATTCCTGCTGATAACAAATTATTTTGATTTACAAAAAAAAATAATTGTATGTATTCCTTGTGAACGTGTTTAATCTTTGCAAGAGATGGTCAAAGAGCAAAGAATGGAATGCTGATCAAACATACCAGTAAAATCTTCAGGTTGCAAACCCCAACCAATAAAGTAAATGTGAAGTAGGGAAGCATGAATCAAAGAAGTCTCCAAAACAGGCAGCCAGTTTTGTTTATTGCAAAGAGTCAGCACATGAGCTGGGGTTTAAGTTTTACAAAGGGATCACATTCCGTATTAAAACTCAGGTGACTGGTACATGCATGCAGTGCAACTGACAGACCTCTCCAAAGAATAACAAATTTTAATCCTTTCTCCTTAAAACTGTAGGGGAAACATTTTAATACAGCAGCAGCAGCAGCTGTAAACTAATTACAAATATTTCTGTTCCTTAAACCCTTTTTGGCTTAGATATTATACATGGAGGGACTGTGGCTTTGGCATACATACCCCTTCACCTTTCAAACGGAAAATAAAATATGTGCGTGACATCCACAAGGTGCAGGAATCTGAACCATGCAAAAAAAAAAAAAAAAATTATAACTGGACTGCTGGTTGATAACACAAATAGAACTACTTTTTGATTATCAAGAAAAAATGTGCCCCCACTGTTCATCTGAGATGTTCTGATTCACCAGTCTTGATCCTCTGCTGGGCATCAGATAACAATAATTTATAGACCTTAGAAATAAGACCTCCGCCCTGATAAGGAGCAGTGGCCAATTGCTCAAAAGTGGTCAATTTTCAACCACAGTGTCTAAAGAAATTAGGTTTATTGGCGTGTGCTGCTTGTTGGTGGGAGTGGGGAGGAAATGGTACCTTTTCCTATACAGTGGGAATGCCCCAAAATTCAGATGTACTGGACAGAAGTCCTCTTCCTGGGTGTTCAAGGTCACAAACATTCATCTACCCTTGTGATTCTTTTAGGACTGCCACATGGACAATTCTTACCGGTTACAAAGTGGGGTGTTAGTTTAATCAGTCATATGTTGGTGGCAGTGAGAAGGAATATAGCAGCATGCCACTGGATGGTAGAATGCATGCATCTACTGTGGAGGGTATTCCCTAGGGAATCCATTACTTTCCAATTATGGGATCTCTATTCAAATGTACCAAAAATCTGGGAACCCTTTTTGCTTAAAGTAGACCTGTTCCTTAAAGAAAAGCATTGAATAAGTTTCTTAATGTCAGAAGCAGCAGAATTTAAGGTAGTCTGGTTAAGGACTCCGGCTAATATTTAATTTATGTATGGTTATTATTAGAAATGTGCCTTCAGCTAGCTCTGTGTCAATGTGTATTTGAAATTGAGTAAGGTAAGGATTATAATATGGTGAAGAAAGGTTTAGTTCTTGCACTGTTATTTATGATATGGTAATTGTTGAATTGTAAATATGAGATAATCTGGCAACCCTGTAATTTTTAATGTTAAAATTGTAATAAAAAAAAAAGATTCAGGTGAAAATAAAGATCAGGATGGATATAAAGAAACAGTAGGAAAGAAAATTCAGTGTCATAGTATGTAACATGAAAGAATATTCTCCATGAATCAGTACATTGGTGGCAGTAATTTATAAAAAGCAGTTTTAGCCTGATGCATAGGAACAGAAACCTAGGTGGCAGGACTGGTGCAAGGATATTAGGCACATTAGGCAAACCTTCTGCCTTGTGTCCATCCCCCCCCCCCCCCCCCAAGTCCAGACCCCAGGCCTGACCTCATTCACTCAGACCCTCTCACTTACACACACTTAGGCTCCTTGTCTCATTTACACATGCAACCTTACACAGGCTCCCTCCCTCTCTCTTACTAACACCATTGCTCTCTCGTACACAAGATCCCTCTCACTCACTCACACACACACACACACACACACACAAACAGAGGCACCACTCGTGGCCCGCCGAGACTCTGCTTCTCTCGAGAGCGAGCAGGATGGGTGCTGTTTGCGGCCTGCAGAGCATCTGCTTCTCTCAGCTGTGAGCAGAATGGGTGCTGCTTGTGGCCCGCCGAGTGTCTGCATTTCTCGGCCGCAAGCAGAATGGGTGCTACTCACAGCCTGCCGAGTCTCTACTCCTCTCGACTGTGAGTGGGATGGGCTCCGCTCATGGCCCCACACGGCTGCGCTTTGTCGCCCCCTAATGGCTGGCGCCCTAGGCGACGGTCTAGTTCTCCTATTGGGATGCGCTGGCCCTGGTAGGTGGTTCTGATAGATCTGCAATTTGTTGCAATTATCTTTATTAAAATTATGATTATTATTATTGTTTTCAGGATTTATATAGTGCATACCAGATATATGCAGTGCTGTACAGAGATACATAATGGTCATGATAGAGAGAAAATATTTTTCCCCACCCAGCACTGCAAAAGACAACACATTTTCTTCCATGGGTGCTATGCATCATGAGGGTTTAATCCTCCTCTTCAACTCAAGTTTGTAAGTTGGCAGAGTTACAAACTATATCAACAGTGGTACAGTTGCATCAGGGCTACAAAAAAGCATGGTGGGAGGAGTGATCATCTGCACAGAGCAACAGTTACAACCCCAAAACAGTAGTGGTACACTTGAATGGGGGTAACCTGCATGGAGCAGCAGTTGCATCCCAAAACCAGCAGTGAAATGACTTCATCAGGGTTCAGAGAAAACATGGGGAGACCAACATTGTGATGACCATGATGGACTCTGCCATGCTTGGGACAGAAATTATAGGAGGGTTGAGAGATCGCATGGAAGACCAAAAGGGGAGTTGGTGTTGGGTTGCATTTGAGAATTTTGTATGCCCATCTATCAAAAGAGTATGAATCTAAATTGGGCAGACTGGATGGGCCATTTTGGTCTTTATGGGCCATCGTTTACTATGTAGTTCTCATGAATGAGAAACCATTTTAAAATCAGTTCCTCTAATAAGATGATCTCAACCAAAATGAGACAACAGGAAAAAAAAAGCTTCAGTGTTTAAATAGTCAATCCTATTATGATATTCACATGCCATATTCAAGTCAGTACTAACAATAGCCAGAGATTATTTTTGAAAAAGGAAGAGTGTTTGTAATGCATGATCTAGATAGCGTAATGGAATAAGGTAAGAAATAGTCTTATGTAATTATCTGTGATTATGATATATATATAATAACGTGTAGCTTCAGGTCATTTAGGATGATACAGGTAATGCACCAAATTCCTTTGCATTTTTTGCACTTGTAAATTGATTAGGAAAATGGTATTTTTTTTAACAGTCTGTTAAGAGGATAATTTTATACCAGCTCTTATTTACGCAAATCTGCTTTGAAAATTTGCAGACTGCTCCAGTATGTGCGTGCACAAATGTACAGAAGGTTACACGTGCTTTCTAGCAGATGTAGCTTTCTGTGTGCACATTTTACATGCATAGTTTTGAAAATTGAAAGCATGCGTATTAAAGCTTTTCTAATGCCAACTCTGCCCCCAGCACACCTTTTCTAGTGTGGGTAACAGTATGCGTCAAATGGGGTTTCGTTTGTAGTTTTACATGCACAACTCCATAATTGATAACCTAAGATGAATTCCAACCACTAAAACTTTCAAAACACACCTTAAAACTTACCTTTTCAAGCTTGCCTTTGTTTAACTATACGAGTTGTCTTCTCTCCTTCTTATACTTTTATACATTTTATTGTTGTTTTAGTTTTGCCATGTAGTTCTTTGTTTTATTGTGTATGTTTAATTTGTAAACTGCTTAGACCTACTTCCATTACCTTAGCGGTATATACGAATGTTTCAAATAACTAAATAAATAAGTAAATAAATAAAGCACCACTTATGCACATAAAACATGGACTTTATTTACCTAACTCACTTTCAAAATCAAGCCCTAACAAGGTCATTTTCAAAAGGACTATTGTGGGGAAAATAGTGCTTTATCTGCAGAAATGGCCCTGTAGAAAATTGCATGAGCAAAATGCACATAACATTGCGCACATAAAAACTGCATCTATGTGCAAATAGAAGAGAAGCATTCCAGGGTGGCGGAGTCTGGGTGGAGTTGGGACTAATGCCCTTACGTTTTTATTTGAAAAGGCAAGAGGTGAATTTTAAAAGCCCTATGCATGCAAAAGTCGGGCCGCAATGTGCCGCATGGACTTTAAAAGGTGCCTGGGTACGCGCATATCCCCAATACGTGCACGAATAAGTAAGCTGAAAAAGGGGCGGGGCATGGGTGTTCCAGGACTGTAACATGAAATGTGCGCATAAGTAATTATGTGCACAAGCATGTGCCGGGGTCCCCTGCTGCATAACTTTACTACTTCTATGGATGGCGTACAGATAATAAAATAATAAAAAAGACTAGATAACGGTGTTTTAAAGGTTGGTGCTAACAGGGTAAAAAGGAGGCTATATAACTAGGGGGAGAGGAGGGAGAGAGGGAGAAGAGGAAGGAGGAGGAGAGCAGGAATGGTAGGAGGAGGAGTAGGAGTAGAGATAGGGAGGAGGGAAGGGATAGGAGGAGGTGAGAAGAGGAAGGGTCTAGGCAGGTGAGTGTGGAAGGAGGAGGATGTGAGGATAGGGTTAGACAGAGAGGACAGAGGGTGGGAGAGTTGTCAGGGTAGGTGCAGGGGTGGGAGAAAGGGAGGGGAGCAGGGAGTGAGTGTGAGAGTTAGGTGAGTGACACCACCTCTCCGGAAGTGGAACTGGCAACCTAATCCTCCAGTAGGCAGGCAGCAGCTCTTCCACGGCTACACGCCTACAAGTTCAGCATGGAGTATAACGAGCAGTTCATCGCCAGGTTCCTGGAGAATAACAACATGCTCTTTGACAACTGGACTGAGAAGACCTCCAGGGCTGCCAAAGGTCAGATATGGTGGACTATCTTGGGATCCAGAGATTTGGAGAGATCGAGATAGACATTGGAGATCTGTGAGTAAGATCAAATTAAAACTAATATTGAGGACCCCCAACTGGAGTCTTCACCCCTGGGGAGAGAGGAGATTGGGACTCTCTGTGCAGAGACTGTTTTACCAATTCTTGCCAGCTTTGGAGGGGTTGTTCCTGCCTACACAAGGATATCTTGCCCACTTGGGAATATCATTTCTCCATGCCCTGGTGAGTAAGTGCTTCCCCTACTCTGGTGAGTAAGAGAGCTTGCACAGATAAAGGAAGGCCTGTGAAGAGCAAAATTCAAATCTGTGGTGCTAAGGACTGTTTGAACCTTGCCATTTGCTAATCTGATTCACCTTCAGTAAAGTTTACTTTTTGGACACACCAATCCGAGTCTCCTGTATGTTAATGGTACCTACTGCACTCATAGAAGGTAAAAGATTTATATACCTCTCCCAGGGAAAAGAGATATACAGTCATCCCCGCCACTTAAGGCCTTGAAGGAGAAATTACTTCCTCTCATCAGAAAAGAACTCAGGACCTGGGAAAAGAGACTTGTGAAAGAGCTAGTGCGAGTGTATCCAGCCCCAAGAATTATAAGTTCTTTTATGGACCCATTGGTAGCTACCTGCTACTCCAAAATGGGATTACACAAATTTTCTTCTAACACAAAATCCAATAACTGGATCAGTCCACTCAATTCCCTCAATGGTATTCTCGTTAAATTTCATGAATAATGGCCAACAGTAGCTGCAACCAAAGAAGAAGTAAACATCAAATGTATGACACAATCTCATTAGGTCCCCAGGAGAGCACTATTAAAGGCCATTCCTTAAATACTTAATGTAGAGCAAGAATGTGCCGATGTTTTCAGATTGAAGCAGAAATCGCTGCTGCTGTAGTAGTGTATTTTAATACACATACTAATCTGGATGGATCTGGGCAAGATTTATATTCTAGAACATCCTCCAATATTATTCCTCACACATGAACGCTATTTCAAGTTTTTCTAAATGCTTTCACAATCCCGAAGCTTCACACTGTGCAGCAGCTTTTTCTGAAGAATCGTTCTTGGTTGTTTTTAAAACTTTAATGATTTCTTTCCAGGAATCATCTAAGCTTTTGCAAGCATCTTTATGGGCTGACTATCATATTACCAACAAGCTCTTCACAACATTTTTAGGCTTCATATGAGAAAAATAATTTCTCATTGATGTGTCGATGATTTAAAGAAGGTATAAATCTGCTGCAAAATATTTAAAAATGCAGCAGCATTCTGGCAGTTCTCGGTAGCATAAGCTCCTACAAGGTTCAATGAAGGAGTTGAATATGGCACATAGAAAGCAAGTTCATTTATTTGTTTTATCCTAGCCTGAAGGCTGGTGAATATTCCAACCATATTGCTGTCATTTTGATAGGATTATCCTCTAGAATTAGTAAGATCAATATTATATTCTTGTAATTTTTTTAGGACAATATCAAATAACTCCTGAGATTTGTGACCTGGATTTTCTAAGAAACATATAAAGTGTTTTACAGGAATTCCATCTTCTTCAGCATATCTGAAAAGTGCTTGGCTATTAATATCTGACTTATGCCGGGTTCTCCAGCTGACTCGCCAGATGTTGAGGGAAGAGATGGATGGTAAGAAGGGCCTCCCTCGGGCAACAAAGGCTGCCAGTCTGAGTCTCTGCCTCCCTACTGCCACAGTCAGAATGTGCAGGAGGCCCCCAGGGTGGGGGAGAGGGAGCTGTGGCTGAGGTGGGGGAGGAGCAGCTGCCTGGGTGGGGCCCGGGACTGGTGCATCGCCGGCCTCCATCACTTCTTCCTCAACCTCCTCATCGTCCAGCGACGGGATTTCATCTGTGAAGAGAACAAAAATATTTCTGAGAAGGTATAGCTTTAACAGTGGAGATGTAGGGCAAGGTTAAAACTAATAGGTCTGAGGAGCCTAACTCATAGAAAATACTTTGGACTTTCAGATTAACAAAATAAAAGGGATGTACTTTGACGTGTGAATGCCGCTAGAAACTGGCCGATTAGCCTTGATGGTTAGGAGATAAAAAAAACTTACCACCAGTCCCGGCCTGCCTAGTCCTCATCCAATCCATCCACCATTGTTTCTTCAATCAAAGCCATCTGGTCTTCTTCTTGAGGTCCTCAATCTATAAGATGAAAAAACACAAACATAAATGTAACAACTTATTAAAATTTATGCATGATTAATTTTTACATAAATGACATTTTAGAGAGAAAAATTAAACTAAGTAACCACCCCATGCACAGCATTACAACTCCCAGAATCTAGAGAACCCAAACCAGGCACTACCCTATGCACAACATTACAACTCCCAGCACCTAGAGAATCCGCCCCATGCACCAAGAACTCACCTCAAGCCCCTAACCTAGGCACTACTTACTTACTCCATATGGGTGGGAGGCTCCTCTGTCGAACTCTGACTTGAGTTGGTCCCAGGCTTGAGCCATCCTTCTCATATTATGCCTCTCACCAGTGCGCCGATACAGGTTAGTCACCACCAAGGATGCCAATAGGGCGACATCCCTGGGAGTAAAATTGGGTTGGTGTGCTGGTGGAGGCATTGTGGTGACACACCCAAGAAGAACAAAAAATTACACCTTCGTGGAAGTTAGTATGAGCACGCGCGTGCGCATTCATATGCACTTAGGTGCACACAGATCTACATGCATTCCAGTGGTGCCGAGATAGGCGCCTAGCAAATCATGAATCTGGCTGTCAGTCGCCGATAGGTGCTCAGCTGGACGCTTGGGCGACAAGATAAGTGCTCAGCTGGATGCGAATCTGGATGCTTGGGCGCCCAGAAAGGAAAGAATCTGGATACTCAAATGCTGAGATAGGCACTCAGCTGGGCACGAATCTGGAAGCTCGGATACCCAGAAAGCCGCATTGCTAAGCACAAATCTGGCTACTGGTTGCCAATAGGTGCTCAGTTGGGTGCTCAGGCACCGAGATAGGCACTCAGCCTAGTTGGGCTCGATTCTGGACGCTCGATCACCAAGCTAGGTGTTTAGCTGGGCATGAATCTGGATGCTCAGGCAGGGTTTCTCCTAACATCTTATTCTCCCCCTCCCCCACTACTAACCCCCCTTCCAACTGTTACCTCCACTAACCCATCTCCAACCACCCTTTCCCATCCTCCCTTTCAAAAGTTCATCCACCCCCACTACTCTATCTCCTCACCCTCCCCTCCCAAGCATGGGTTTCTCCTAACCCCTTATCCTCCCCCTCCATCATTACCAACCCCCTTCCAATTGTTACTTCCACCTACCCTTCTCCTACTACCCTTTCCCATCCATCATCCCCCTTCAAAAATCCATCAACCCCACTACTCTGTCTCCTCCTCCTCCCCTCCCAAAAATGGGTTTCTCCTAACACCTTATCCTCTCCCTCCCCCACTACTAACCCCACTTTCAACTATTGCCTCCACTCACCCCTCTCCCACCACCTTTCCCATCCTACCTATTCCCTCCCAAAAGTTAACCTACTCCAATACTCTCTCTTACCCTCCCCCAACCATTGGTTTATCCTAACACCTTCCTCTTCCACTCTCCCAGTACCAACCCCCCTTCCCACTACTACCTCCACTAACTCCTCCCACCCCCTTTTCTTATTTCCATCCCGCTTTCCCATCATCCCTCCCCCTCTCAAAACAGTGTGGATATCTCCAGATCCCAGCACACTAGTATCAGAGTATTGGTGTCTATGAGCCCAGAGACTACCACCCCAGTGTGAAGGGAATTTAACTGCAACATGGTTGCTGAGCTTGGCAGAGGTGTGCTATGTGTGTTGCCTGCCCAGCTCTGTAAGGCAGTGGATCCTGGACACTAAGCTGGCAAACCCAGAGACCACTCATACCAAAGACAGGATTCCGCGCAGTAGAGAACATTAAAAAAAATAAAATTCCTAATGAAATAAACATTATGAATACATTAAACAGCATGTACAAGAACAGATATCAGAGTCTTAAACACAATTCCAGAACTTTCTGGCACAGTCCAAGAGGGAATGGTGCTGCTCAGCCAAAATAGTCTGTTATCACCTTTCACCTTATTTCATTCCCCCGCGCTGTGTTGTTGCTTTCTGGGGCTGGAGTGCACATCTCTGGCTCCGTTTCAAGGTCTCGGTTCAGTTCCTGCTCAATGCCATGCTGAAAGGCTATATTGTGGAGCACACAGCATGCAACCACAATATCTGCTACTTTTTCAGGTGAGTATTGGAGAGCCCCTCCTGAACAGTCCAGGCACCAGAATCAACTTTTAAGTAAACCAAATGTGCACTCCATTACCCCCCTGGTTTTGACGTGTGTCTCATGATATGTTCTTTCAGCAGCATTTCGAGGCACTGCCAATGGCGTCAGCAGCCAGGGCCTGCATCCATAGCCAGCGTCACCTATAGAGCACAAAAAAAATATTTTTTTTTTTCTAAAAAAAAAATATGATTGCTCTTCCTGAAATTTCCCTGCCATCTTCACCCACCTCTCCAAGTTAACCACTAAAACATTTTTATTGGAGAAGGTACAGAGAAGGGCTACCAAAATGATAAGGGGAATGGAACAGCTCCCCTATGAGGAAAGACTAAAGAGGTAAGGACTTTTCAGCTTGGAGAAGAGACAGCTGAGGGGGGATATGATAGAGGTGTTTAAAATCATGAGAGGATTAGAATGGGTAGATGTGAATCGGTTATTTACTCTTTCGGATAGTAGAAAGACTAGGGGGCACTCCATGAAGTTAGTATGGGGCACATTTAAAACTCATCGGAGAAAGTTCTTTTTCACTCAACGCACAATTAAACTCTGGAATTTGTTGCCAGAGGTTGTGCTTAGTGCAGTTAGTATAGCTGTGTTTAAAAAAGGATTGGATAAGTTCTTGGAGGAGAAGTCCATTACCTGCTATTAATTGAGTTGGCTTAGAAAATAGCCACTGCTATTACTAGCAATGGTAACATGGAATAGACTTAGTTTTTGGGTACTTGCCAGGTTCTTATGGCCTGGATTGGCCACTGTTGGAAACAGGATGCTGGGCTTGATGGCCCCTTGGTCTGACCCAGTATGGCATGTTCTTATGTTCTTATGCACACTGGCCACCCATGACTCTATAAACCCTTACTATTCTGCCTTAGATGCTCAGCAGTGCACACTGACATGTGTGGCAAATTATTAGGCATGAAAGCACCCATATACCATACAACATGTACAATGATGATTTAATTAAATCTGACTGCATGCATATTAGTACATTCTGCCGATACATATTTGCCCCGGTAATTATTATTCGGTTAAACATGTCAGTTTGAAGGCTCCTATTATAATCTTTCTCATGCATATATACTAATATGCAAAGCAAAAAGTAACACGTGAGCTCGCAGGTAAATAACTAATTTAATAGGGCACACATGTAACAGAAGGCACATACTAACTAGACTTTTATTCCCTCCTCTGCACACTTGCTTCTATTTTTAACTGCACACCCCCATCACCACATAGCAAATAACAATTAAAAAGAAGTCACTTTTTTATTACTTCCAAGCAACCAGACTTCACCATATTTCCCTTCAGTGAATTGCTGTGCTAGTGCTGACTGCGCCAGGATAAAAGAATCATGGCTGCTACCAGGCAATTTTGCCACCATGCTGAGAATCCTTTGGACAGCGTTACAAACCACTTACACATAGAGGGAGTGGTAATGCTTTCAATTCTGGTAGGCCATCTCTCTTCCTTGAGGAGGGATAAGAGTCACATGGGTACAATTGATAGCTCCCATCACATTTGGCATGCCGGCCATGTCGAAAAATGCTCTCTTCATTTGCTGTCACTCTCGAAGCTGCTGTGGGTATGTGATGTATTTCTTGACCCTCTTCAGTATGGCCCTCAGTTCCTGGGTGAAGTGATGGGAGAACGTGGATTGCTCCATGCCAGCCACCACAGCCACTGTGCTCTGGAAAGAACCAGTAGCCAGGAAATGGTGGGCTCCAAGCAGCTTCACCAGGCCTGGGATGGCATGTCCATGTTCTGTGAAGGGATCAATGTCCTCTCTGAGCTCTTAGTACAGGCCCATGATAGCCCTGGGAGTTCAGTCTGTTTGTCCTCACCACATTGGCACTCACAGCAATGTGATCCTAAGGCGAAATATACGCTCCTTCTGTACCTTTCTGTGGCCTGTTCCAGCTGGAACAGCCTGCTCCTCATGATCTCTCCTCTCCGCCTGCTCCCTCCGGATCCTCTCTCTCCTGCTAAGACCTCTGTCACCTGCCAAACCTGCTACTGTCATCCTTTGGTGAACTTGCAGGATATACCACAGCATCAGGAATAGCTGGACATAATCAGAATTCTCCATCACTGAATTCACAGCAGAGCTGCATGGACACTCACCACACCAGTGCAAGCAATGGAATAAAATGGCCCCCGAGTCAGTGCTGTCACTTAGCTCTGCCCGGACGGTGGCGGTAAAATACTCACATTAAAAAACCCACACTAGCATTTTTATCTTCTAGCATGGCTCCTGCATTGCCCGTGAATTGACAATTAGCATGCACTCACGCAGAAAGAAACGAGGGTCTGTAAGCGCACTTCTACGTGCTTTTTTCCCCACGCACAAAGCCCTATTTAACACCGGTCGCCAGAAGTATCTATTAGAATGCTGTTCTATGTATCCATTTGCTAGTGCTATCAAGGTGAGATTTTACCTTTGAACTTTGCCTGTATTAATTTTTAAAATTGTTTTTGAAATTGTATATTTTACGTATGTTTTGCCTCTTCTTGTCTATATTGATTTACATTCTCTTGCTTGTAGATTTGGTCCCTCCCAACGCATTTTATGAAATACGGTTAGTTGTAAATGAATCACTGATGTCTTGATGCAGTCTGAACAGCTTGAAAATGTTTGGACATTGCAATCTATTGCAAAATCCTCTTGTGTATCCCTCTTCTGCTAGTGCCACAGAATGCTACCACCCAAGAAGAAACTTTGTGGTTAGAAAAACATTTGTCCCACTGAATATCCCAGATATCTTATCTGGTTATCTTTAGCCAGATAGGTTATCCGTTTGCCAAGTTTTTAAATACTGGCTTCGCATATTGTGTATGGACTTAGTTTTACACATGTATTGGGGTTACTCAGTTTTCTAAAGGACTATTTCTATGTGAAAAGCACTGCTTTATCCAAAGAAGTCTTTTTGAAAATTATCCTCTGTGTGTCTCCATATAATGATTATATATCTGGAATGTGCTATACAAATAAGTAATAATAATAATAATAATAATGATAAATACCCAAAATGTATTTATTTTTACCTTTTAAATTCTGCATCTTTCCCTTTATCTGAACTGTTAGTTCTCAAAAGTATATACAAACAAACATGCGCACACACAATCTATTACCTGCTTAGGATGGCTGACTGTTGCCGAAGGCAAACTATACTATAAGATATTTTAAATAAATAAATAAATAAATAAATAAATGCATCTCTTTACATACACACACAGAGTCAAATATAGTGCTTTTCCTGACTTTATTACATGGAAATAAAGGTTAATATTATATATATACTGTATGTAGTGGGGATTAGAATCCACACAAATATTTTTCCCAGAGGCCTTCTTGGTATCTCTTGTATGTAGGCTTTTTGCATATCCTGCACCTCCCTAGCTTTTGGATAAATCCTCTTTTTGGGATGGGTCTCAGGGGTATAAATTGCCATTGAGCTTGTGTAGTAGTCAGAGGGAAGGCAAGGTTCCAGAAGAGCGAAGGAGATCATCCTAGGATCTCACAGTTTTTGAGATTAATAATTTTGGAGAATATTGAAAGGATTTTTGATATTTTGGATCAGCTCTTGGCTAATAGGGAGGACCCTCTGGAAGGATGGGCTGAATCCCTGTTTTTGCATCTTGTGTCTATTTAAAGGCAAGGTGGAAGAAAGATTGGGATTTTTGAGCGTTCTGAGAAGTACTTTTGGAGATTCAATCTATTTTGAAGCTAGGAAAGTTCTTCCATCACCCCTGATATATATTGGAACTGGAGGAAACATTACCTAACCTTATTGGGGAAGGTATTTTGGACCAGGACACAGTTGAGAGAAAAAAGGTCATAAAAAAAAGATACTATGGACAAAGAAAGAAAGAAAGAGTTTTTTTGATTTCTATTTTTCTCATCCTGTTCATGATTTCTGGAACATTAGTGTGGATACTTCTTTTTAAGCTGAAGTAAACCTCTTTATTATTTGAACACCACCTTTGGACTCTGAGCTTGTTATTCAAGTGTGCCCTTTTGGATCAGCAGACCCTCAGCGAGACTGTGCAGCCTGATTACCCCACCACAGCACCTAGGGCCTCAGAGGCTTAGGCCTCCTTCCTGCTGGAGAACCCCGGTCCCTAGGGCTAATGTTTGGTGCAAGAGAGTTAGAAGTTCGGCAGAGTAAAGATAGCCCTGGGATTTTGCTATAGCCCCTGTATCAGGGGCCTTTTTCCAGAGAGGAAGAAGGATGACGTCATGCTAGTAATTGATACAATATGAAGGTGTTCTTGTGGCAGCCACCAATGCACTTTCTAGGTGCTGTTGCAATTTAATAAATGAAAAACTTGGGTAAAATTCCTTGTTAGAATTTGAAATGTCTGATGTCACTTATGGGTGTTTATGGGACACTTGAAGCATATTTTTCACGTTCATCTTTCAAGGTTTTTCTTTTTAAATTATGACTATTTTGTTTCTTTTTAGGATGTGGTGACCCTTTCTGTTCTAAGGACTCAAATTTATCATGTTCAAAGAGCCAGATATCACAGGCTACAAGATGGAAAGATAAGTTCAGCTGCTTTTGAGGTTTGACAGTATCCCCCTAAGGAAGCAAATAGATCAGTGAAACATAGGCCTCTTGGGGATCTATTTTATGAAAATTATAATGAGTTATTGGTGTCACAATGACTACGATCTGTGATTTACTAGTTTAGAATTTCTGTCCTTAGCTTTACAGTCACTGGGTACAAGAACATGTTTCAATATAATATAATCATTACGGTGGCTCTCAACCTTGTCCCCATCGTGACACACTTGACAGACCACGCTCATATTGTGACACACTGCTCATTACAATTCATGGCAGAAATAAAAAATAAAGACCCAGTATTATTTTTATTGTTAAGAATGACAGAAGGGAAAGATAAGTACTATGAACAAAAATTGCATAAATAAATAAATCCCATACCAAAACAGCACCAATTTCCAGCACTCAAATAGTAACCACCTTACCTAAGAAAAGGCAACACTGAAAATATTACACCAGGCTTTAAGATACCAATACACCTCCTATAGGGAAAATGGAACAAGCCAGGCTGCTATAGAGTCCTACACAGAAACTACACGCCAGCAGAATACCTCACCTCAGTCACATGGGCAGACCCTCACCTAATCTATATAAATAAAAATGTTAAATAGTTTGTACGTCGTCGCTAATCTCGCCAACCGCTTAACCGAATGCGTTCAAATTTGCACACAACATTCACTTCCCATACAGGAAGGATCTTATACACTTACATTACATATAGGTCACACCTGTGACAGGTAATACAAGTTTAAAAATTGCTTACACAAAACAGTGACATCTGGTGGCCGTCAGCGCAAGCGCAACCTCTTACACCTTTCACACACACTCACACACCACCCCCCACCCCCACACAGGGCTATTGTCTTTCATTCACACTCCCTCATAACACACAGAAATCCACACTCATCACACCACACACCCCCACTCACACGCCTGCCAATGTCACTTACTTCACCCACCCTCCCAAAACACACCAAAACACGAATTCCTGGCTGCTACATTGGGAAGTATATATAATCTTTATATTCTTTATGCTGTTGTAGTCAAAAAAATTTTTGAAAGGATTTTTTAGAAAATATTCTTAAAGATGAAACCGCATCAGCAAGCCAGACAACGGCAGTGAGCACACTTGCCGTCCGGACTACTCGTCATTTGCGGTGTGATATTGTGTGTAATGTTTTAACCAGCTAAATGTCAAATTAAATTCCATCTGAATCCCGCGTTTAAATAAAGTCCATCTGTGACCCGAAGCATGAAGGATTGCACCCGACAACGGCCGGTGTTTCGCGATATCAATCGCTTCTTCAGGAGTGTTTTATAGAAACAATTGTCAGGACAGATGCTTTCTGTTGGACCCAAGCGTCTCTAATATTTGTCAACGAAACGAAATTGAAAAATATTAGAGACGCTTGGGTCCAACAGAAAGCATCTGTCCTGACAATTGTTTCTATAAAACACTCCTGAAGAAGCGATTGATATCGCGAAACACCGGCCGTTGTCGGGTGCAATCCTTCATGTTTCGGGTCACAGATGGACTTTATTTAAACGCGGGATTCAGATGGAATTTAATTTGACATTTAGCTGGTTAAAACATTACACACAATATCACGCCGCAAATGACGAGTAGTCCGGACGGCAAGTGTGCTCACTGCCGTTGTATGGATTGCTGATGCGGTTTCATCTTTAAGAATATTTTCTAAAAAATCCTTTCAAAAACTTTTTTGACTACAACAGCATAAAGAATATAAAGATTATATATACTTGTTCTTTTTGTTGTATACTGTTTGATTGATAAGACAAGTGCTTTGGTTCTTTATTTTTTGGCTTGCTACATTGGGAAGCCACGCATTTCACACACCCTCCGATTTTAAATTAAAGTACCCTCTTCCACCCACCCACGCACTCCGATCACACACTACACCTGAAACAAGTCTGTGCTTCTCCGCCGGCACCACAGGAACGGTCCGGGACACATCGCATTCAGTAGGGCCGTCGGATGCCAGCAACCAAAATGGCGCCGGTGGACCTTGCCCATACTATGCTATACGGAGACAACAATGACGTCGGTACACCATGTGACATAGTAAGGGCAAGAGCCCGTCGGCGCCATATCCTCAGCGGACATTTGCCCTTACTAGGTCAGGAATCCTGACGCACATCTTTCACCGGTGAAGTTTTGCGACATGGCAGCCGGCGGAACAAACCCTAGCACCCACCCTTGCCACCGGCTGGCAGTTTACACAGGTAGCCGGGGAGGAGCACGGTGGGGGACTGTTCTTATTTTCCACCGTGTGTTTTTCACAGGGGGGGGCACTCATTCTCATCTCCCGAGAGGGGGGCTGTAGCGTGGGTTGCTCTATTTCGCCGGGTTAAGGGGGGGGGGCAGGATGGTGTGCTACCCGGCGCGCACAAATGTACACCCGATTTTATAACGTGCGCGTGCTGCTGTGTTCATGTTATAAAATCCGTGGTCGGCGTGCACAAGGGGGTGCACACTTGTGCACCTTGCACGTGCCAAGCCCAAGGGGAACCCCGATGGCTTTCCCCGGTCCATCCAAGGCCGCTCCGAAATTGGAGCGGCCTTGGAGGGAACTTTTTTTTCAATCTCCCTCACCTTTCCCTCTCTTCTCCTATCTAACCCCAGCCCTAACTAAATCCCCCCTACCTTTTTTTCAGGAGTTACGCCTGCCCGCTCCAGCTGGCTGCCGGCGTGCCATGCCCTGGCACAGGTCGCTGTGCCGGAGCACTCTGGACCGCCCCCGGCCTGCCGCCATACCCCTGGCTCCGCCCATTTTGGAAAGCCCCGGGACATACACGCGCCCCGGGGCTCGCAGGGGTAGGTTTTCGGGGGTTACATGTGTATCTTACGTGCGTAACCCTTTGAAAATCTACCCCATAGGCTCTCAATCACATACTCACATGCTTTCTCACCTACACCAGCTCTCAATCACACAAAGACATGCATGCTCTCTCTTTTGTTTATGCACACAGGCTCTTAATCATATATATGCATGCTATCTCTCACACACAGGCTCTCAAGCACACACACATACTCTCTTTCACACAGACAGGCTGTCAATCACACACACATACAGGCTGTCAATCACACACTTACACATGCAGGCTTTCAATCACTCACATACATGCTGTCTCACACACACACACACACACACACACACAAAGGATCTTAAACACATATGCTTTCTCACTCACTCACTCACTCACTCACTCACTCTCCCCCCACTGACCTAGCGGCAGCAGGGGCCTCCTAAGCTTCCAATCCTAACGGCAGCAGAAACATCCTCCACTTTCAGCCCTCACGGCCTTGAAAAAGGAGTCCCATCAGCTGCGGCGGCTGACTTTGCTCCTCTTTTGCTCCGTGCCGCGCTGCTCATTCTTCAGGCTGCACCTCTCTTCTCTTCTTCGGGCCGATGCTGCCTGCATTAGCATGGTCTCTTCTTCCTGCGTGTGCAGCCGCTGCATGCCACTTTCTCTTCTGGGTGGCAGGGGGTGGGAAGAACAGTCCATGCCGGTGCCGCTGACTCCAGCCCTCCTGTCGCATTCTGCCCGGGCTATCAGCATTTTAAGCCCGGGTGGAGGACCCATTGTACTGGGGCAGGGGGAGCAGCTGGGCCAGCGGGGGACCAGGAAGTGGTGACACACCTTCACGTGTTTGGCGACATACTGGTGTGTCGCGATACACTGGTTGAGAACCGCTGATATATACAAATAATATTAAATAAACAGTATTAGTAAAGCATATGAAGGATGTTTTTTATACCAGCTATGACAGAAATGTGCACAAAGTCAGATAGAAATACATTGGCAAATGCTTCAAACTCACTGTTCTGAGTGACAAAATATGATTTTGCTTTTCATCCCTGATAAATGCGTAGATTATCATTAACCACAAATCTGCTTTTTTAAGGCACTAATAAGTAGGCATGTGCATTCCTTGCTCAATTTGTTTTGGCGGTACACACTTATCTGACAAATGCATAGTGGGCATGCAGAAACAAATTCTGTGCGCATATGTACTCGGCACATACATACGTGCACTCCATTTGTTTTTGTGTGCCCGTTATCCATTCTTCAGAAATGTGTGTTCCGCCAAAACGAATGAAGCAATGAATACACATCCCTACTAATAAGGTTCTCTAGATAAAAGTTTCCTTTACTTCTTTGTGCTCTTGCTGATTGATTATTATCAAT
Organism: Rhinatrema bivittatum; assembly: GCF_901001135.1. Lineage (NCBI taxonomy): Eukaryota > Metazoa > Chordata > Amphibia > Gymnophiona > Rhinatrematidae > Rhinatrema > Rhinatrema bivittatum. The sequence goes on from NC_042619.1 coordinate 88,302,400, forward strand.
TTTAAAAGCCAGACACACGCCAAAATCAGGAGATGGGTGTGCATCTAGCACATGCGCATGTCTGCCCGATTTTATAAACCACCCAAATGCGCACACAAGTACCGATGTACGAATATCTCGCATTGGGAGAAAAGGGGTGGAATGAGGGAGAGGCATGTGCATTCCAAGTCGGGGTCAAAAGTTATGTGCATATGTAGCTACAAACCTGGGTGATCGCCCAAGTCCAATTCAGTGCACAGTTTTTTCTGCTATAGATGAGATATAAGTCAGAATAAAACAATTTCTAGCCACATATGAACTGATTTAGGGGTCTGAGCTAGCTAGGGAATGTGCAGGAGTGTCTAGAGGACCTAGCTGTAGACTGGGCAAACTGGTGGACGGACTGGTGAAACTGGTCATGGCCTGGACATGCATCTGTTATAAAATTCCTTCATTTGTGCATGCCAAAGCTGGCATACCTTGCTGTGTGCATCCAAGCTTAAAATTAGGAGCACACATACACACACCAGGGTTATTTTATAAGATGCATGCCTTTGTGTGCACAGGATATAAAATTGCCGCATATCTGGCCACGCGCCCATCTTCACATGTAAATAAGTGCCCATGTACCCATTTTAAGGTTACCATCCCTATATACATATATAAGGTAATATCTTTTTATTGGACAAACTTAATACATTTCTTGACTAGCTCTCAAGAGTTGACACACCTTTCGTCAGCCATGCATTCAAATGATCTAACACAGCAACCACAATACTGACTTTATTAGACATTAACAGCTTAACATTTAGCTTTACTCTTTAAAAATCTGAAAAGAAAACCTTTTTCAAACTTTTCTCACAGGGTACATTTCTGAACAGATATCAGTAGTTTTTGAACTATTATAAGGGCTAGTATCCCTCCACAGCATAGAATAGATGATCATAAGACATGGACAGTAATGCAGATAAATACCTGCACATATATACTGGACACTTGGTAACAGACACATAAAGGGAATGAATTAGCATGGGATTGAAGCCTTGATGATTAGGACTACTGCTTACAAGTGGCAAATTGTGCTAACTCATCCTCTTTGTGGGTAGTAATGCAATGCCTGTACACAGAGAATGTTACTAAAAAAAAAACTTGTAGGAAGCCTTTTCACAGTGTTATTTGATGGTTGGCGACCTGTCTTAAGACCTGTGCAAAATATGACTCATTGAAAATAATAGCTATCCATATTGACTTTGAAAGAGATTTTGTGCCAGCATCAAAGTCTTACTTTTAAGTGATGAAGGGCAGCAGGTTTGAATGGTAAGACTTACTCTTCTCAGCCCATGTAAATAGGGAGGCATTACTAGGAGGCTTCAGTGAAAAGAACTATTAATGACCCTTTTTCAAGCTGTTACTTTTAGCATTGTGTGGCTTCACTCTCCAAGACACTTTGTACTTTTAAATAAGAAGAAATATAGATTTAAAAGCAGTTTCACACAAAGGTGCCAAGATTCATTGCTTGTTTACTGCTTTGGTGACTAGCCTTGCATGATGCCATTGGGCATTGGCACTCATGTGTACTCGTGGTTGATACTGGCACTTGCTATATGTAGGTTAAGTAAACTATCCAGTGCAAACTGGTTGGAAACTGAAGATAATTATTTATTGCTGTAGCCCTGTTTTCCCAGGGCTGGTTCAAGGTCTGACATGATCACATACATTTCTATTCTATCCAAGATGCTATGACAAATTGAACATCTAGTGGGGGAACACCACAACTCAAAAATAGCAAGTAATTTGACTTCAACACCAATCTGGCTGTTTACCAGGAGCTTGCTTTATTTTGAGGTAGATAGCTAACAATACTAGTAGAGAAAATAGTTCTGTCTCTGCATCAGTGTACTTACAAAAAGAGTGAAGTTTCCAACTGCAGATTTAAGTAGTAGCCAGTGATGAATATAAGCAATTAAAAGGCAATGACAACTTTCCCTGCAGGAATGCAAGCTCATTTTCATTAAAAAAAACTCCTTAAGTATCTCACTGGTGCACCAAACATGGCTACTGTGCACCTGAATGTGAGCAGGTGCACAGTACATACCAGAAAGTAGGTGGAGATTTGATTATGCAATTTCCGTATGTAACTTTCCTCCCCAACCTAAATCTGCTCCTATTACATACATGCACAGGGTAGGGGGCAATAATAAGATTGTGTTTATATTGGTAAACACAGGTTTACTCACATAAAGGCTTCTAAGTATTGCCCCCTTAGTAGGCAACTTTCAAAAGCTATTTAACTATATAAATGACTATCCAAGTAAAAGGACTTTTTACAAATTGCTTACTCTGCATTTTCATGGAGGTATTTTCGGGTGACAGCAGACTTGGGGAGACGGGGAACAACAATGTGTGTAATTTTGCATTTTCAAAACTACATACGTCTGTTTTGCTGGAAAAATGATTCACCAAAAGAAGGAGGTGCAAATCTCTGACAGTATTTTTCTCCTTGGGCAATTATCAAAGAGAAAGTACATGCATGCTTCCCCTTTGAGAATTAGTGCAAAATGTACAGATAAAAATACCAGCACACTTTGCATCTGCCCACAGTTTCGAAAATTGCCCATTAATGTCTGGTTCAGTTCCAATACAAAAGTCTCCGTATGGCAATTGACTCAGATTGCCACACGGAGACTTGTCTGGTTCATGAGTGAATAAGTGGTTAGCTGTAATAACCAATCACAGCTGGACCAATTCTGCGCAATTTTAGGACTGGTAACGTCATCCCACATCAGATTAGTTATAGAGGATTCAGTGCCATTCTATAAAGGGATACTTACTGACCACATCAGGTGTTGGTTGCAAAGGTTGGTAGTAATAGATGTTCTCATCTGTCACAGCCTCCAGAGTCTTCAGACAGTACCCTTTCATGTTCTTATCTGTTACAGCCTCCAGAGTCTTCAGACAGTACTCTTCTAGAAAGACTGTTATATTTGGTTAGCTTTGCCAATAGCATAGGTATAGTTTCTCCTTGCCAACTGGTTCCATTTCCAGTCTGGATCCACTAAAAAAAAACTCTGGGCTTAAACAGCAGATCTACATACACAAACCTAATTGCTCCCTGGGTCGGTAACTTTTATAGCAACGCGCAGGCACACATCAGTGTGCATTCATCGGCCCATGCCCAGTGACACTGCCCGTTTATAACATACATGCATATATGCGCGAATGTCATAAAATAGCCTAGCCGCACGCATATGTGTGCACAATTTTCAGTGGGTATGCGCCTGTGCACCCAAATGCCATTTCAGTCATGTAAGTGGGGGGATTTTAAAAGACACGCACCCCGCCATTGCCAGTTTGCCCAGTTAAGGGACAGGACTTCCAAACCCCCCTTGTTTAATAGCCTTCTTTCTCTCATTTAGACCTGACCCTTGAAACCCCGCTGATCCATTTAGATTTGTTTGTTTTCTAAGTTAGACATCATCCATGGCAGAAGTAAAGTTGTATGGCAGGGGACTCTGGCGCGCTAATGCGTGTAACTATTTATGTGCTAATTTCAAGTTTAAATCCAGGAACGCCCATGACCTGCCCAGAACATGCCCCACCTCCTTTTTTTACTTTTCATTTGTGTGCGCAGCGGCAAATTCGTGCGTAGCCAGGCGGCTTTTAAAATCCAATCTGCATGCACTGGCCCGACATATTCACGCATTCCCTAATTTCAGTGCGCATCGAGCTTTTAAAATTCACCTTGTACTATTCGGAACAGAAGAAAGAATGCGACTCAGATAAAAGGACAGGATCAGAATAACACAGAGAACCCCTTCTCCCATGAGAGCCCTCTTGACTGCTTCTCCTGGTAGAATACATCAATGAGTCAGTAAGGGTGTTCTGGATGATGATCCTTTTTTAAACTTTTGAAAAAGATTAGGGTACTAATAGGGAACCGTACATTATTAATATGCTTTTTCCCTGCATTGTCTGTCTTCATAACTCTGCTGCAGTTTTAAACTCCAAAGATAACACACTTCCTCTGGAAAAAAAAAAAAAAGAATCAATTGTCAGGTGAATTCCAACAGTTCAAACTGGATTGAGCCAGGTGAAGACTCCTCTCCCCAATCTCCAAGAACAAATTGAGATACTGCTGCTGCTCCTTCTGTCTCTCTGATTGTTCTTCTTCCCTCACCATAACCTCCTGTTTTTTCCTTTCTCGCCTCACTCAATCATCTCCCTCCTGATTGGCTGAGATCTACTTCTATATTCTCTCTCTCCTGATTGGTTGACAACTCAAAGTTGGAGGTTGCTGATTGGCTCCTAATCAGGAAAGCGTCTGAACTTTATTATTACTGTTTCATGATTTATTTTCATAGCATCATATACTAAGGTGCTTCACAGTAAATGGCATACAGGTACAGTGAGTCCCTGCCCCAACAAGCTTGCAATCTAATTTCAACATGACTTTGAAATGTGAGATTAAATCATGAGCATATTTGGAAAGTTTGTGTTATTTATTTATTTATTTATTTATTTATTTCGGATTTTTATATACCGACATTCTCAATACAAGTATCGAATCAGGTCGGTTTACATATAACAAAACTTTCGCACAAAAGGCGTTACATGGAACAGCGTTTCTTAACATATAACGTATAACATATTGCATTTAGCATATAACCTATAACATATGGATATTAATAATAGATTAAATTAAATATTACATAGATAATAATAATAAAATAATAGTAACTCGTCAACAGGATGTAGGTGAATGCTCGGCATGATTATAGCGAGAATAAATATCTAGAAAAAAAAAATTAAAGGGTAGACTAAATTGAGATTTGAGGGTACACAGACCATGTTGATGTGCAAAGTATGCGAGAAATCCATGAGTTAAGGAAGACAGATGAATCAGAGAAGAAGTCTTTAAGAAGTCTTTAAGAAGTCTTTAAGGTGAGAAGTTCAGATCCGACGTAGTTGAGTCTTGAAGGGGGGTAAAGGTGAAACTGGATCTGGTGTTGAGCTATTTTTCTTTTGGCCGGTGTCTAAGTAAACTTGTGATTCTGTATATGTTTGCCTGAAAAGCCACGTTTTTAGATTTTTCTTAAAAGTTAGATGGCAGGTCTCTTGGCGTAGATCTGGCGGTAGTGAGTTCCAGAGTGTGGGTCCGGCTGTTGAGAGTGCTCGTTTTGTTAATGTGGTTTTGATCGGGGGAGCATATAAGGAACCTTTGTAGTTGTGCCTGATGGGTCTTTGAGATGTGTGAAGGCGGAGAAGCGAATTTAGATTTAGGTGGGCGATGCCCATTATGTCCTTGTGGATCATTGATAGAGTCTTGTAGGTGATTCTAGCTTTTATAGGAAGCCAGTGTAGGCTGTGAAGAATAGGTGTTATGTGGGCTCTTTTATTAGTGTTGGTGAGTAGCCTTGCTGCTGCATTCTGCACCATCTGTAATGGTCTGGTGGATAAAGCTGGGAGACCTAGCAGTAGAGAGTTGCAGTAGTCCAGCTTAGACAGAATTAAAGACTGGACTACTAGTCGGAAGTCGCTGAAGTGAAGAAGAGGTTTGAGATTTTTCAGCACTTGGAGTTTGTAATAGCATTCTTTAGTTGTGTTGGTTATAAAGGATTTTAGGTTAAATTTGTTGTCAAGATGCACCCCCAGGTCTCTGACGGAGGTGGAGAGGTTAGTGATTGGATTTGAGAATTGAGTTACGCTTTGAAAGTTGTTTTAAAAGTGTTGTTTTTACTTTGAGATTGCTGTTGATCTGCAGGGGTGTGAGGCATGGAAGAATACTAAAAACTTTCTTCTACCAACCCACCCACTCAAAGAAGGCTGAAAATGGAAATAGCATTCTATTTCCACACAGTGCACAGTATATCGGGTAGGGGCTACACTGGAGAAGGGAGAGAAAAGCTGGGGGATCAAAAAAAGAAAAGAGGGGACTGAAGATGGTGGAGGAAAAGAGGGAGGATAGAAAATGGGGGGGGGGGGGGGGGGGGAGCCAAGCAGGAAGGATCACAGATAGGGAGGAAAGGGAGGCAGAATCAGGCACTGAGGGAGGGTCAGGAATAGGGTAGGAGAAGAAAGTGCTGTCAGGGATCAGGAGGGGAAATCTGGCATCAGGGAGAGGAGATAAATGAGGGCACGGGAAGGAGGATCTGGAATGAGGGAAATAGAAAGAAGGGGGGGGAAGGATCCAAGATAATTAGGGGGGAGAGAATTTGGAATAGGATGAGGATGAAGGGGAAGGAAGATTAAGGCAGAGGATATATATTATTGCAGAAGAGAGAATACTGGTGCGGAGAGATTTTCCCCTGACAACTATTAGGATGGCCAGCTTTCAACAGTCAAATTTCCAAACACTCGGAGATGCTATTTAATATTTTTGCTGATGGGGGTTTGCCAACATATGATTTTTATTGCCACCCATCACCATTAAAAGAACACAGAAACATAGAATACAATGACAAATAAGGATTCATTTAATGCACCCAGCTTACTTCTTCCTACAATGTGATAGATCCTTGATCTTTGGTTTTCCCTTCACTTCTTCACAATCAATAATCATGTGTACATGTCTGATATTTTCCGGATAAATCACTTATCTGGCTATCAGAATAGCCGAATAAGTTGTGGGTGAGCAGTGGGTGGATCGGGGTGGAACTATTTAGCTGGATAAGTTATCCAGCTAAGAGTGATATTCAGCCTTAGGCAGATAACATATCCAGGTATGTTAGACCTGCTCAATAACAGGTCCAAATTTAGACAGACATGACTTATCTGCCTAAGCAGCACTTACTACAGGGATATTCAGCAGCATAGTCTGAATATCTCATCTATCAGGCTAATTTTAAAACAAGCACACGTGTGCACATACACTCGAGTATCTGTGCATGACTGGAGATGTGTTGGAATTTTAAATCATGAGTCCACTTGCACATGTGTGATTTAAAATACACCTACCGCACATAAGTATGCTCCTAATTTTAAGAAGTTACTCGAGCAAACCTCTTTGTGTATCTTCCATTGGACTTTGCCAGCTTTAACGTGCGTATACAAGTGCATTATAAAACATCCTTGCATGAGGGACATTCCTAATTTTTCCAATTAGTTCACCAGTTTGCCCATTCAATCTCGAGGTCTTCCAGACCCCTTGGTCCTTCATCCTGCACACCCCTCAGTTGTTCTGGATCCCTAACCCTGTCCTGTAAGCCTTAAAATATGAGATCTGCAGTCTTGCTCCTCATCTGGAGAAGCAGTAAAGTTAAACGGATATCAAGCTGCCATGCTTTGAGGCTTCTGGTTATAAAATACGGAGTTATGTGCGTAACAGTTGACCTTGCCCGTCCCGGATTGCCCATGCTCTGCCCCTCTTCTACCCCCTTATTTTTGGCGCACACATGCAGACATAAACCACAGCTTTTGAAATCCGCATTGCTCGCGCACAGCCCACATACTCACGTTTGTGGGCATTTTAGTGCAAATAACGCTTTTTAAAATTGACCTGCAATACAGCCAGATATGTCTATCTAACTAACTTAGATAAACATCTAGGTTTGAAATATCTACCCCTAGACGACTGTACAGTGGAAAACCTGTTTTAATTCCTCTCTGTGCCACATATTTATACAGCTGTTCTGTTGTGAGACCGGTGCATCAGAATAACACAAGAGGGAATATGTCAGCTGTAGAATGCAAGAGGCTTTTTCCCTGTATAAACGTTTATAAGAACATAAGAAATTGCCATGCTGGGTCAGACCAAGGGTCCATCAAGCCCAGCATCCTGTTTCCAACAGAGGCCAAACCAGGCCACAAGAACCTGGTAATTACCCAAACACCAAGAAGATCCCATGCTACTGATGCAATTAATAGCAGTGGCTATTCCCTAAGTAAACTTGATTAATAGCAGTTAATGGACTTCTCTTCCAAGAACTTATCCAAACCTTTTTTGAACCCAGCTACACTAAATGCACTAACCACATCCTCTGGCAACAAATTCCAGAGCTTTATTGTGCGTTGAGTGAAAAAGAATTTTCTCCGATTAGTCTTAAATGTGCTACTTGCTAACTTCATGGAATGCCCCCTAGTCCTTCTATTATTCGAAAGTGTAAATAACCGAGTCACATCTACTTGTTCAAGACCTCTCATGATCTTAAAGACCTCTATTATATCCCATCAGGATGTGGTGGTGACTGGAAATGCTCTTTGTAATTAGTAGCATCTACAGTTGCCACCCCACTCAGGACAACTTGGAGAGGCCGATCCAATGAGGGTTTTGCCCCACCTCATGCATGGAGAGGTAGAACTACACTTCCGTTCATACAATGGGGCAAAACTCATACTGGATTGGCCTCTCCATGTTGACCTGGGTGAGATGGTGCCCATACTTGTAATTTGGGTAGCAACGCAAAAGCAGCCCAATCTCTGATTAAAAGGACAGAGCTGGGGGTGGGGGGAGAGTTGCTGCTCATGTCTTCTTGAAGAAGAAACAGATCTTCTCTTAATGTTTGAAAGGAAAACAGTTTAGCCATTTCTTTGCTAGCTGTGAAACAAATAGTTTGGCAGCAAGCAGGGGGGCAAATTTCAATCTCCCTGGGCATCTTGCAGGTCCACAGATCTGCAAGCGCAAGCTTATTTGCAAAGAGAAACTTCCTGTGAAGGAGCACAGTTACTAGGGAAGAGTAATTTTCAAAGCACAGGTAAAAACCACTGTTTAATACCCACAGAGACAGCCTGGTACTCATTCTCCTGCTGATATGCGGGTGAACATACGGGACATACACAAGTTACGTGGACTAACTGGAGGCATTCCCAGGGGCTGAATGGGGAGGGGCCTGCACTGAGATGCATACTTTTGAATTTTCAAAAGTATGAGCATATATTTTCCCCAAAATATTCTGCATACAAATTAGCAGGTGTAATTGTGTGCAATTAGTTTTGGTAAGTGTTGTGTTGGAGGTGGACCCTTGGGCTGAGGTGGGGTTGATGCAACCCGGAGGCAAGGGCCTACAGGTCCGCACTGTCAGCAGGTGGAGAGGGATGAAACTAGAGGCCGCTGGAGCTTCACCTATACCAGCCCTCGTTCCCCTAGGGTTGAGCCTTTGGGTGCCGGGGCCGGCAGGACTTAGGTGGGTCTCGAGGTTAGCTAGAGATGAATAGTAGTTCAGCCCAGAGACAGAAGTCTGTAGATGGCGTAGTTCTATCCTGGACTGGATTCGCTACGGAGGCTCAGGTGCCAAAGGAACAATGGAGAACTGGAGGCACCCAAGCAAAGGGTGAAAGAAAGTCCAAGTCCAGAACCAGCGGTGAGTGGATGTTGTGGCAAGCAACTTTGAAATCTGGACACAGCAAAGTCTGTAGCATAGTCGTTCAAAGCAAGGGTCAGGGCACGGAGAAGGCAGGCGTAATCAATCCAGGCAGTCGTCAAGGTATGGAGAAGGCAAACATAGTCAATCCAGGCAGTAGTCAAGGTACGGAGAAGGCAAACGTAGTCAATCAAGGCAATGGTCAGGGCACGGAGAAGGCAGGCGTGGTCAGGCGTAGCGGAGATCCGGGGCTGAAGAGGAGCTGAAGAGTAGTCAGGCATAGCGGAGGTCCAGGGCTGGAGAGAAACTGAAGAGTAGTCAGGCATAGTGGAGGTCCGGGGCTGGAGAGAAGCTGAAGAGTAGTCAGGCGTAGCAGAGGTCCGGAGCTGGAGAGAAGCTGAAGAGTAGTCAGGCGTAGCGGAGGTCCGGGGCTGGAGAGAAGCTGAAGAGTAGTCAGGCGTAGAAGTGGTCAAATCCAGAGAGTCAATCTAACATAAAGATGAACAGGAACTAGGAGAACAGAATCCGGGAACCAGGAAGACAGGAACACAATGATGAGATGATTCAGGAGTAGCAATGAGTACTCAGAGTACGAGGAGGCCTGTTGCAAAGGCAGTGCTATAGAGCGAGGCCTGAGCTTATATATGCTGAAGAGTCTGACGTCAGAATTCGGGTCTGCGGCCAGGTTCCCGCTGCACCATTACTACTGTATTTCCTACTAATACTACAATAAATATTCTAAAAATAGCAAATATTTCCTTTTCATCTTCCTAGGCTGCATGACAATACTCTTTCCAAGTAGGACCAGAAAAACCTTCCCAGCTAGGGACTGAAATTAAAAATACACCCAGTCAGTACAATGAGGTTATCCTGTGAGTCCACGTCAAAAAGCTGCTCTACAATGGGATTGTCATAGACTTGCCATGCTCAATTAATGCCCTTCAGTACTTAATTACACCCAAAATTAAAGGATTTGGGTATCTGTTAATGTCCAACACAGATGGAGATAAATTTAGGCTATATTTACTGTAGTTCTCCATAAATATATGCACATTTAACGATTGCAGCCCATGGTACAATGCTGGGGGGAGGGGTATTACATGGTAGATTCTTATGTTTCAGGGTCAGTCGATGAAGCTTTATGAAGTTCCCAACAGATAATAAATGCATTTCTGTTCCATACTTCAAATTTGGCTGGTTCTTTCTTCATTTCCTTTTCAGTACCATGCTGCCCTTTTGCCATGCCCTCCCATGAATGGGATTAAGTGGCACAGCACCTGGCAGAGAGCCAGCATATGTTCTTTGTTCTTCACTAAACGACTAGGACTCTTTCATGCCACTGCAGGTGAACTCGAGCAGAATGTTATAAGTTATAACATCTTTCTGTCCTATACCCTGAGACCCAAGCAGTATTACCAAAGCAACTGAGCATCAAGATGGCACTGAGTTCACGGGTGCGATCTTTGAGTTCTCTTTCTTCTTGAAAGCTCAACTCCATTGATGCTTCTCAATTATTATTTTGTCTTCTGTAGGAAAGAGGAAGGGTAGGTCCCATGCCTACAGTTCTTTTGCAGGTATATGTTAACTGATCACATTGAACCCAATAGATAATTTTGCTCAGACAGAGTTGGCGGCTGTGGAGCTGCCAAGTTCAGGCAGTAGGAGGCAAGAGGCAGTGTCCTGCCAGGAGAGGGTTCCCTCGGTCCTATTTATTGTCTTCCACCAATGAATCCAATGGAAAAAGCATATTTGACACTGCCTGGTATGGCTGGAGGATGAGAGGATGTCGCTCTTTCATTGCCTCTGGATTTTTGGGAGTTTCCTGGGCTGTCTCAGGCAGCAGTGTGGTCAATGCAGTGACAGAGATGAGCAGGAATTGTCCTGTGGGACTTGTGCCTCATTTGATTTGTTGTTGGAATTGGCAATGAGAAAAGAAGGCACATTTTTTTCCCCATCTCCACTTAAATCTACTAATATTTTTAGACTGTCGCTACTCCCCTTTGTTTGCCTGATGCTCCAAAAGAGATTATGCTACAGGAGATTTGGTTGACTGCTGGTTAAAATGGAGGCCGTAGGCTGGCTCACTGGCAGTATTGAGCGCCATCATGCAAAACACAGGATTGGATTCCCAGGTCAGGATCTTCTTCCCTGGACCGGGGGCTGGGCCTGCTGTGGAGGGGACGGAAGGCCCAATCCTCACACGGTGGTGCCACCTGGTGACAGGACTTAGGGCCCACGATTGCAGGGTTCCAGAATGAGCCCTGCCGCAGGGCCCCCAGCCAGGGCCTGTCGCTGCAATGACTGGACTGAGCTGAGAGGAGATACAAAATAAAGGAAAAATCCTCGGGTAGTTACAAATGAAGTTTTATGACACCTGATCCAAGCCCTGATTCCGAATGCGCTCTTACCCCTGCCGCGAAGGTGGAGGCGCCTGTGGTGGTTTGCACCTCGGCCGTGGGAGAGCTGATTCAGCATGCTGGTACCCCATTGCCTGTCTCTCTTTAGTTTTGCCATGAGGGGAGGCCAATCTTTATTAAAATGTTGTTCAGGACAGATAAGGGCTGCCGCATTCTGTGTGCACCTCAGTAGTCCATTCAGAGTTTCTTACTGAGGATTTTTGACATGACCCTGTTCCTCATTGCCCATTTTTCAAAATGTCTCTGACAATGGCTTTGTGAAAGTTAGCCAGTCTCGGTTTGATTCGTAGTTATTGCCATACAGTTGAAACACATATTTAATCATGCTTTATTGGCTACACATGCTTTCCAGAAACAAGCCTTTCATTCTGCTTCCAGAATTTGGATTTAGCGCTACTACAATTCAAGGGCAAGGAACAGAGAATATAGCACTTTGCCTCCCAAAATCTTGTATCTCTCATGGCTCTAACTAGCAGGATAGATAATGATTTCTTTTGTTTCTTCATTTCAGTATGGTAGGCAGGCACAAATGGGCCCTTATCTGCCAATATTGTCTATTTTTCTAAAGTCAACATCTTTCACAGTCCTGCAACTATTTCAGCACAGCTGGCTTTGTTAATTATACATGGAGTCAGAGAAAGAAATATATTTATCAACAAATGTACTTTATCTGTTAACCCAAGATGCGCACATATGGTCATTAAGGGCCATAAACCAGTCTGTCTTTCTGGGTAACTCATGCTTTTAACCTGAATCTTGGACCAAATATATGCCAATATATCTGATGTCTATACATAGTGGTCAGCTGAAAATTAGAGCGGGTAGTGAGCTATGAGGACTGGAATTGCATTAAACCTCTGCTAGCCAATCATAAAAATGTTCTATTATCTTAGCACTGTGGATTACTCTTCTGTTTCAAAATGTAGCTGAACTGAAATACTGGTGCAGTTTTCCATATACGATCAAAACTAGAAACTTGAGTGCAGAGTCCTGTGGTTTTGCCAAGCGAAGGAGTATTTTACAAAGCCATATTGCAACCACACCAAACCACAATATTCTCTGCAGACCTCTACTGGGCCATGGGAGTACTGCAATTGTGGTTTTCTTGAAACTAGATTTTACAGAGATGAAGACTCTTTTGATATTTAGGTACATAAACTGTGCAGCTAATAATTTTTTTTTTCATAAAAATACATCTTTTAGTTTCTATGCGCCATGGTTTAAGGTGCTATATAAAATGCCAGAATAATAATAGTAATTGCTTTCCTCAGCAAGGAAGTGCATTAAATGTGTTCATCTGGGCTGGCTCAGAGGGAAGTGCTTATAGCACTGTCATGCAGAAGACCCAAGTTCAATTCCCAGGCCAGGTGTCTGCTGTATAGGCCATTCAGGGCTGAGGATAATGCATAGGCAACATTCACAATCCCTGGGTGGAAAAGTCTCAGTCACTCCTCAGTGGTGACATTCTGTGGCCAGATGTAGATTCCACATTAGCTGGAATGTGGAGGGAGCTATGGTTTGTGATTTCTGGGCAAGAGTTGAGGAGGGACAAGAATACAAAAATAGGGTAAAAGTGCTAGATTAGTTGAAAATGAAAGTTCATAGCACTGACTCCCTCCTGAGCTGAAAGCCTACAGGAGGAAACTATAGAGTCAAAAGAAATTAATTTAATGCTTTTATTCCATTGTTACACTTTAGCAAGCTATAATAGGGAAAAAGCCAAGTTAAGAGAAAGGACATTTTTCTGTTGGGGGTGGGGGGAGGAAGAAAGGAATAGGTGTTCCAAGGGGATTTTTCTATTTTGTGTCCATTATACTTAGTACCTGTGTGCCCCTGGGAAGGATGAGGAAATCTGAAATTAGTGTTCTAATACACTAGAATATGTCTGGCTTATTTTCTTCAGGCAGGTCAAAACTTCTGAAGCAAGGGGAAGGGGGGTTGGAGTCACTAATATAACAATTTGTAAATGTGTGCAATTCTGAAGCATTTTCTTCAAAAAGATCCCCATCTCCTGGGGTGCCCATGCAGACAGATGGCATCCTTTAGCTCATTCACTGAAATGCAGTCATTGTAAAGGACTTTGGGATTGTGCTTGGATAAGACCTGCCACAGTATGACATCCAAAACGATACTGTCCTGGTATCCTTCATGTGAAAAGTGAGCCACCTTATTCTGCCAGGACGGCACTGGAGAATGAGGAAGGCTGGGTGGATTGGACTTCTCATGTGACAACATGACATTAAAAATGTATAAGTGTGTGTAGATTTATGTACGTATCGAGAGAGAGAGAGAGAGAAAGGGTTCAGAGTTTGTTCCTGTAAATGGTCGTGATGAGTGATGCTCTGTAAATTGTTTCATGAATTCAGCGCACTCAAAAGCTGTGAAAAATAATAAAAAAAAAAGATCAGTCGTAGGAGAAGTTCTCGTAAGAGTTCTGAAAGTCATATGTGACTGTAGGGATAGGAATGGTCCCTGTGATTAGAGCACTAAGGAGAAATCCTGGGACTATCCGTTCAAGACTTCCCTGTGCCACCGACTCTGCGTACCCTGGGCCATATCATAGAGGACAAAACTGTTTTTCGCATATAGAGAATCTGATTCTGAAACCGCCGTCTCTAAATGCAGCTAAAAAGTACACACGTCGCTATACAGCGGGAATATTTTTAACCGCATATAAAGGATGCATTGCTGGGGGGGGGGTGTAGGCTAGGTTGGAAAACTGTGCAGGTAGATTGCATTTACCATGTTATCTTCCATGAAAAACGTACCCATCCAAAAAGCAGGTACAAATGTCTGTAGGCACTTTGTAGCCACAGGAAGTTTCAAAGCAAAAGTGTTGCATCTGCTCTTCGCTTTGAAAATGGTGGCTAAGGGGGTCAGTTATCAAAGTGCTATATGGCGTTTGAACTTCCCCGAATACCACTCCCAGTCAAATCTCATCTGACATGCCATGTTATAAAGGTGGAAGTCAGCAGATTCAGCCCTCCATATTTCCTAATGTGGGTAAATTTTGCATAACTAATTTTAGTTGGTTTTCCTTTCCAAATAAAAGACATGACCAAGGAGCGAAGCTATCGAATATCTTAAAGACAAAATGGCCCAGCCAGGACAGTTTAGTATTTAATAATACTGGCACAGCTTCTGATTTAGAAAGATTAATCTTTAAACCCGCAAAGACCCCAAATTGTTCTATCAAGTACAGTAAATGACACATAGAATCCAGGGGATTATGTAAAAAAAATCAGCATGTCATCGGCAAAGAGACACATTTTTGTTTCAGTTTTTCTTAAGATTAGGCCCTGAATTTGAGGATCTGCCTTAAGTTTTAAAACCAGAGGCTCAATTGCAAGGAGATATAAAAGTGGTGATAGAGGATACCCCTGATGTGTACCACCATGCAAAGTGAAAGTTGTTGAGTCTAATCCATTAACTAACAACCTGGCTTGAGGCTAAAGAACAATAAAGAGATCCACATTAGTAACACTTCTGGGATTCCAAAAGACCATAAAGCCCCAAATAAGTAATCCCATTGAACCTTATCAAAGGCTTTTTCTGTGTCTAAACTAATTATGATACCATTGCTGCTCTCCTCCCTGTTTGACCCAAGCGCTGCAATTAGCATCTTGGCATTTTTATACCATGGCGTCCCAATACAAATCCTGTCTGATCAGGGGCAATTAAGTTATCTCACATTATTGAGACCAAAATCTTAACATCAACATTAATTAAAGAAATAGGCCTGTAGGATTCTTGTAATTCCAAATTCTTGCCTGTTTTAGGAAATACAGTAATAAGTGCCTGATTAGAGTAAGCTGGTAGCTTACCAAATGGAAGAGCAGAAAGTATACATCTGCAATAGAGGTTTGGGCACTTCTTCCTTCAAAATCTTATAGAAATCTGAACCTAGTCCATCCAGTCCAGGAGATTTAGCCAGCTGGAGTTTAGCTAATGCTATAGTAAAACCAATCTTTGCTAGGGTAATCGGCTGCACCAATCTCTGCATTTGGGCATCAGACAGTTTAGGAAAATTTTAATTTTTGAAAAAAGATTCATGAGCAGTAACAGAAGTAGGGTGTGCTGAATGCAACTATTTATAAAAATCAACAAAGATATTGGAAATTTCAGGCAAATTATGAAGGGATTGACCTTGTTTGTTCTGCATTTTCAGTATATAACTTTTGGGTTTAGTATTTTTAACCATGGAGGCCAACAATTTGTTTGCTTTATTGCCATAGCAAAATAATTGCGAAAATTAGATAATTTACAAATTTCCCTCTGGAAAAGTAACTGATTAAGGCATATTCATGCGGAGCAGAATGTCAGCATTTTGACTTTCAATGTGAGTTGCTTTTAGCAGCTTTAGTTGTTCATTTAGATGTAAAATTTCCTTATCCCACACTTTGTTTTTGTGTGCGACATAAGCAATGACATGTCCCCGCATGAAAGCTTTTCCAGCTTCCCAAAAGATATCTGCTGAAATATCTACTAGAGCTTGGTTACAATTTTCATATTCTTTCCACTTCTGTTGTAGAAAGATATGGAAATCTCTATCATGATAAAGGGATGAATGCATCCGCCACTGAAAAGCCTGAGGAGAAGGGAGTCTTGTTTTGATCACAATTGAAATTGGGACATGGTCAGAGATTACTATATTACCGATATTAGCATGGAAATTTGAGAAAAAATAGACAAAGATACAAAGAGATAGTCTCTCCTGGAGTAGTTGCTTTTTGAGTGGGAAAAAAAAATAGAGAAGTCATTCTTCATGGGATGCAGCACTCGCCACACATCCACCAAGTGAAGCTCCTGCAAAAGGAAGGAGATATCTTTGTTCCTTTTACATTGATGTGTATTGCAAATTGGTTTAGTATCTCTTTGTGCGTCTGCTACCAAATTGAAGTCACCCCCCCAATATGTATTGGTAGTCAGGGAATTGTCGCAGTTCTGTGACTATTTTGTGAAGAAACTGTAATTGTAGATATTGGGGGCATAGATATTGCAGAGCACAAATTTCTTTGACTATATGGTCCCACCAATTGTGTTCCATGCCTGTGGATGGCCACGGACACGGCTCCCTACCTCACCCACGGCAGCGACCCGCCGCAGCAGTTCCTAGAATAACCCCTGGGCTGGTGTCCGTCGCTCCGGCGCAGGTCCCTGGTCTGGCCGCCGGGTGGGGAGCCGTCCCTGCTCGTCCCTCGTGGCGTCCTGCAGTCTTTCCTCCGCGGAGGAAATCCAAGATGGCCGCCACCATCTTTAGGCGCGAGGCCGCGCCTCCTCATTAGATTTAAAGGGACTTGATCACTTTATCCATCTACAGCTGTTCCCTATGAGCCAGAGCAGAGGAAGTATAAAAGGAGGCTTCCTCTGCTCATTCCTCGACTTGGCAACATCCCACGTAGTCAGGTCTGCTTGCTTCGGTGAGTTCTTGTACTTCGGATCCTTGTTCCTGTCTCGTCTTGGTGTTCCTGGTTCCAAACTTCAGATTGGCTAGCGGTGATTCCTGGTGTGTGACTTCAGACTGGCAAGCGGCGATCCCTTGGTGTAAGACCTCGGACTGGTAAGCGACGACCCTCTGGCACTTGACCTCGGACTTCTTCTGGACCATCTTCTCCAAGGGCCCACCTAATTCCCAGCGGCCCGGGTCCCTGTGGGCTCCTCCCGGAGGGACCCCGGGCTTCCAGGGGTGAAGCTCCAGTTAGCCCTTGCACCGAACTCTCGACTCCTTGACCTCTCAAAGGTCCACCTAAGTCCCAGCAGTCCGGGTCCCTATGGGCTCCTCCTGGGGGGACCGCGGACTTCCAGTGGCGAAGACTCCGTTTCTCTTCTTGATGTCACGACTCTTCGTCTGCTTCCACAAGTCGCCTCAGTCTCCAGTGCCGAGGGTCAGCTGGTCGCATCTTCTGCTCTGCCTCGCCATCAGACGGGAGAACCTACGGATCCACTTCCTCAGGTATACCATCGGTCCAAGGGTTCACAACCTGAGCATAACAGAAACGACCTTCAGGGTCTGCAATTTTTTTTGCTAGTATAAAAGGCAGATTTTTATGAATTAGAAAAGCTACTCCATGTTGATGGCTGGAAAAAGACGAAAAGAAAACATTGACCAACCCATTCACATTTGAGCTTTAAATGCTCTACATCATTTAAATGAGTTTCCTGCAGAAATACAGTCTGAGCCTTCTCTGTTGTACAAAGATAATAATTTCTTTCTCGTCATGGGGGAATGAAATACCTCCTACATTGTGAGAAAGAATCTTGATGTCAGCCGTAATCTGAGAGCAATATTGCAAAAACGATCAATCCTAAATAATCCAAGCACCTCCCAGCCCAGGCGCTCAGAACCAGGAATGAAGACAAAGATAGTAGGAACTCCGCTCTGGTCTACACCACCACCCATTCCAACATACATACTCATCTACACACCAAAAATATTTATTTAACACTTTTCTATACCGACCTTCATAGTAAAAAACTATATCGGATCGGTTTACATCGAACAGGGTAAAACTGAAGAGACAACTAGAATAAATAAGCAGAGGGTGAATTAAAGAAAATGGCACTGCTAGCAGCTTCTCTCCCTGGCACAGAGAGACCGTCTCAGATCACCTAAATAAACTGCTTAAAAAACAAACAGGGCTAGCTGGCACTGCCCCAAAATAAAGAATAAATATTTTTTTCTCTTAAGTAACTAGCCTAGCTAGCAATTAAATACAGATTTCTGAACTCAGACTAGCTCTGAGTGCAGCCACCTTCCGCAGAGACCACCTCCCCACACCACCCCTGCAAAGAAAGTGCGTGGGACGCCACGTGCTTAAGTATATATAGTGCTGGGTCAACAGGAAAATCATCACCGAGCACTGAATGACAGTGCGATTGGCTGCATTCAGTGCATTTCAAAAAATGTTATCGCTGATACGTTGCATTCCGGTATCCGTGCCAACCTGTCCGACCCACTCTGACAGGGTTGTGAGGTCACTGATGACTCACAGGAAAGGGCTGGTTTTTGGCTCTGGATACACCCAAATGGCGTCCTCCGACTGCAAATGGCGGCGAAGAAAAGTGCGCACTGCCAAACGTATGGAACGGATGATAAGTTATATTCATGGGGAGTCGCGATACGTTTCGCTTCCCCATGAATACAACGAATAGGGACATATACGTTGCAGATTGCCAATACGTCAAAAACGAATGCACACCCCTAATCCTGATTAAGATACCCTGGGCCAGAGTTACTTCTTGTATGCCCCTATGGGCAGAAGCAGGGAGAATTTCTCCTCTGAAGTTTCAGAGGAAAACCTATTTTTGGAAAAGGGGATTCCCTTCCAAAGATATGCTGTGATTGATGGCCACTTCCTTCTCCATGCATGATAGCTATATGGACCAATCCCCTTAAAGAAGAATGGCACCCTCTGGACAGCAGGTACCTCTGGGCAGGTTCCTACTCTTCCTAATGGGAATTCTGTCCCTGAAAATACCTTTCTTTATCCTTTCTTGTTTGGTGTTAGAATTCTCATTTAGTCATCTTACTTTGTGCAAATCACAGATTTAATGTTTGCTTTCCATGTTTCCTCTGAAATATTAATAGCTTGTTCTGAAAGCCACTGTGTTTTTGTGGGTTTAGGGATATTTTCCTTTACTTCTTTCCAAATTTCTTTCGTCTGTCCATCGGTCAGGTTGAGCAGAACAAATCTGTTGCTCGCCTCTATTATACACTGCAACATGATATTGTTTGATTGCATCTCTTCGGTCTTGTAGGCTTATTCTTTTTTTTTTTCCCTCTTGATTCACATTTTTTCTATCAGAAGTTCATGATCTAGTCTGTAGTTAGAGCATACTTTCCTTTTAAAACTGCCCCAGGATAAAAGTACCCGCAGAGATTTGCACCTGCTTTTTTTCTGTGGGTACCTTTCCCTTGAAAATAACACCTGTAGATATGAAAATGTCATTTCCATGCGTTATTTCCCTCCCCCGACCTGCTTACCTTTTACTCAGCTAAAAGCATTCTTGTCGTTGATCCCTGCACATACTTCTAGCCTGGTAAGGGCTTGGAAATTTTCAGACATCTAATTTACTGGGTAAATCAGTATTTGCCCAGATAAGACTGCCCTCTATAGCCCATTTATCCCTAAGAGTTCCACTTTGCTTTGTTCTGTTTCTTCTTTGACTGTCCAGTTTTCCCTGACTCATGTATCTAACATATCTGAGGGCAAAGTGTATTTTTCAGAACCAGGACCCTCAGTGATCAAATGTCCTTTTTTGTTTTGATCTGACCACGTCATTATTATTTTTAATATTGTCATTTGCATATCGCTACCAATCATTGCCATCAGATCAACTTGATGAGGTTCTTTTCTTTTCTCCATAAGCTAGTAAGATTACATGTGATAGGAGATTCTTACTGCCCAGCACCAAATCTTGTAGAATTGTTGAATTTCTGTGCTTTAAGATTTCATGGCACAGATGTGGTTTGTTATTGCCTTCTATGCAGATCCATCTAATTTAGATAATGTCCTACTAACTAGGACCAATGACACCTGTTGTTTCCGTGAGATCATCTACCAGCAGATGTGTCAGACCTCTCTGTTGCTCATTGCTCATACATGTATCATATATAGCTGTATACTAATTATTCCTTTACATTGAAGTAATATTAAATAGTGTTAAATTCTTATAATGATTTAAGTAAAAACTAATCTTGCCCATAGGCAGGTCAGCCTCCATGCACTCTTTGTGGCAAATGTTTAACTTTTCTTGTGCTTTGTGCATAAGCGTGATTAATACCTGCATCTCATAACCTAGGACTGGGTCACTGATTCCTTTTAGTTTTGACTTGGCCTTGTGTCTCTCTTTCAGGCACAGCAAATGGTTAGTCCTATGGTTCCTCAATCTGAACTTATAGATCTCCAGCCAATCAAGTTTTCAGGATATCTGTAATGAAAATGCAAAGCTATATTTGCATGCATGGCCACAATTGTATGCAAATATATCTCATGCATTTTCATGGGAGCCCCACTGATCTAGTAATTTGTGTGAAGGTAATGACAAGTGGAATGTATCCAAAAAGTATAGGTATACATTTTAATAATAGTTGGTATTTTCTGCATGTAATCAGAATTATTTCTATCACTTAAAAGTGAGCTATAATATTGAAAGGTCTAGTATCTGACTAGTGGCAGACAAGCTACAAATCCTCCGCAGATTGGAAGACTCAACAGACCTTCCATTCATCCATATTTTAAGAGTGACATTGGTAATTCTGTACTCTTCTGCTCACCCACATTTCAAATGTCACAACCTACTTCCTCTTGTCAGATCACTGCTCATTTGTGCTAATTTAGGTTGCTTTGCAGAGCACTACTCTGCCGTTTTCTGTTGCTAATTTCAGCTCAAAGATGGTGCAGCATTCTTGTCCCCGCAAGGATCAGCACTGGCAACACTAAGGCAGAACTTTATGAGACAAGTCTGTAGCATAGTTTAAAACTAGAAATAGCCATCGGAGTCACTGGAAAGTAATTCTCCAAGATAAGCAGTGAGCATACCCCGTCCTATTTTGCACAGCTGTATGAGTATGGATTTCTTTTGCTCACCAAGAATTAAAGTGGAACTTTTTCTTTTATAGTCAAATCACAGATAGTACATCACAGATAGATTTTTGTCTGACTATAGGTTAAAAAATGTATTTTAGCAGCTGGCAGTATTTACTATTATATTATTCTTTTTTTTTCTTTTTCTTTTTTTTTTTTACATCTATACCTAAATCTATAATCTTTTACTAAGACAGGATGTTTGTCTATTTATTTATTTATTTGTTTGTTTGTTTGTTTTTGTATACCGACATTCGATCGACATATCACATTGGTTCACATGTAACAGAACAGAAATAAGACATTGGCTGCCTATTTTTACATTGTAACTTATATAATAATTTAGACAGGTTAACTTTACATAATAACTTTGAAATGTTAACATGTAACATGTGATTTGGGGAAACATAGAAATAAAAATAAATGACACAGAGATTTAAATATTTACAGTGACTTTATACAAAGTCTTTATACAAAGATAAGTAAAAATGATACTTTAGAAAATACTTTTATGGCCAGGTTTAATTTTCTCTTTAACTTAGGTTCAAACGTGACTAACTGACCGAAATGTCCCCGTAACCTTTATAATGTACTCCCTGTGCTGACTATCATGTTTTTCCTTTTTTGATTTTCCCCATATTCCACTCGTCATGCTTGTTCAACTATAACTCTATTCGCATACAATTTTGTTAATTATGTTCATATAGTTTTGCTGTACAATCTTTTGTTAAATTAAGTTCATATTGTTTGATGTAATTTCCAAATGTTGGTTCACTGTAAACCGAACCGATATGTACTTGTACATGATCTTCGGTATAGAAAAGTATTTAAATAAATAAATAAATAGCATTAAATGTTTGTACAGCAAGAAGTAACAGTCAATAAGTTTGTACTTCTGTGATGGCTTGTTTATTTACTTTTAGTTTGATAATTTAGGAGGGGGTAGGGTAAAGGACCAATAACAAATTTATGGACCAGGAAAACCAGTTTACAGCTTGGTCCCAGAAGCTCAGAGAAATAAAGTAACTTGCCCAAGATCGTGGCGGAGATGGGTCCTTCACCTCCCAGCCCCAGATTTCTCCTCCATCATTGACAACTAGACGACGGGTAGCCAATGGAATTAAAAAGCACAAAGAAGTTGCCAAATATAATTAAAAAGATGAAAGGTTAGTTTGATTTGGCATCCATTAGCTCGTTAACAAGAACTGGAATAAAGGTGGATTACAGGCACAACTTCCTCGCATAGTCATATAAAACAGCTCAAGTAGCTCAGTCAAACAATTAGACAAATGAAGATCGGTATCTTCTCTTCCTATACTTTCATACCCTCACATCATTTCCTGTCATAGGCTATGGCCCAGAATATATCCTAATGCTTTGGAAACCGGTAGAAAGATCACAAATTCTTTCCAAAAGAAAAAAAAAGTTTTTGATCTTTAAAGAAAAGAAGATGGAGTTTCTGTACCGCTTTGAGCCTGTTTTCCAGTTTCTAAGTCACCACTTAGGAAGTCTGTGAAGGGTGAGAGGAAATGGTGTGTGGAGAAGAATGCTCCCAGCATGCAATCATTTGACATTCTGGTCTTGGTCAGTAAAGACAAGACAGGGGAATCATGGCTTCACGTGCTCTCTTTGCACAGTAAGCTAGGGAGTAATTTTCCAAGACTTACATGGGAGCTGTGCACATAAAATCGGAATCTACTTGCCTAAGAAGCTTCTGTGTGCAGTAAACAAATTTCAGAAGGGCGGGAGCACACATGCACTATCTCTGCAGTGCAGAAAGTAGGCGCAAAGAGAGCATTTTGTGGACATACCAGTTTGTGGTTTTGAAGTACGTTTTGAGTCATTAAAATGGCAGCAGATTATGAAGAATTGCAGAAGGGCCTTGTGAAATCAGGAACTGGGCTTCCAAATGACAGATGCAATTTAATGTGGACAAGTGCAACGTAGTGCACGTAGGGAAAATTAATCCCAGCTACAAGTACACGATGCTGGGTTCCGTGTTAAGAGTCACCACCCTTGCTGACAATACCTTGAAATCTTTGGCTCGATGTACGGCAGCAGTCAAAAAAGCAAGTAGAATGTTAGGAATTATTTGGAAAGGAATAGAGAGCAAAACTAAGAATATCAAAATGCCTTTATATAGATTTATTTATTTAAAAATATTTATATACCGCTTCATAAAAAATAAATTTTGTCAAAACGGTTTACACTGAAAAATAAAAATTTAAAGGAACAAACAAAATCAAATAAGTTTAAAATATACATAAAAGTTAGTTAATAGCTGGAACGAATTCTAGCTTAAAATAAAATCAATCATTTACTCAAAATGAAAAAAAAACAAAAATTGTTGCCCTGGGACTTACTATTGCAACGGGAGGGGGGGAAAGGGAGCGGAAGGGTTCAACCTCACCTTGAGTATTGTGTGCAATTTTAGTTGCCCCATCTAAAAAAAAAAAAGACATAGTGAACATAGAAAAGGAAGAAAGAAGGGTAACAAAAATAATAAAAGAGATGAAAACGCTCCCTTATGAAGAAAGGCTAAACAAATTAGGGCTCTTCGGCTTGGAAAAGAGACGATCGAGAGGGGATATGATTGAAATTTATAAAATCATGAGTGGGGAGGAATGGATAAATAGAGAATGGTTATTTATTAGGGGTTGAAATTTGTTTGCTATGAAATAGGAAATACCAACAAGATTTCCTATTTCGTTACATTTTGGAAATTAAAAGAAATGATAGGAAAAACCAACAATGATAGGAAAAATCACCAAATTTCATGTGGTTTTTCCTATTGTTTTTTTTGGGGGGAGAGGGGGGAGATAAAAAAGCATGTTAAAAAAACCAACCCCAGAATCCCCCCAACCCTTCCCATTTATTAAAAGATGGAGCCCCCTCACATGTGGACCCTGCCTAACCTTCTGACCACCACAGCACTCACGCAAATTCTGTGGTAGTCTAGCAGGGGGTCCGGGAGCAAGCCATTCCTGGGCCGGCAGCTGCCATTAGTCAGTCTAGCAGCTGCCATTAGTCAAAATGGTGTCGGCAGCCCTTTTGCCTTTACCATGTGATGGGGCTACCAGTGCCATTGGACAGCCCCTATCACATGGTAGGGGCAATGGACAGCCTGCTTATGCTTGGAGCAGTGCAGAAGCACCAAAAGCGGGGCACGAAGGATTCCTTGCTCCTGGCAATCTAATTTAATGTATCGGGGGATCGGGAGGATCGGGGGAAACGGGTGGGAGCACCGCAATACTGTAAAAGCTTGAGGGTGGGTGAATGAGGGGGAAGGGAAGGGCAGCCAGGGAGGGACAGCCATAAGAACATAAGGACATAAGAAATGCCATGGGTCAGACTAAGGGTCCATCAAGCCCAGTATCCTGTTTCCAGCCATGGCCAATCCAAGTCACAAGTACCTGGCAAGTACCCAAACATTAAATAAATCTCAAGTATAAGACCTAGAAAGGTTAAGCAGACCACAGGGAAGAGAGAGAGTCCCACCATATGAGAAGACTTGTTATGTTTAAGGTTTGAGACTGAGTGACAACTCTTAAGTTTGGAACTTGTCTGAAGTCAAGGTGAGCTGCCTCCCAATGATTATTTTGCTTTGCACTATCCGTTGTTATTTGTGAGATACCTGAAGCCAAGATGAGCTTCCTAAGTTGTTTTGCTTGGCTGTTCACTGCACTCTCTTTTGTTTTCACTGTAAATAAACTGCACTTAAGGAACAGCCAGAGTCTGCCTCCTGTTTTCCTCTGGCTATCCCCAAGCCGCTAATGATTGAGTGGTGGGAGAAGTGAGATATCTTGCCTATGCGGGAAATACAGAGACTAGGGCCCACAGCCGCAGCAAGAAAAAAATAAAAATAAAACCCCTGCAGAGTTTTTCTTTTCCTTTTCCTGGGGCCTCCTAATTCCACTCCCTCCAGCTTCGCACAACAGGCCAAGGGCGCTATGCCTGCCTGTATAGACAGGGGTGAAGTAGTGAGGAAAGGCCAGTTAGACCAACAGGTTGGTTTTTTTTTTTTTTGTTTTCCCCGCTCTCCTATCCCTGGAGAGGTACATAACTTGAAGGCAGCTCAGTAAACAGGGAAGATGGAGCAGGTGAACGTTTAAATCAATAAATAAGAGTATGGTCACATCTTTAGGGCTACTCTACTTATTCTAGTTACTGTGCACATTATAAATGCCACTATATGAAACATGACCTTGAGCAAAAGGATCCACTGCCACCATAGTTATTGTAGGACAAATTTATGTCATTCTATCTATTCATGTCCAGTTTTATACAATACTTGTTATCTTGTGTATTAGAAACTTACCAGAGTGGTATCATCTTGCAAAAGGCTTTCTGGCATAAAAGTGAAGGTAGCAACATATTCTGTAACTTTAAGACTACTGATCAAGGTGAGTTAATATTGTACCAGCTCCCATTCTCACTTTACTCTTTGCTCTGAGCTGCCATGATTGCTCTTTTTACATTGTTTAGCAATTGTATCAGGAGGTAAATTTATTCTGTGGTGATAATGTGTTCTGAATTTATAGGGGGCAAGTTTCCAACTGTCATTTTAGGGCAAAGTCCATGGGTACCTTTTACCTGCAGACTTTGTACCAAGTTTCAGAGAGAGAGAGGGAATATTATGCATTATTTATGTGGGCAGATTTTACAAAGAAAGGTAGCATTGAAAAAGCCACATTTACATGCTTTATTTTCAGATCCCACCCAATAAACATCCCCAGGAATGTGGCTAAAGGTATGCGGGTTGTAAAACTAGAAGGGAAACTAAAATGGGAATAGTAATGATAAAACAGTTGGACAAGGTATGAAACCGCTCCGGGTAGCTTTCAAACAATTCTGTGTGGCTGCACATAAATGCATATATAGATGCATGAAAATCTATGATAGTATTTTATAATGTGTGTTTCACACACATGTGTATTATAAAATATGCGTATTTCTACCTCGCGATATAAGCGCATTTGTGTGCTTACGAACAAATACATGCAATGCATTGAGAGCAAGTGTTTCAATGCTTTGAACACGTCCTTTTCCTACCAATTTAAAAACTACACACATATATTTTGCATGTGAAAATAAAGTAGGATTTGCTCATGTAAAACCTGATTTAAGTGCAGAAGTCGGCATATTTTAAAACATGTGCCCATAACTGAAATTACCAGTTTTCTGATTTTCCACCAGTCCTTCTCCAGATCATCAAGACTTTCCTGATGCTTCATCCTGAACTCTCCCCAGTTCATCCAGACCCCCCACCTAGCCAATAGTACTACATAAACATGTCTGATATCAATTACATAAGATAAGTAGCAGGTATATAATTACACTAGTATGTTGCCAAATATACACACGCAAGTCTCTTATATAATAGCAACTTACATACGTAACTTTGGCCCCACCACTGAAACACCCCTCGATTGCCCTTTTATTCCTGCATATACTATGTATGTGCGCAAAACCTAAGTACAGATGTACTTTTGATGTTTATAAAATACCAATAACATGATTACAGGATACTTATGCATGTATATACTAATTTTATGCATGTAACTCTTTGCAAATTCACCAGAAGAGAAGATGAAAAAGCTCCCTTGTATAGATCCGCGGTACAAGTGCATCAGACTCCCAAGACGTGCAGCAAAGGTCAACCAACATGCATTTGTGGCCGGGTTTTGGTGCATTCTCAGATGTTAGAAAAGTGATGTACAAGTTTCCTAGCATGGAAAGCATACTGACTAAACACAAAAAGGAGAAGAAGTGATTTTCTGCAGGTGACCAAGCTTATACAATTTAATGCAGTGAGTGGTGAAAAGGTCAAAAAAGAGTGATGACCAGAACTAGAGCAGTTTAGTTAGTGTGGCTGACACCTGGGCAATATCCTCAGATTAAGTGGTTTAGGCAGGAAGCTTGAGCACATAAAAAACAAATTTATCCAGCTATGGTCAGTCGGATAACTTTAAGCAAGTATATTCAGCAGGACGTTTATCCTGCTGAATATAAGGGACAAGTTATCTGGCTACCTGTTGCCAGATAACTTGACCACTAAGCTTCCTACTGAATATGAACCCCAATCTGTTTAGCATGAAAACATTTTTAAAATCCAATTTTTATCCACTTCAAGAGTAGACAGAACTAACAACGTAGCCCTAGAGGTAATCTCAGATTGAGAATCCTGCAAAAAAAAAAACCAAACAACCCAGTAAGGTCAAAGTTATCCACAGAAAGCTCAGAACTACCAGAAATATGTAACTGAGATGATACTCTAAGGCTAGGCAAATAAAGCACCCTGGTAAAGCCTTTATTTATCTATGGGTGCAATCAGAGGTGATCTTGAGAAATTGATCAACCAAAGATTACATTTCTTATATTGATTTTCAAAAACTTCTAGTTTATGATGAACTAAAGTTTTATCTTTAATGAAAACTACTTCACAATCCTCAGTCTCTTTAAACTGATTTTAAAGACACCTCAGTCTCTATCCTATGTCTCCAGTCACCCTTGCCTGGGTGTTAACATGAGTACGTAATTCAGAAAAAGACAACAAAACACTATCAACCCTAGCAGTCAAGGCTTTCTCCATGCCAGTAATAGCTGTCCTTATTATAATCACTATAGATAGTTTCTCTAAGAGGATCTTAACTTCTAGTTTTAAGTATTACTATTTATTTATTTATTTATTTATTTATTTATTTATTTAAAGTCTTTTTTATACCGAAGTATAGCAAAAAATGCCTTCACTCCGGTTTACAGAATAACAACTTGATACATACAACGAGTTTGATACATATAACTAACAATATGAAAGAGAATCCAATTAAAAACAAACAATGAACAATATAAATGGGTAACATGTAAACAAGATGTTACGGAGACTATTAAGTAATTATTTTAGGTTGAACAAGTCTAACTATGTCTAAATATTGCTTATCAGGTTGAAAATAATAATAATAGTAAATATATATCTAACTATGTAAAATATTGCCTGAACCGGTTATAATAAAGTGCTGATGCATTAATTCTATGACAAGACAGGGTAATGTCAGAGAGTCATTTTGGGTGTGTGAGGTATGCTTAACCAATGTCATCTGTGAAAGACTGACTGAAAATCCATGTTTTGAGTTCTTTTTTGAAGGATTTTATGTCTCTGAGTGAACTTAGATAGACAGGTAGGGAATTCCATGCTTTTGGACCCGCAATGGAGAGGGCTCTGTTCCTAGTGTTGGAGTTTTTGGCCAATGGAATAGAGGGTATGGTTAGGAGCAGTTTGCTTGACGTTCTAGTCGTGCGTTGTGGTTTGTGAGTTTGGAGCATGTTATCAAGGATGGTGTTATCTGTTCTGTGGATCGCGTTGTGTATGATTGTTAGTGTTTTGAACTTTATTCTTTGTTTGACAGGTAGCCAGTGAAGGCTCTTCAGTACAGGGGTTATGTGGTCTGATTTTTTTTGCCGGTTAGAACTCTGGCAGCGGCGTTCTGTAATAGTTGTAGCGGTTTTAGGGTAGATTTGGGTAGACCAATTAGTAATGCGTTACAGTAGTCGAGGCTGGTAAAGATGAGAGATTGCAGGACGGTTCTGAAGTCATGTTGGTGGAGTAGAGGCTTGAGGTGTTTAAGTATGTGGAGTTTGTGGAAACCGTCTTTTGTTTTCATTGCAATGTTTTTTTTGAAGTTTAGTTCGGAGTCAAACCATATTCCAAGGTCCTTTGTATTGTTCTTCAGTTGAATGCTAGAGGTGCCAATTTGAAAGGAGGGTAATGTGGTCATTTGGTCTGTGTTTCTATCGAAGAGTATGCATTCTGTTTTGTCCATGTTGAGGCAGAGTTTTAGCTGGTTCAGCATGTTTAGAATTGCGATAAGGTGGTTTGCTGTTAGTCGCAGTGCATCTTCGACCGTAGTTGTAATGAGAATGAGGAGCTGAATATCGTCAGCGTACATATAGAATGATATGCCTAGGCTAGCAATGAGTTGGCAGAGGGGGAGTAAGTAAATATTAAAGAGGGTTGCTGAGAGGGCTGATCCTTGTGGAACACCTGTTTCGAGGGGGAGGGGGTCAGAAGAGTTGTTGTTAAAAGTGACTTTGAAGAACCTGTTTTCTAGGAAAGAAGTGAACCAGGCAAGGGTATTGCCAGTAAGACCTATGTTCGCAAGTCTTGATATCAGGCTTTTGTGGTCTACGGTGTCGAAGGCCGCAGAGAGGTCGAGTAGTATTAGAATGTAGCTTTGATTATTGTCACAGCCTCTTATTATTTTGTTTGAGATATTGAGTAGAAGGGTTTCTGTGCTGCGATTTTTTCTGAACCCGTGTTGTGATGGGTGCAGGATTTTGTTGTTTTCCAGGTGTTCATTGAGTTGTGACAGTGCTGCTTTCTCAGTCATCTTTGCTAGTAAGGGGAGGTTTGAGATGGGGCGATAGTTATTCAGATCATCTGGATTGAGATTCTTTTTTTTCAGTATAGGTGTGATATTCGCGATTTTTAATTTAGTTGGAAGTTCACCTTCTTCAAGTGATTTATTTATGATAGCTGCTAATGTGGGAGCAATGATGTGTGATATTTCTTTTAAATCACGGGTAGGTATTACATCAAGATTGTGGCGAGCTGGGTTTATTTTCTTTAGCATTTTTTCGGTTTCGATGATTGAGATTGGTTCGAAGTTCGCCCATGGTGGGATATTTGGGGTGTCCATGTTGTCTTTGGTAACTGAGGTATTGTTGATGGTGGTCACTATTTTGTTTATTTTATTCTTGAAGAAAATGGCGAGGTCTTGGCTTAGGTTGTTTGTTTTGGAGGTGGGGGAGTTGATATTGTTCTCATTAATGAGGTTTCTTACAATGTTGTAGAGGGCGTTGGGTTGATTCGTGGAAGTTTTTATCTTTTGACTATAGTAGTCGCGTTTGGAGTTCAGGATGGTCTTTTTATATGTGGCAAGTTGTGTTCGATACCTTTGTAGGGAAGCTGTGCACTTTGATTTTTGCCATTCTTTTTCCATTTTTCGGAGGTTGGATTTCATAGATCTTAGGTGAGAGTTGAACCATGGGTTGGTTTTTGTTCTGTTATTATTCGATAGTTTCAATTTCTCGGGGTTTATGTTGTTGGCGGTTTGTTCTGTAATGTTGAACCAAGATTGGGTGGCATTATTTATATTGGAGAGGTCTAGGTTCTTCATTTGTTTTCCTAGTTCCTGTTGGAGTAGAGAGGGTTGGAATGGGGGTCTGTATTTGAATGATTGAGGGGTGGATGTTCTTGCTGTTAGATCGATTTTCACTTGAGTCTTACATTGTATGATGTGGTGATCAGACCAAGGAACTGGTTTGGATGATATGGTGGTATCAGAGAAGTACTGGTTGGTGAAAATTAGGTCCAAGGTATGACCAGCTTTATGTGTAGGATTGTTTACTATTTGGTTAAGGCTTAGGCTGGAGAGCATGTCTAGTAGTGTTTGGCTGTTTTGAGATATGGGGTTGGCATCGATGTGGAGGTTGAAATCTCCGAGAATAATGGTTGGTTTTTTCAAACTAATGTTAGTTATTAAGAATTCGAGGAATGGAGAGATCTCGTTGTCTAAGAGTTTTGGAGGGCAGTAAACTAGGCATATTTGTAGTGATTCAGATTCGAGGAGTGCGATTTCGTAGTTATTTGGTAGGTTGTGAGGTATCAATTTCATTGAGAGATGTTTTTTAACGATGAGGAGGAGCCCTCCTCCCCTGCGAGCCTTGCGTGGATGGATCCTTACTATGTTATCCATCCTTACTATGGATGGATAACAAGCCAACTTCAGGTAGAATGATAGGAGTTCCTCAAGATGCTCCCTGTGAAACAACACAGGACTAGTAACAATGTCAGATGTCTCCATAATTGTTGAAGATCTCACAGCAAGTTGCCCTCCAAGTTTTGGATGTGTATGGCTATTGGGACTGAGTGAGACTGCCGTCCACTAACAGCAGGCAGGGAATCATCAAGCTCATCCCCTCCCAAATATAGATTTTGATTATAGGAAATTCTAAATCCACCCAGGCTTGTCTGTACCAAGTGGAAAGATGAAACAAGCTCTGATGAGCCAGTCTGAATGCATCCTTTACTCTTCTTGCCCACAAGACAAAATTGGATAGGACAGCCCAACAGGATAGACTATCAAAACCATTTGGAAGGAAAAAAGCTGAGATAACCATAGCAAAGAAAACAAATACAATCAAGCAAGTACACATATAAGATCTGTCTGCTCCCTTCAAGCTCCCACAGTGATCTCCAAGAGGCTCACAAGGAGCATGCCCCTTTAGCTTGCACCTTGGGCTGTATGCCGGTAGCTGTGCGCCACAGAGTGCAACTTTTATGCACAGGCAGGAGGCAGGCTAATGATGTCAGCAAGGGGATCCAAAACTCTCCCCGTAGACTGCAAAAAACTAATGCTGGTAAAACCTGCTTCAAGATACATTGTCTTCTCAGTGTCTCTCCTGCCTCAATCCCAGCAACCCCCAGCTTGCAAGCCTTAAGAAATCTTCAATGGGTTCCTAATAGCTATCAATGCCTTTTCAAGGTTCTGACCATGACTTTCAAACTACTAAATGGCAATGGCCATGTTTATCTGAGGAATAAGCTGTCATACTACATTCCATCAAAAGCTGTATGATCAATCAAGGATATTTTATTTCTCCATTATCTAAAGCCAAGTTTTTAAAAGCTGGGGATATGGCATTTTCCTGCTTTCTTCTAAAAGACTGGAAGAAAATCTCTTGAGGCATAGGTTTCTGGAAATTACCTTCTGCTCTGCAAGTCTATTATGACTTTTTTTTTCCACAGACTTTTTAAAATGAATATTCTTTAAGTTGTCTAGATATTATATGGCCAAAATTTGCATTTATTTATTTATTTATTTATTTGATTGACAGATTTTTTTTTTTTAACCCACCTTTCCATAGTTCAGGACGGGGTACAATAGAACATACACACTGCTAAAAATCATAAAGGTAAATTTTAAGACCCATGCATTGAGTGCACATGTGCGTGGTTTTGCCAGCTTGCTCACATGGAACCTGCGAATTTATTACATACGCGCGTATCTGCGCATATACCTGCACGTTTTCTAAAATTGACAATATGTGCGCCCATAGAAACATAGAAAAGACGGCAGAAAAGGACCAAATGGTCCATCTAGTCTGTCCAGCAAACTTATGGTAGTAACTACTGGTCATACAAGCCACCTTTATAATTATCAATTTCCCAGACTGTCAAAGTCAGGGACCTTGTTGGTTGCTGTTTGAGTCCAAGTCTCCATTACCTCTTGCCATTAAAGCAGAGAGCAATGTTGGAGTTGCATCAACAGTATAAAGTAGGGATGTGAATCGTGTCCTCGATCGTCTTAACGATCGATTTCGGCTGGGAGGGGGAGGGAATCGTATTGTTGCCGTTTGGGGGGGTAAAATATCGTGAAAAATCGTTAAAAATCGTTAAAAATCGAAAAATCGAAAAACCGGCACATTAAAACCCCCTAAAACCCACCCCCGACCCTTTAAATTAAATCCCCCACCCTCCCGAACCCCCCCCCCAAATAACTTAAATAACCTGCGGGTCCAGCGGCGGTCCGGAACGGCAGCGGTCCGGAACGGGCTCCTGCTCCTGAATCTTGTCGTCTTCAGCCGGCGCCATTTTCCAAAATGGCGCCGAAAAATGGCGGCGGCCATAGACGAAAAAGATTGGACGGCAGGAGGTCCTTCCGGACCCCCGCTGGACTTTTGGCAAGTCTCGTGGGGGTCAGGAGGCCCCCCACAAGCTGGCCAAAAGTTCCTGGAGGTCCAGCGGGGGTCAGGGAGCGATTTCCCGCCGCGAATCGTTTTCGTACGGAAAATGGCGCCGGCAGGAGATCGACTGCAGGAGGTCGTTCAGCGAGGCGCCGGAACCCTCGCTGAACGACCTCCTGCAGTCGATCTCCTGCCGGCGCCATTTTCCGTACGAAAACGATTCGCGGCGGGAAATCACTCCCTGACCCCCGCTGGACCTCCAGGAACTTTTGGCCAGCTTGTGGGGGGCCTCCTGACCCCCACGAGACTTGCCAAAAGTCCAGCGGGGGTCCGGAAGGACCTCCTGCCGTCCAATCTTTTTCGTCTATGGCCGCCGCCATTTTTCGGCGCCATTTTGGAAAATGGCGCCGGCTGAAGACGACAAGATTCAGGAGCAGGAGCCCGTTCCGGACCGCTGCCGTTCCGGACCGCCGCTGGACCCGCAGGTTATTTAAGTTATTGGGGGGGGGGTTCGGGAGGGTGGGGGATTTAATTTAAAGGGTCGGGGGTGGGTTTTAGGGGGTTTTAGTGTGCCGGCTCACGATTCTAACGATTTATAACGATAAATCGTTAGAATCTGTATTGTATTGTGTTCCATAACGGTTTAAGACGATATTAAAATTATCGGACGATAATTTTAATCGTCCTAAAACGATTCACATCCCTAGTATAAAGGCTTATTGGTTAAGGGTAATAACCGCCATATCAGGAAGTTACTCCCATGCTTATTTGTTTTCCCAGACTGTGCAATTAAATGTCCTTGTTGGTTGCTGTCTGACCTAATTCTCCTTTTCCTCTTTTCCCCCTGCCGTTGAAGCAGAGAGCAATGATGGAGTTGCATCAAAAGCATAAACACTTATTGGTTAAGGGTAGTAACTGCCACAACAGCAACTTACCCCATGCACTCTTTTCTTCATTCACATCCTCTAGCCTTAAGGGATCCATAGTGTTTATCCCAAGCCCATTTGAAATCTTTTACTGTTTTTGTCTTTACCACCTCCTCCGGAAGGGCATTCAGGGCCTTCACCACCCTTTCTGTGAAAAAATATTTCCTGAAATTGGTTCTGAGTTGTTCTCCCTGGAGTTTCATTTTGTGACTCCTAGTTGTACTGATTTCTTTCTAACGGAAAAGGTTTCTCGTTGATTGTGCATCATTAAAACCTTTCAGGTATCTGAAGGTTTGTATCATATTTCCCCTGCACCTCCTCTCCTACAGGGTATACATATTTAGGACCTCCAACCTCTCCTCATAAGTCATTTGATGGAGAGCCACCATCATTTTGGTCACCCTTGTCTGGACTTCCACGTCCCAGCTTCCAGAGGCCCCGCACGGTTTGCAGTAGAGGAGGACCGGAAGGCTCATCTGCATACTGCTCCCAGCATCCCCCGGGAGAGGAGTCCAAAGGTCACTTCAAGCGATCCAGGGATTGACTTCCATGCCCCAGCTTCCAGAGGCCCCGCACGGTTTGCAGTAGAGGAGGACCGGAAGGCTCGTCTGCATACTGCTCCCAGCATCCCCCGGGAGAGGAGTCCAGAGGTCACCACAAGCGATCCAGGGATTGACTTCCACACCCCAGCTTCCAGAGGCCCCACACAGTTTGCAGTAGAGGAGGACTGGAAGCGCGCGCCTAACGGCGCGTGAATCTCAAATCCTTCCTTTGACTGAGTGAAGATTAATTTAACCGTGGTTTAAGAGGATTGGTAAGTATAGTTTTCAGAAATGTTTGGGCTTATAAAAGTTTGGTGAAAGGTGAAATTAAGGGATATATTCTTTAGAGTTTGTGTATGTCTGAAGTAATAAGTAAGCCAGAGATAGTTAATTCTAGTGTCTGTCTTTCCCACCCACTCAACCCCTGATTTTTAGGCACAAGACACTTTCTCATTAAAAATCAATCAGGGTCTTATCTAAAACATAATATTGTACCAGCCCTTATTGAAAGTTTAATCATCCCCTTGTAGGACACTAGCTGATTAAATACTAAATTCACCTGTAAATTTAAAGTACTCTCATTCCAACTCCCTTAGTATCCTAAACTTAACTAGGAATTCAATAATACTAAGATGAAGGCAGCAGTCCAGCAGAAAGAGGGGGGCTTTCCAGTCTTTTGCATTGAGTGTCACATGTATGATTTTTTACCCACCGGTGAGAGATTGTATGTGTGCACTCGGTGCAAAGAGCTCCTGGCTCTCAGGGAGCAAGTCCGATCTCTGGAGGCTAGAGTAGCAGACTTGGAGGAGCTGAGAGAGACAGAGAGGTACATTGATGAGACCTTCAAGGATATAGTAGCCAAGTCCCAAATCCATTCTGGCAGCCCCAGTCCTGCCTTGGATCAGAAAGGTCCCCCAGTAGGAGAACATCACCCTGGTGTAGCAGGAAGTGGTCCTGTAGCAAGGACCTGCTCTCCAGGTGATGTATTGTCCTCTCGCACTGAGGACAAATCTCCCAGGGCAACTGCCCAGGAGGGAAGGGTTAGGCCTGCCATCATAGTTGGTGATTCGATTATTAGAAATGTAGATAGCAGGGGGGCTGGTGGACGTGAGGACCGCCTGGTAACTTGCCTGCCTGGTGCGAAGGTGGCAGACCTCACGCGTCACCTAGATAGGATTATAGACAGTGCTGGGAAGGAGCCGACTGTCGTGGTACATGTGGGCACCAACGACATAGAAATATATGGGAGAGAGGTTCTGGAAGCCAAATTTAGGATTTTACGTAGGAAGCTGAAATCCAGAACCTCCAGGGTGGCATTCTCTGGAATGCTTCCTGTTCCACGTGCAGGTCCCCAGAGGCAGGCAGAGCTCCAGAGTTTCAATGCATGGATGAGACGATGGTGCAGGGAAGAGGGATTCAGCTTTGTAAGGAACTGGGGAAATTTTTGGGGAAAGGGGAGACTTTTCCGAAAGGATGGGCTTCACCTTAACCAGAGTGGAATCAAGCTAATGGCACTAACTTTCCAATAGGAGATAGAGCAGCTTTTAAACTAGAACAAGGGGGAAAGCCAACAGTCACTCAGCAGTGCATGGTTCGGAGAAATGTATCCTTGAAGGATACTAATGAAACAGGAGAGTCAGGGCATCCCAACAGAGAAGTTCCATTAAAAGTAAACATAGTTCATATGCCTATATGAAAAATTTACCAAAGCTAATGATTTCTGAATTAACCCAAACAACTGAAAAGCAGGTTGTTAAAACAAGCAAAAACCACACTTTGAAATGTCTGTATGCCAATGCCAGAAGTCTAAGAAGTAAGATGGGAGAGTTAGAGTGTATAGCAGCAAATGATGAGATTGACATAATTGGCATCACAGAGACTTGGTGGAAGGAGGATAACCAATGGGACAGTGCTATATCAGGGTACAAATTATATCTCAATGATAGGGAGTATCAACTTGGTGGGGGTGTTGCACTTTATGTCCGGGAGGGTATAGAGTCCAACAGGATAAAGATCATAGAAGAGAGTAAATGCTCAGTAGAATCTATATGGATAGAAATCCCATGTGTGTTGGGTAAGAGTATAGTGATAGGAATATACTACCGTCCACCTGGACAAAATGGTCAGACAGATGATGAAATGCTAAGAGAAATCAGGGAAGCAAACCAATTTGGCAGTGCAATAATAATGGAAGATTTCAATTACCCAATAAACCAGAAGCAGGGTTCTGCACTACAGAGAAATCCAAATCAGAAAAGTGCAGATCATAGAACTTTTAGTCCTGATCAAGGAAGATTCCAAACATTTTATGTGAAGGCAATTTATAATTTTTATTGCGGCGACTCCACTGCATAATATTATCACAGAATGTA
This sequence comes from Rhinatrema bivittatum, assembly GCF_901001135.1. NCBI lineage: Eukaryota > Metazoa > Chordata > Amphibia > Gymnophiona > Rhinatrematidae > Rhinatrema > Rhinatrema bivittatum. Next base: position 88,339,264 of record NC_042619.1, read on the forward strand.
ATTTTCAAGGTGCCCCAACACGGTCCCGTGTTTCGCCGGTGGCTGCATCGGGGGGACCAACAAAGATTCAGTAAATCTGTAATTTAAAAATGGTTAAAAATCAGGACATAAACAATGGACTAAAGCCGATGTACAACTTAAAACAGTAAACAATAACATACCTTGGTGCAAAGTGTTCAAAAGGTGGCAGGGAGTGCGTTTACCCTCAGTACAACCAGGTATTTTAAAGCAGAATTTAGGCGCCAAACTACAGGTGAATTGATCACCTTTCTCGAGGGAGCCAATCAGCGGTTCCCAAGATGCTCAGCGCCCAGACAGGTACACAGACGGGCAACCAGAGACAGTCTAATCAGTGAACAGAAGTAAGAAAATAAGTGCCATTCAATCTCACGATTCAAACCCTTGGGAAAGACTGTGTCCAAAGTGAAGATCCATTTTTGTTCTTGTCTGCCCAAATGTTCTAAATAATTCCCCCCACGGAATGGCTTTGGAACTACCTCAATGATGGCGAACCATAGGTCAGCAATGTTGTGAGACAAACTTATCCAGTGAGAGACCAAGGGTTCTTGGTCGCGAGATGTTCGGATATTTGAACAATGTTCAAAAATTCGGGTTTTAATTTTCCGGGAGGTTTTGCCAAAGTATAACAAGGGGCAAGGACATTTAATCACGTAAATAACACCCTGTGATGTACAATCAGAGTTAGATTTTAAGTAAAACATTTTTTGAGTGGTAGGATGTTGGATAAATGAAAGGGACTCCGTATGGTGGCAAGCAATACAATGACCACAAGGACGATGTAGATATTCTCCAGAGGGGGTCACATCAACCCGACCTTGATATGCATGTACCAGTCTATCTCTTAGATTGCGCCCTCTGCGGAAAGTGAACCGCAGGGAACCCTGGAACATATGATGTAGAGATAGGGAATTCCAATGTGTACGAATAATTTTAATTACTTCCCGACTTAAAGGAGAGAAGGGAAGAATGCAGTTATTAGAAGGCTCAGATGAAGAAGACTGGGGTAAAAAAAGTAAATCGCGATTAACATGAAATGCTCGTTTAAAAGCATTCCGAATGACTTTGTTAGGGTAACCTCTAGCCAAAAAACGAGCTGTCATCACTTGTGCCTGTTTTAAAAATTCTTCACGGGTCGAACATAGACGACGTAATCTTAAAAAATGACCAGTTGGAATATTTCTGCGAAGATTTCTCGGATGGCAACTGTCAAAGGCTAATAGGGTATTCCGATCAGTTTCTTTTCGAAAAATTGTGGTGTGAAATGTATTATTTTGAACTGAAACCAAAATATCCAAAAAGGCTATAGACAACGAATCTATAGAGAAATTAAACTGAAGATGTGGGTTAAGAGAGTTTAACCAATCAAAGAACATCAGAAATTGAACATCAGTACCCCGCCATATAATAAAGATGTCATCTATAAAACGTACCCATAATGCTATATGGTTTGACCAGTGTGAGGAATAAATGTTGACCTCTTCAAATTTTGCCACATAATGGCACGCAAGACTAGGGGCCATAGTGGCCCCCATCGCCGTGCCTTTAATTTGTTGGTAAAACTGACCCTCAAAACAGAAAAAATTTTTAGTGAGTGCAATTTCAGCTAGTTTTAAAATGAAAGATGTCGAGATGCGGCAAGGGGCAGGACGGGAGTCCAGGGCTGCTTCAATGACTGTTAAAGCTTCGGACTGCGGAATGTTAGAGTAAAGAGATACTATATCCAGTGTTACAAGAAAAAATTGATCCGGAGGTGGGGGTAAAGATTCCAAAATAGAGATGAAATGGGATGAATCCCGAATGTATGATTTGATCAAAGGTACCAGCGGTTTTAAGAAAAGGTCCACAAATTTTGAAAGTGGCTCAAGTAGAGAGCCGATCCCGGCAACTATTGGACGACCAGGAGGGCTCTCTATGCTTTTATGAATCTTAGGAAGAGTATACAGAGTAGGAATGATGGGGTACTCTACTAACAAGAATTTACCTTCCCCTGTCTCTGGTTGCCCGTCTGTGTACCTGTCTGGGCGCTGAGCATCTTGGGAACCGCTGATTGGCTCCCTCGAGAAAGGTGATCAATTCACCTGTAGTTTGGCGCCTAAATTCTGCTTTAAAATACCTGGTTGTAAATGCACTCCCTGCCATCTTTTGAACACTTTGCACCAAGGTATGTTATTGTTTACTGTTTTAAGTTGTACATCGGCTTTAGTCCATTGTTTATGTCCTGATTTTTAACCATTTTTAAATTACAGATTTACTGAATCTTTGTTGGTCCCCCCGATGCAGCCACCGGCGAAACACGGGACCGTGTTGGGGCACCTTGAAAACTTTCTGTGATAATATTATGCAGTGGAGTCGCCGCAATAAAAATTATAAATTGCCTTCACATAAAATGTTTGGAATCTTCCTTGATCAGGACTAAAAGTTCTATGATCTGCACTTTTCTGATTTAGATTTCAATTACCCCAATATTGACTGGGTAAATGTAACATCAGGACTTGCTAGAGACATAAAATTCCTGGATGTAAAAAATGATTGCTTCATGGAGCAATTGGTTCAGGAACCAACAAGAGAGGGAGCTATTTTAGATTTAATTCTTAGTGGAACGCAAGATTTGGTGAGAGAAGTAACGGTGGTGGGGCCACTTGGCAACAGTGATCATAACATGATCAAATTTAAACTAATAACTGGAAGGGGGACAATAAGTAAATCTGCAGCTCTAATACTAAATTTTAAAAAGGGAAACTTTGATAAAATGAGGAAAATAGTTAGAAAAAAACTGAAAGGTGCAGCTGCAAAGGTTAAAGTGCTCAACAGGCTTGGAAATTGTTTAAAAATACAATCCTAGAGGTGCAGTCCATATGTATTCTGCGCATTAAGAAAGGTGGAAGGAAGGCAAAACAATTACCGTCATGGTTAAAAGGTGAGGTGAAAGAGGCTATTTTAGCCAAAAAAAATCCTTCAAAAATTGGAAGAAGGATCCATCTGAAGAAAATAGGATAAACATAAGCATGTCAAGCTAAGTGTAAAACATTGATAAGACAGGCGAAGAAAGAATTTGAAATGAAGTTGGCATAGAGGCAAAATCTCAAAATAAAAAACTTTTTAAAATATATCCAAAGCAAGAAACCCTGTGAGGAGTCGGTTGGATCATTAGATGACAGAGGGGTTAAAGGGGCTCTTAGGGAAGATAAGGCCATTGCAGAAAGACTAAATGAATTCTTTGCCTCTGTGTTTACTAATGAGGATGTTGGGGAGATACCAGTTCCAGAGATGGTTTTCAGGGGTGATGAGTCAGACGAACTGAATGAAATCACTGTGAACCTGGAAGATGTAGTAGGCCAGATTGACCAACTAAAGAGTAGCAAATCACCTGGACCAGATGGTATGCATCCTAGGGTTCTGAAGGAACTCAAAAATGAAATTTCTGATCTATTAGTTAAAATTTGTAACCTATCATTAAAATCATCCATTGTACCTGAAGACTGGAGGGTGGCCAATGTAACCCAATATTTAAAAAAGGTTCCAGGGGCGATCCAGGTAACCATAGACCAGTGAGCCTGACTTCAGTGCCGGGAAAAATAGTGGAAACTATTCTCAAGATCAAAATCGTAGAGCATATAGAAAGACATGATTTAATGGGACACAGTCAACATGGATTTACCTAAGGGAAGTCTTGCCTAACAAATCTGCTTCATTTTTTTGAAGGGGTTAATAACATGTGGATAAAGGTGAACCGGTTGATGTAGTGTAGTTGGATTTTCAGAAGGCATCTGACGAAGTCCCTCATGAGAGGCTTCTATGAAAACTAAAAAGTCATGGGATAGGAGGCGATGTCCTTTCGTGGATTACAAACTGGTTAAAAGACAGGAAACAGAGAGTAGGATTAAATGGTCAATTTTCTCAGTGGAAAAGGGTAAACAGTGGAGTGCCTCAGGGATCTGTACTTGGACCGGTGCTTTTCAATATATATATAAATGATCTGGAAAGGAATACGACGAGTGAGGTTATCAAATTTTCAGATGATACAAAATTATTCAGAGTAGTTAAATCACAAGCAGACTGTGATACATTACAGGAGGACCTTGCAAGACTGGAAGATTGGGCATCCAAATGGCAGATGAAATTTAATGTGGACAAGTGCAAGGTGTTGCCTGTAGGGAAAAATAACCCTTGCTATAGTTACACGATGTTAGGTTCCATATTAGGAGCTACCACCCAGGAAAAAGATCTAGGCATCATAGTGGATAATACTTTAAAATCATCGGCTCAATGTGCTGCAGCAGTCAAAAAAGCAAATAGAATGTTAGGAATTATTAGGAAGGGAATGGTTAATAGAACGGAAAATGTCATAATGCCTCTGTATCGCTCCATGGTGAGACCGCACCTTGAGTACTGTGTACAATTCTGGTCGCCGCATCTCAAAAAAGATATAATTGCGATGGAGAAGGTGCAGAGAAGGGCTACCAAAATGATAAGGGGAATGGAACAGCTCCCCTATGAGGAAAGACTAAAAAGGTTAGGACTTTTCAGCTTGGAGAAGAGACGGCTGAGGGGGGATATGATAGAGGTCTTTAAGTTCATGAGAGGTCTTGAATGAGTAGATTTGACTCGGTTATTTACACTTTCAAATAATAGAAGGACTAGGGGGCATTCCATGAAGTTAGCAAGTAGCACATTTAAGACTAATCAGAGAAAATTCTTTTTCACTCAACGCACAATAAAGCTCTGGAATTTGTTGCCAGAGTATGTAGTTAGTGCAGTTAGTCTAGCTGGGTTCATGAAAGGTTTGGATAAGTTCTTGGAGGAGAAGTCCATTAATGGCTATTAGGGAATAGCCACTGCTATTAATTGCATCAGTAGCATGGGTTCTTCTTAGTGTTTGGGTAATTGCCAGGTTCTTGTGGCCTGGTTTTGGCCTCTGTTGGAAACAGGATGCTGGGCTTGATGGACCCTTGGTCTGACCCAGCATGGCAATTTCTTATGCTCTTATGTTCTTATGATATGGTCTCCAGAACTGAACACAGTACTCCAGGTGAGGCCTCACCAAGGATCTTTGCAAGGGGATTATCACCTCCTTTTTCTTACTGGTTATTCCTCTCTCTATGTAGCCCAGCATTCTTCTGGATTTTGCTATTGCCTTGTCACATTGCTTCACCATCACTAGACACTATCACCCCAAGTTTTCTCTATTGTTACGTGCACAACAGCCCTTCACCCCCCATCACATACAGCTCTTTTAGATTACTACACCCCAGATATATGACTCTGCACTTCTTGGCATTGAATCCCAACTGCCATATCTTTGCCCACTGTTCAAGCTTCCTTAAATCATGTCTCATTCTCTTTACTCCTTCTGGCGTGTCCACTCTGTTGCAGATCTTAGTATCATCCACAAATAGGCAAGCTTTACCTTCTATCCCTTCTGCAATGTCACTCACAAAGATATTGAATAGAACCAGACCCAACACTGATCCCTGTGGCACTCTACTTAACACCGTTTTCTCATCAGAGCAGGTTCAATTTACCATCATATGCTGTCTTCTATCCATCAACCAGTTTGTAATCCACACCACCACCACCTTGGCGCTCATTCCCAAGCTTCTCATTTTATTCATGAGTCTTCTATGTTGGACCATATAAAAAAAACTTTCCTAAAATCCAAGTAAATTACATCAAGCACTCTTCCCTGATCCAATTCTCCAGTCACCCAATCAAAAATATCAAACAGATTCATCTGACTGGACCTTCCCCTGGTGAATCCATGCTATCTTGGAATGAGCAACGCACCGGACTGTAGATAGTTCACCTTCCTTTCCTTCAGCAGAGTCTCCATTAATTTTCCCACCACCAAGTATGTCTAACTGGCCTGTAGTTTCCAGCCTCCTCTCTGCTCCCACTCTTGTGAAGCATAACCACCTTCGCTCTTATCCAATTACTCAGCACCACTCCTGTTTCCAAGGATCTATTGAACAGGTCACATAGGGGACCCGCCAGCACATCTCTGAGATCCCTCAGTATCTTGGGATGAACCTCATCAGGCCCCATGGCTTTGTCCACTTTCAGTTTTCCTAGCTCTTCCCATACATTCTCTTCTGAAAAAATAATTTTGTCTGATCCACCCACTTCCACAGTCTTGTTAACTCGCAATGGTCCTTCTCCAGGGTCTTCTTTAGTGAACACTGAACTGAAGTATTTGTTTAATATTTCCTCCATTTTTTTTGTCTCTCTCCACACATTGTTCCTGGTCACCTTTCAATTTCACTATACCACTTTGGACCTGTCTCCTTTCCCTGATGTATCTGAAGAATGTTTTCTCACCTCGCTTTACCTCTTTGGCAATCCTTTCTTCTGCCAGCCTTTTTGCTTTCTTGATTATTTTCTTCATTTCCCTAAGTTTTACACGTGAGCATGACTTCATATTGATGTGCGAATGTGTGTGCAAATGGTGACTCAAACGCATAAGTGGGGGGGGCTACGTGAGCCGATGCAATTACTTGTTTCCCTAATTCATTCCCAGTTTGCCCCAATAAAGGAGAGGACTTCCTAAACCCCCTAGCTAACTTACCTCCCTTTTGCCCTATTAGCCCCGACCCTTAAAACCCCACTGTCTAGCCTAGCTTTTATTATATTACTTACATGCTGACCATGGCAGAAGTAAAATTATGCAGTAAGGGACCCCGGCACGCACTTGAGTGCGTAAATACTTACATGCAGACTTCATGGTACAGACTCCGCCCACCCATGCCCCACCCCTTTTTTAAAAAACTGTTTATTTTGTGCTCGTGCCAGGAGATATGTGCATACTCGTGAGGTTTTTAAAATCCACGCAGCGTACGCCAGGCCGAGTCACGTGCATACCTTCCGGCTTTGGCGCATGTATCACTTTTAAAATCCACCAGATAGAGAGCAAAATCTATATCAAAACAGATCTCAGAGAGTGATGGCAGTCAGACGAAAAGGCAATTGGTTAAAATGCATGCCAACTGAGATAAATTGGTTAGTCTACAAGGTACTACCCGACTCCTGTTAGATGAATCTTTAGTGTCTTTCAAAAAAACTTAGCATCCAAAATTGTCCTTATTTCTGAAGGAAGTGAGTTCCACAGCGTGTTAAAAAAGCACGCTCTCTGGTCCATTGAGGCAGGCAACTTTAATGGAAGGAATGTCAAGCAAAGCCTGGTTAGTGGATTCAGCGCTCAAGAAGGAGTTTAGACTTGCCAGGATGGCGGAAATTCATGGTGATGAGAAACTGTTTAATAGGGTGTGTATAGTTACAGCAAGTTTGTATTGTTAACGGTAAGTGATTGGTAGCCAGTGAAGGGACTGAATTACAGGGTGATGGGGTGATATAAAAGAGTATCCTACCTAATAAACGAAGGATGACCGACGTGCCGCAAATGCGCAGTAGAGACCAGCTCTACCGCGCATGTGCGTGCGAGCACGTCGGTCTGAGCCAGAAAAAAAAGAAAAAAAATGGCGGCGTCCAGTGGCAGCGGCGGCGTCGGGAGGCAGCGGCGGCGGCGGCATTGAGTGGCAGCAGCGGCTGCGGCGGCGTCCGGTGGTAGCGGCGGCGGGTGGCAGCGGCGGCGTCCGGTGGTAGCGGCGGCGGCGTCGGGTGGCAGCGGCGGCGGCGTTGAGTGGCAGCAGCGGCAGCGGCGGCGGCGGCGTCTGGTGGTAGCGGCGGCGGGTGGCAGCGGAGGCGTCCGGTGGTAGCGGCGGCGGGTGGCAGCGGCGGCGGCGGCAACGAGGGAGGAGAGAGAGAGGGAAGGACTGACAGAGAGAGGGAGGGACTGAGTGAGAGGGGAGGAGAGAGAGGGAGTGGGACTGAGTGAGAGGGAGGGAGTGGGACTGAGTGAGAGGGAGGGAGTGAGAATGAGTGAGAGGGAGGGAGGGAGGGAGGGAGTGAGACTGAGTGAGAGGGAGGGAGGGAGTGGGACTGAGTGAGAGGGGGGACTGAGTGAGGGGGGAGAGAGGGAGAGGGAGTGGGACTGAGAGAGGGAGGGAGGGAGGGAGTGAGTGAGACTGAGTGGGAGGGAGGGAGGGAGGGAGGGGGTGGTGAAGAGGGGGAGGTGAGAGACAGAGGGATGTAGCCCGTTTTAACGGGCTTAACGGCTTGTTAGTTAATAAATGAGCAGCAGAGTTTTGTATTATTTGCAGAGGTTAAATAGTGCAAGCAGAGAGACTGAAAACAGAGTTACAATAGTCAAGCTAGGAAAAGAGAATTGGCTGTTTTTCTGTGATAGCCCGGGCTTTAATTTTTTAGCTGTATTTTGTTTTGTGTATTGTTTTTGCAATTATTTTGTTTTGTACTTTATGCATTATGTGGGGTTGTATTTATTATTTATTTCTTTTTTTTAATTTTTGTGTTACTTATTAAACTTTTTCACTTTGGACCTTAGGAAAGGTGTACATCAAATACATTTTATATTAGATTTGATTGTAAATGTTTGACTCCAGAAAAGTTCAATATTTTCCAGTTCAAGGCCATAGAAATACAAAACAGGAATATGGGGAAGAGGGAAGAGAAACACAAGTTTGCCAGCAGCATGCATTTTATTCATCTCTATGATAATCATAGTATATTCATTTCGGTCCTTCTTTGCCCCCTAAAAATATCTGAGGTACCCACAGCCTTTAATGAATTTAATTTTAATGTTATTGTAACTGGTATTTCCCACCAACTCAAGCTCCCCACTGTATGCAAATCAAATTACCCGATGCCCTCTCCGGTCAGAAAACATGAAACTGAAGAAATCCTTTCTTTCAGTTTTATTAATTCATCCATAGCAAGAGAAGAAGAAAATCCTTGTGATCTGATACATTTTTTCCACTGGCCCCAGCCAAATGCATGGCAATTCAAACAGCCATCTACTGTGTCAACAGGAGAAAAACCTGTAGACCATCTCTTCTCCTCCTTCATCTCCTCCTCTTTTATAGGTTCCCTAGGAGGGAATGTACAATTTAGGTGATTTATTAGCTGAGGACTAAAGCACCATGCAGTGAACTGCACCATCATTCCCTTACTATCCCCCTTGTCTCTCTCTGCCCCGTTACACTCACTTTTTCTGCTACTGCTAGAAGCACGCATTTGAGTTCTTCTCACAAGTGCCGCTGAGCAGTCACATAATTAGATGACTAACCCGAGAGAACCAACGTGCCATTTTTTTTTAAGTCAAAAATAGTTGCAGCTGGTAAGCCACAGAAGCAAATAAACCAAGTAATTAAAAGCAGATTGAAGTAAAATGCATTCTTGACCTTTTCATTCGTTTGGCACATCACAGAAGGATGAATGGCGACTCTGACTCCTCGACAGAGCATGCAATGAGTCGTATATATAACCTAAAGCAAGGTTAAAAGTAACCATTTGTACTGAATCGGGTCTGTTCACAGCACTGTAAACAAAAACCCTTGTTACTGTTAATGGGAAATTGCCTGAGAGCTGTAACAGTGACACTTTCATTGCCCAGCAAGTCACTGTGCAATCAGACCCATATTTACCAGGCACTTACACAAAAATACAGCAATGCTTTCCAGTACATTGGAACACAGTGTCATTATCTACATAATTCAACAGATCAAGCCTCAAAATACTTCCACTGGCTCTCGATTAGTGGCTGGCTTGCAGGATTGCAAAACCCAGGGATCAGGTGATGCACCAAGGCACTTAAATAAAACACTGCATTAGTTAGAACACAGAATTATTTTTCCTCTCAGGACGGTGGTCCAGCAATTCTTTCAATAAAGGAAACAGCACACTACATTAATATCTGTGGTCACTAATATGCAAGAAAAGAGGCACAGTTTGTGAATGCAAACAGATGTCTCCTGGAAGCTGGAAACAATTGGAAAGCTTAACAACATTGGAGGGCTGGGAAGGAAAAATATTTCTTTTATTTACAGTAAATTATTTAAAAGGCGTAACAGCCTTCAGGCAACAAAGTACAGCTGCCTCTCCTCAGTGTCCTGCAGCTGCACATAACACAACTGGTTTATGAAACATAGAGAGAACCTTCAACAAAGAAGCTGAAGCCTCAAATAAAAGGCAAGAAAAAAAAAAAAGCATTAAGCTGTTATTAACCTGCTCTCATCTCCTAAAATCTGATTTTGCAATTATAACATATATATAATATTTTTAAATGTGTAAGAATTCTACAAGGCCTGGTAAGCTTCTACTGACCCAGTTTGGTTCTGTGAATATTTGACTAAAATGTAATCAGGTCATCAAAGTCAACTTTGACTCTGTTTGAACTGGACTCCAATTTTTTTCCTTGAAAAATCTGGATTTTCTCAGATTGGTTCAAAGTTCCATGTAATATTCACAGATTCAAACTATTCTAGGTATTTAAAGATTGCACAAACAATGAGGGTCATTTACTATCCCGCAGTAGTTTTTTTTCTGCTGCAGAAAAATACTAAGAGGGCTATTCCATCAGTGTAGGGAGAGGTCCGGCACATTCTCTGCTTCACAGCTCCCCCATGTGGGTTGCTGTTGTGGCGATGTCCTGTTTCTATAAAATCCAAAGAGATCATATTTGGGTGTACATTTTTAGGTCAACTTTTCAAGAGACAGGATGGTTTTGTTTCTGCTTCTGTTTTCTTTCCTTTTAATTTTTTTTTGGGGGGAAAGAGACCTGTGGCCTTATGGTTTAAGGCTTGGGTTTAGAAAGTGTAGAAAAAGGTTTCTTCTTCCCTTTTAGATTAAGGACTTGTTTTGTTATTTCTTTAATGTTCTTTTGAAGGGAGTTCTAGCCACCTTTCCTTCTTTTGGTTTTGGATTTTTGGAGACTGGTCCTATTTTTTGTTGTCACCTAAATTCCCTTTGTCAGATGAATTTAAACCTCACCACCAGCAGGAGGTTCAGTGACTCTGGGACATCCAACCATGTCCCTGAAGCGGAAGGGAGAAGGGATAGAGAACAGTGGCAGTTAGGGTTGTGGACAGTAAGAGCAGGGAATTCTGGAAAGAAACTGGGCTTATGGAAGGTACGGGAGATGAGAACATAGTAAGTCCTTGAAACCAAAGAGTGCCCTTGGAGTCTTACTTGATGACCTCAGTTCAGGGGTTACATAAGTATAAGGGCAAATCATCAGTGATCTGAGCCAGGTAAAAAGATCCAAACTGGGAGAATATGGAGCTCCAAGTCAATCTTATACTTGCCCTTTCCTGAGCCCCCCCAAGCTTGGAATGGGTTCAAATTCAAACTGGTTCACCCATCCCTAATTTACATTCTTAGCCAGGTGTATTTTCGAAAGAGTCATGCATGTAAATGTAACATACTATCGCAATTTTCAAAAGCTATTTACCAGCATTAAGTACACATAATGCAGGGAAAACCTATTGACAATTCAATGGCATGTATTGTAGCAATTTTCAAAAGCCCACTTACACGGGTAAAGTGCATTTACACATGTAAAACCCAGTTTTAAGTGTGTAAATGCTATTGAAAATCAAGCCCATTGAGAAGAAGTAAAGCTGAGACAGCTTGTATATGTTACGATGCTGCTCGCGGGCCCCAGCCGCTGTCTCTCACGGCTCGAGCGCCGCCGACTGTTCCTCCCTTGCGGCCTGGCCTCCTGCTGTGGTGGCGGTCCTCCTCCCTTCATCTGCTACTGGTCTGGCCTCCGGCGGTGGTGGCCCATGACAACGACCCTTCTCTTTTCTGCCTCCGCCAGCCTGGGTTGGCAGCCGCAGCAAGGGCAAGCACTATGAGGCAGACGCCACAATGGCGTTCTGAGAGGGGGACTTTTTGCCACTTCAAAAATTCTGCCACCTGAAGCAACCACCTCACCCTGCCTCATTATAGAACCGCCCCTGCTGGCAAGGGTCCAATGGTTTTTTCCACCCCCGCCTCTTACCAAATTCCATACATGTAGACACAGGAAATTTTGCACTATTATCGCAAGCTGTTGGGCATTCATGTCAATAGTGTCTCTAGACCAGTGGCGTAGCCACGGGTGGGCCTGGGTGGGCAGGTGCCCACCCAACTTAGACCCAGGCCCACCCAACTGGCACCGGAACTGCAAGGCTGTCGCGGGATCCCATCCCCGCGACAGCGAACAAGAGAACCCACGCCTCGCGCGCCATCACGGCACACATGGGGAAGCGCTGCTGCGGCCGTATGGCCAACCGGTCTTCCTGTTGAGGGGGGGGAGCGGAAGCGCCGCGCGCAGCTTCCGCTTCCTCCCCCAATGCAGGAAGATCAGCTGCCTCTCCTGCTGCCACCGGCCTCCTGCTATCTTCGGGCGTCGGGCCTTACTGCCCGCCGATCTTCCTGCTTGGGGGGGGGGAGGGAGGAAGCGGACGTTGTGCGCTGCACTTCCGCTCCCCCCCCCCCGACAGGAAGTTCGGCGGGCAGTACGGCCCGACGCCCGAAGATAGCAGGAGTCCGGTGGCAGCAGGAGAGGCAGCTGATCTTCCTGCTCTGGGGAGAAAGCGGAAGCTGTGCACATGCTTGAATGTGTATGTGTGGATGAGAATGGGAGTGTGTGTGGGTGAAAACTGGAGCCTGGGTGTGTATGTGGGTGAGAATGGAAGCTTGAATATGTGGGTGAATGGGAGCTCGAATGTGTGTATGTGTGGTTGAGAATGGGAGCCTGGGTTTGTGGGTGGGTGAGAATGGGAGCTTGAATGTGTGTATATATGGGTGAGAATGAGAGCCTGGGTTTGTGTGGGTGGGTGAGAATGGAAGCTTGAATATGTGGATAAGAATGGGTGCTTGAATGTGTGTATGTGTGGGTGAGAATAGTACCTTAAATGTGTATATGTATGGATGAGAATGGGAGCTTGAATATGTGTGGGTGAGACTGGGAGCATGGGTTTGTGGGTGAGAATGGGAGTCTGGGTTTATGTGTGTGGGTGAGAATGGGTGCCTGGATGTGCGTCTGTGTGTGCATAAGAATATAAGCCTGGGAGGGGTGAGAAAGTGAGAACTTGAATGTGAGCTTGTGGGGGGGGGGGGGGTGGGGAGAGCATATGAGAGTGACAGCTTGAGTGTGTGAGAGGGAGTCTGTGAGAGAAAGCGTGTATGTGTGTGTGTGTGTGTGTGTGTGTGTGTGTGTGTGTGTGTGGAAGGGAAGAAGACAGTAATAGAAGAAAGACACTGAAAAGGAATTAGGAAATGAGCTATAAGGGAAAAAATGGGAAAAAGAGACCAGGACCAACTGATTAGAAAAATACAAAGATCAGACAACAAAGGTAAAAATATATATCTATATTTTGAGATGTTAGCAATTTAAATATAAGCAACACAACCGCTCTCTCAAAATTTATGGACAGGTAGGAGCCGTGTATAAAATCGTAATAATAAGAAGGCTAAGTACCACAAATCACCGTGAATTATGTTTGTATCATTAAATAAACCTCATACTTAGGCGTAGATGTGAATGCTATGCTGCATAATTTGGCATTATTTATCAGTAAAAAAACAACTAGTAGACCTGCATGCCTACAGCCCACCCATGTTAACCTTGTGCCCACCCAAAAAATCAATTCTGGCTACGCCACTGCTCTAGACAGAAGGTCTTTCTAAATAACAAAAATCGCCGGCCAGTTTGAACCATCTAGCAAAACTACCACTATAATTATTCAAGTGCATCAATCAATATAAATTCTTTCATATAGGAGTGAATTCTGGAGTCTGTACAAGGATAGGAAAGAATCCCAATATAAACCCTGCACCTCAAGTTTTACTGTACCCTGCATTCTCAGAAACTCCCCCAACAAAAGTGTGCAGAACAGAATTAGGACATTTCCACTTACCACACACCATAAGAAAATAATATTCAAATTCGGGTGTAACCTTAGTAACAGCAACACAAACTCTCTCTACTGTCTAGTGTATAATAATTCAAAACTCTGCAAAAATGTATTTAGAACCTATAGGAAATATGCTATATCATAACATGCTAACTGACAGTCTCGAACAAATAGTAACAACCCTACCTATGAAAAGGTAACACTACAAATATTACACCAGGCCCTAAAACACAAATACACCTCCTATTAGAAAAACAAAACAAGTCAAACTGCTATAGGTCCCCACAGAGAAACTACAAGCTAGCAGAATACGTCACCTCAGTCACACATGCAGAACACAGACAGACCCTCCCCAAATACAGAATAAAGAGACCATAAAATAGAAATACAAACATGCAGACAAAAACCAAACTGAAAACTGCAAAAAGCCAGGCTCTGTAATGCAGTGCACAAAAAAACAGAAACATCTCCATTCCTCACAAGACATAAAACAATGAAATAAAAAAATATAAATCACACAATATATTGGCTCTCACACACCTTATGTATTCCGGGTACCCCAATTGTAAACAATATCTAAAAATGTTGATACACCTGGTACTTTCTTCAAATATTGAGGAATAGCTACTATCACACAATAAATTTGTAGGACCACTACTCATAGGGTCAAGGTATTTTTACCAGACTCTTTTTAATGGATCTTGGTCCAGTTTACTTTATATATTTTTTTCAAAACATTTTTCTAGTTTTTTCAAAACATTTTTTTGTAATTTTTTCTTTATATCACGCTGTTGAAAACTCCAAAACAGGCACATTTAAACTTGTCACTTTTTCTCAATCCCGATGAACCATTGATTCAGCAAAAGTACTTATCTGCATAGCCCAACACGATCACGTTTCGGACCCCCACTCTTGAGGTCCTGCTTCAGGGGACAAAAACTTTCATTTTATTCCGTGACGATCAAACCAGTATGATGTATTCAATAGCTGCATCCATCCATTTTTATAGACACGATCCCGACTTGGAATCGACTTTCTTTGAAACATGGCTCACACCGGATGGCTTTTAAAGAGTTATAAAGTCAGTTATAAATGTGATCCGTAGTCACTGGCAGTTATGGGGTGGAAGGGAAATAGAACCAAGAGCTAAGAGAAACAGATAAGTATGAGAGAAAAAATGTGTGAAGCTTGCTGGGCAGACTGGATGGGCCATTTGGTCTTCTTCTGCCGTCATTTCTATGTTTCTATGTTTCTATATGATCCGTAGTCACTGGCAGATACTTGCGTTACATGAAATATTCCAGGCAGGTCCAAGATTTGCTTTTTTCAGGGGACAAAATTTACGTGATATGGTGGTACATTCTACCTTTAATTCAATGGCAGAAAGTCTGACAAATAGGGGTCATCATCCGTGCGGACATTGTGAGATGTGTTCCCTTTCTTGGACTGGTGAACAGTGGCAGGTGCCACATTTAAATGTAACTGTGAAACTTAGATCTTTGACATCTTGTGAGTCAGAGGGTGTCATCTATGTTATACAATGCCCGTGTGGGTTGATTTATGTGGGGAGAACATAGAGGAAAATTCGCACTCGGCTGATCGAGCATAGAAGTTGCCTGAAAACATTGAAGATGGCGGCACCACTTGTACAGCATTGTGTACAGTATAAACATGTCTTTACTGATCTCCATTGGTTAATCATTGAAAAAATCCGTCCCAGTCCCAGGGGAGGGGACATTCAATATCATCTCAATAAACGGGAACATCACTGGATTTACACCTTGAAGACAATGGATCCATGCGGCCTGAATGAGAAAATCAATTGGTATTCCTTAATTGGAAGATCTTGCCTAGGCAAAATTGAGACAGCCAGAATAGATTCGGGTTGGAGTAATAATAAAAAAATTCTTGATGTGCATGATTAGTGTTATAGAGGAAATAAAAAATCTTGATGCGATGGAATAATCAGGGTCACAGAGGCAATAACACTTTAGGTATGGGTAATAAATAATAAGGATCCATTCGGGATAGATCTGGTAACATTGATGGCATCATATTTTGGTTTGCGATAAAACTCGACGAGATTTGAAGATTGAAGTAAAGGAAGTTACGAGTCTAGCCGACCTGGTTGAAGACCCCGCCAGTGGCGGGAGGTTGTTTGGCCCCCGTGGGCTGCTTGAAAGTTCCGGTTTCGGAAAAAGACGACGTGAAGGAGAACTAAGGCTAAGGAAGCCTATGCATTTATCCGACCTGTTTGGTGACAGTGGTTAATCAATTAAACATGATGAGATTGAAGACTGAAGTAAGGGAAGTTACGAGTCCAGCCGACCTGGTTGAAGACCCCGCCAGAGGCGGCAGGTTGTTTGGATCACGTGGGTTGTCTGTAAGTTCCGGTTTCGAAAAAAGACGACGTGATGGTGGACTAAGTTTAAGGAAGCCTATGAATCTACCTGACCTGGTTGGCGACAGTAGTTTAATCAATTAGTAAGTAGGAGAGGGGAGGGATTTCCACTTCCAGCTCTTTAAAAGCCATCCGGTGTGAGCCATGTTTCAAAGAAAGTCGATTCCAAGTCGGGATCGTGTCTATAAAAATGGATGGATGCAGCTATTGAATACATCATACTGGTTTGATCGTCACGGAATAAAATGAAAGTTTTTGTCCCCTGAAGCAGGACCTCAAGAGTGGGGGTCCGAAACGCGATCATGTTGGGCTATGCAGATAAGTACTTTTGCTGAATCAATGGTTCATCGGGATTGAGAAAAAATGACAAGTTTAAATGTGCCTGTTTTGGAGTTTTCAACAGCGTGATATAAAGAAAAAATTACAAAAAAATGTTTTGAAAAAACTAGAAAAATGTTTGAAAAAAATATATAAAGTAAACTGGACCAAGATCCATTAAAAAGAGTCTGGTAAAAATACCTTGACCCTATGAGTAGTGGTCCTACAAATTTATTGTGTGATAGTAGCTATTCCTCAATATTTGAAGAAAGTACCAGGTGTATCAACATTTTTAGATAAAAAAATATAAAACATCAATCATAGTAAAACCAAACCATACTAATAAAGAAGAATAAATATTTCAAAACAGTTGATGAACAGAATAATATCCTGTAATTAAAAACTCATATAATGTTTTTTTTAATTTAATAAACATTAATAAAATATTCAAGACAGAAGACACATCAGATACCTAATAGTTAAAATTCAAAGATAAAAATCCCCCACTCTCCATACCTTTTAATTTCCAGTCACCCAGAGATTGTTGTGGATTGATGGAAAGGAGGTACACAGACCTTATCTTCTCTCTGTTACATACATATATTCTATAACACACACATGTTCATTCTCTCACATGCACACAATCTTTAACTGTTGCGTTCGTGCCTCTTCTCGCCCACGCTCCACCCTCTCTACCTTGGGAGCGACTCCCTTTGTTTCTGACGGACAGATGCAGCCGTAGCTTCTCCCTGCCTCTTGGTCCCAGTGTCCCCGGGCTGGCTCGATGCTACGGATCCACCATGTTCCTGATGATGTAAGGGCGCACATGTGCACGCACTCCAGACTTTGTACCAGCAAGGGCGCGAACCTCGGGGGCGTCCCCCCGTAGTGACGCCATCCATTTTCACTTTAAAAGGTCTTTGTTTGCTATCCTCTAACGAGTTAGCAAGGAACTCCAACAGGACTTGCTTCGGCAGTCCACGATACTTGCAACAATGATCCGAGTTAGCAAGGGGAATCCTTCTCCACTGCTCGGCCTTTTCAAACTTAACAGGAGTATCCGCTCCACGGGGGCTCCACTTTCTCTTCTTGATTTCAGATTGCCAAGACGGGATCCCCGCTCCTCGAGGGTCTAGGTCCCTGAATACTCAGAAGACTCCTCATTGCCTGGAGGCGATCGCAGACGTGAACACAGTGAGTTCTATTACATAGGAATCGGTGCTCGCTCCATGAGGACCTACATTCCTATAGCTCTGAAGACTCCCTTCCGTCCAAGATGTTATCGCAGGTACAGAGATCGTGAGTTACATTGGCAAGATTGCAGATAGGAACCGGTACTCGCTCCATGAGGGCCCATGTTCCTAGAATCCTTTACAGACTCTCTTCTACTCTAGAAGCCATTTCATATACAGCTATTGTGAGTTCTTATTACAGACTGTCTATAGGATCCAGTGCTCACCTACGGCTCCTGTTCCTGAATGTGCTGAAGACTCTCTGTGGCATAGAGACCATTGCAGACATCTACTATTGTGAGTTTACCATCTTGTATCCAGTATACCCTGTCTACTCACTACTTCTAGTCTCTCTCTAAAGCTCAGCTACCCAGAGATTATATTCCAGTATCAGAAAGACTTCAGCCCTGCTGGACACATCGACTCACTACTGCCACCACTGGTGGTTCAGCTTCCAGCCTAATAAAGAACTATTTGTGTTTATTTCATATTCTAGCCTAGCTGGTGGTTCCTCTCAGGATCTCCTCCTGGGGGTGCTGTCATCTGCCATCGACCCAGGGATTCATCATTTCCTCCAAGTGGTCATTCCTTACACTACTGTCACTCTGTGGGAGCCAACCACTACGACCACTAACACCGCTTACGGAAGTATTATATAGATAGCTAACTTCTCTTTCTATGGGACTTGTCAGCAGCCTATATATAACAGATTACTACTCCGTAGTGGAGGCATGATAGATTGCTATCTCAGTAGCGAAGTACAATATACCTATTGTTAGCTCCTCTCCTCAGAAGAGTATCATTGAACAGCCTGCCAACTCCTCTTCCCTGGGGAGTTGATTCATAACAAATTGCTACCTCCTTCCCTTACAGGAGCATCTAACAGCAGTTCGCTAACAGATTACTAACTCCTCCCTCCTCACGGGGTAAGCACTCCAGATAGCTAACTCCTCCCCTCTGGAGGAGCAGATCATGACAGATTGCTAACTCCTCCCCCTTTCAGGAGGAAAGCAGAACAGATTGCTAACTCCGCCCTCCTGGCGGGGTGAGCGATAACAGATTGCTAACTCCTCCCTTCTGGAGGAGGAGAGCTTAACATTAACAAACGCACACAATCTCTCTACCTCACATACACTCCTCTCTCTCTCACATACTCAAACTCCCTCATGCTGTCTCTCACTCTCACACATACACAGGCTCTCTGACTCCCACAGTCTCCTTAACACACATACATTCTGATTCACACGCACACAGGCTCCTTGACATATACATACACATACTATCAGTTCTACTTTCTCCCTTACACACACACACTCATTCTTAGTCTCTTCCCTACATACACATAGGCTTTCACTCTCACAGGCTCCTCAAACGCACATAGACATTACTCACAGCCTCCCTCACATACACACACAGGCTCTCACTCCAGGCCTTCTCTTCTTTTCTAGGCCTCTTTTTTGGCCACTGTCAGTGTTGCTGGGCCTCTTCTTTGGCTGCCATGGTGTAAACATCCCTGGGCACAAAATTACTTCAAGCATTGTCACGTTGGTAGTCAGATGGTCAGGCTATAGGGGTTTCCACTTTTAAAAGATGTTATGGAAGTCATTTGAAAGTTTTTTATGCAAATAAAACCCACTTATCTTTCTTGAAATTCAGTGCGACGGCATCTTAACTAGGTAAACCCCAACACGGTCCATGTTTCGAAACCGATATTCTGTATCAGGGGGTATTGCTGAGTAAATCCAAAGCTGTGTAGCTTCAAGAACATATTTCTGCTTCTGTCAGTGTCTTATGTTCAGAAACATATTGCTTCTGTCAGCATTTCCACATATTAGCGCAAACAATAAGCAGAAATATGTTTTTGAAGATGCACGGCTTTGTATTTTCTAGCTGATTTTACTGCTTGCATTGAAAAGGACTCAGCGGTATCCCCCTGATGCAGAATATTGGTTTCGAAACATGGAC
This sequence comes from Rhinatrema bivittatum, assembly GCF_901001135.1. Lineage (NCBI taxonomy): Eukaryota > Metazoa > Chordata > Amphibia > Gymnophiona > Rhinatrematidae > Rhinatrema > Rhinatrema bivittatum. The sequence continues at coordinate 88,358,952 of NC_042619.1, forward strand.
TGTGTCGGGTTTTACCTAGCACTGAATTCCAAGAAAGATAAGTGGGTTTTATTTGCATTACATTTTTCAGAAAATGAAAAAATAAAATATTGTATTAATGTACTAGACCAATGATTAAAAGTAAGGCTTTTTCTACTTTTTACTTTTTACTTCTTTCTACTACAAACACTCTCCAGCAAGCTTCACTCGGACCTCTCTCAACCACAGACACACTCCAGCAAGCTTCACTCGGACCTCTCTCTACCACAGACACACTCCAGCAAGCTTATCTCGGACTTCTTCTATCTACAGACACACTCCAGCAAGCTTCACTCGGACCTCTTTCAACCGCAGATTCATTCCAACAAACTTCACTCGGACTTCTATTAACCACAGACATACTCCAGCAAGCTTCACTTTGACCCAAATCCCTCATCTACTGACTAACTTCAGGACTACTATTTCTTCTTCTCCTCCTTTCTTCAGTGGCTTTCCTTATCTGACCACTCTGCTATCAAAAACTTCCTGCTCGTCTAGAGTCTTTCAATTTCTGGGCCCTACAGCAATAAAAGAGCTTGCCCCTGCGTCTCGCCCATTCACTCAGTACCATTAAATAATGCACCAATCAGAAATGTTCTCTCGCCACATTCCTACTATCAAACACTTCAACGTGAATTATAAACCGGCTAGATTTCTCCAACACTCTTCATTAACCAGAACATTAACACCTATTATGGTAGCACCTATCACTCAAATGTTAGGTCTAATAACTTTCTCCATCCTTCTATTAAATACACAATCTCTTCTAAAAAAGATCACCCTACTAAACGATATCCTCACAGATGAAAAGCCAGACATATGTGCGATCACTGAATCATGGCTAAAAGACACTGACACAGCCATAATAAATCAACTTCCCACTGACACTTACAATGTTTTCTCCATTCCAAGAATCAAAAAGAAAGGTGGAGGTATTCTCCTGGCTGCCAAAAAGAAATTTAACCTTACAGTTCAAACTACTTCCCTTTCCTCCAAAATGGAGACTGGCCTTTTCAAATCGAAGGATCTTCAAATTTGCCTGATCTACTCCCCCGCCCCAGCATACTTGAGAACAACCCATCTCTACTAACAGAATTTATTATCAAAAACCTTGATATTCACCGCCCAACAATTATTCTGGGGGATTTGAACCTACACTTTGATCGCATCCCTCTAACCCCAGCCTGTGAAACTTTACTGACCTCTCTTAAAGCTCTAGGCTTTCAACAAACTGTGACTAACCCGACTCATAAAGCTGGTCATACCCTTGATGTCATTTTTACTAACTCCCATATTGATACAAAACCTCCCCTCTGCACTCCTATTCCTTGGTCGGACCACTTTCAGATTGACACCTGCTGTACAATAAAACAATTACCATCTAATGTTCACAGCAAAAAAACCATCTACTTCCGAAAACAAGGTCAATCAGATGAAATTAATAATGTGATATCAGAAGATCTCAAAAATTTAGATCTCACAGACGCTGAAACAGCTACATCTTCTTGGTTTAAAATTACTAGTAACATAGCAGAGAAACTCTGTCCTATTCAATCCAAGGAAATCAATTCCGAAAAAATAATAAGGAAAAAACCTTGGTATACTCCCGAGCTTAAAGCTATGAAAATGGAGCTACGTAAGACAGAAAAAGAATGGCGCAGAAACCAAAATTCTACGACTTTATTAAAATTCAAATCATTACTACACAAATATCGCCAAGCCACCGACAAAACAAAAAAAGATTTCTATGCTTCCAGAATTCACCAATATCAATTCAACCCTCAAGCACTTTTCCAATATGTCAAAAGCCTTGTTACTGCTCCAACTCACAACAATCTAAACAACAATGATGATTCAAAATGTGAGGAACTAGCTACGTTCTTTTATAACAAAATACATTCTATTTTAACGCGATTTAATTCATTTCCTGCTCCTTTACACACCAACCAAGCTACATCAGCCGCTCAAGATAAATTTGAAACAAAGCTATCTAATCTTGAGATTACTACTGGTATTGAAGTTGAGTCAATTCTAAAGAAAATGAAACCAGCTTTCCACCCCACAGACATCTTACCTACTAAGACTCTTCTTACAATACGTTCTACAATAGCAAAACCTATTGCAAAGATTCTTAACAAATCCATCACCACAGGCATAGTTCCTTCTATACTTAAACATGCTATCATTACTCCAATGATAAAAAAATCTAACCTAGATTCATCTGATCCAGCAAACTTTCGACCAGTATCAAACCTACCCTTCCTTTCAAAGATTATGGAAAGAGTCATCAAAAAAACAACTAACTGATTATTTAGATGATCATCAAATACTCTTCCCATCCCAATATGGGTTCAGAAAGTACCACAGCACGGAAACACTTTTGATATCACTTTCTGAGGTGCTACTAAAAGCTTTAGATGCTGGCAAATCATACCTCATCGCCCTTCTTGATATATCAGCTGCTTTTGACACGGTAAACCACAACACCCTTATTACCCGTCTATCTGAAATAGGTATTTCAGGATCGGCTTTACTATGGTTTCAGTCATTCCTGAGTAATAGAACATACAGCGTTAGATGTGGACGAAGTGAATCCAAGCCAAGAAACCTCTCTCAAGGAGTCCCCCAAGGATCTTCTCTCTCCTCCACATTATTCAATGTTTACCTTACACAGCTATGCCGGTTACTCTCTAAATTGGGTCTTCAACACTTCATCTACGCAGATGATGTTCAAATACTCATACCTATAACCAGCACAATCACAAATGCACTGAGTACCTGGAAGGTAGCTTTATTAGAAATTAAAACAATCCTCACAGACAACCAATTGGCTATAAATACCAATAAAACTGAACTTATCATAATTTCACCTCCAAAAAATACAATACTGATCAACTCTGATATTCCTCAAAACAACTCCACTATTTCACAACAAGTACGCAGCCTTGGTATCATCATTGACAGCAATCTCACGTTTAAAAAATTCATCGCGGATACGGTAAAAACCGGTTTCTTTAAGCTATACACGCTTAAACGTATTAAATCTCTATTATACCAATATGATTTCCGCACAGTCTTACAAGCAACTATTTTATCAAAGATTGATTACTGCAATGCTCTGTTACTGGGTCTACCTAAAGCCACCATTCAACCTTTGCAAATGCTGCAAAATGCAGCTGCCCGCATTATCACCGACACAAGCCGCCATGATCACATCACTCCAGCTCTTCAGTCTTTGCACTGGCTACCCGTGGCTTACAGGATAATTTATAAATCTATGTCGCTGATACACAAAGCCATTCAAAACAGAGAAATGCACTGGTTCACAGATCAACTACAATTCAAAACATCTTCCCGCCCAACGAGATTCCAGAATTTAGCCAAACTAAATATCCCAGCACCCAATCTGACTAAACTTTCTAGTACAAAAGAAAGATCTTTCATCATTGCTGGATCAACAATATGGAACACCATGCCCTCTGAATTACGCCAGGAACTCTGTCACAAAAAATTTAAACAAAACCTTAAAACCTGGCTATTTAAAAAGCCTACTATCAATGATCTGAATCCTCAACTACTCTTCCTAACTGCCACAATCTCTCATATATTGCTTATATTCTATTAATACAAAGTTATATACTATATTGTATTCGTTCAGTTACCATGTTATATTGTAAAGCGCAATGCTGAATTACTGTTTGAATGTAAACCGAGGTGATGTTATTTACGTACCCCGGTATAGAAAAATCTATAAATAAATAAATAAATAAATAAGGCAATCCAAGGTTATTGACTCCTGGGCCATAGTGCCTATTATGAAGGTCTGAAATAACATCAGCTTTTTCACTATATTTGCTTGTGGGGTTTGATTTTTGGTTATTTCTTTCCCTTGCACTTTGACATTATTATTTGCTGACATGGAAGTAGTTTGAACACCCAGAGTATTTTCACTGTCAAAAAGTTAAAATAGAAAAATAAACTCAAAGGCACTTCTATAATCCATAGTTTTATTTTCCTGGCAAATGGTTAATTTTTCAGGTTCTTCACTTCTGGAAACAAGTTTAATTATTGAACAGAATAAACATTTCAATGGTTCAATATTATCAATGAGAAATATTTTACTTCTGACGTACAAAACAATTTTTTTTTATATTTCATTCTCACTCTAATTTTTTAACACAGCATTTTGAATAGAAACCGGTTCCTTTACAAAATTTAGTTCTCACCAAGATACTATCAAATAAATATTTTCTTATTTAGTTTTTCTTATGGAGAACAAGTGTTGCAATTTCCAACGTTAATCCAAGAAAATCTGATTCTTTGCGTAAACTTTTTATCATTACAGGCTCTTCAGGATATTCTAGAATTCTCCAGGATTCCTTTCAGGATAGTATTAACAAGTTTTTTTTTTCTCCTTGTTTAACTTCTCAATTACTAGCTATGGGCCTCATTTTCCATCCGGATCGCACGCGATACCAAAATGGGGGCGGAGTCGGCCCCGGAAGAGGAGGAGTCGGGGCATCACCGGGGCCAACTCCGCGAAGATGCTGTGGACGACGAAAAGGTAAGGCCCTTTTCACGTCTGAGTTCGCGCCCAATAGCTACACCTTCTATGGTGGCGCTATTGGGTGCAAAACCGGCAGTGATCGCACCGCAACTGTGTGATCGCAGCCAGCTAGCGCAGGCCCACCCCCATTTCGGCCCCCTGCCCCTCATTCCCTAAAGTATCGCAGGCCTGCGATACTTTAGAAAATGAGGCCCTATGAGTTCTTGTCTGTATAGGCGTTGTACTAACTAAATACAGAATAAATAGATCATAAAGTATAAATAGAAATGTGCAGACAAAAACTGAAATGGAAACTGCAACAAGCCAGACTCTGTTTTCAGTGCAACAAATGGAAAAACAGAAACATCACCATTTCTCATAAAACATCAAATGATATGTTCATTAAGTAGGGAGCCCAATGGAAATTTAGAAGGGCAGGGGGGAGCAGTCATCGCCAGTGATGGCCTGAATTTTGGGGAGGCCATGGCACCTGGGTGCCTCTTTCCGCTGCCTATGGCCACTACAAACAATAGAAGCAAACCTTGGATCAGTCACAAGGTCAGACCCTAAAATAAAAAAAAAATTATGGGCAAGGACAACGATTTCCCATTTAGCACCCTACACACGCTTCCCATTCTCCTAGCAAGCAGCCCTCTCCACTGACCACAAGAAGCCAGCATGCCGAACACCAGGTCCAAAAAGAGAATGAAGGTTTTAATATGGTGTATTAATTTAAATAGCAGGAACAAAGGCAGTCATGCATTCTTGCTGTGCATGTTTACATTCTTTATAAAATACCAAAGTATGCAGAATGTCTAAACTATACCTTGACACGCCCCAAACATGCCCACTTTGTACGTGCTGACTTTTCTTCACAATCACGAGTTTGCGCATGCTCTCCATGTTCTGAAAATCTATTGTTCACATGTAAGATAAACATACAAATCCCCTTTTTAAATTAACTCCATATGGGTTTAGACAATCTCCTTCTTACATCTCTGTAGTTATGTCAGCATCTTCACTGGCTCTGATTACTTACTTTAATTCTGGTGCCATGATACTTCCCCAGGACAGGTGGCAACCCTGCCCTGGAGTCAGCAGCCACTTCTCATACACCCTGCTCTCCTAGGATTACCTTCCAAAAATCTCCTGATCTTTTTTCAGACTGCCAGTTACAGCCTGGACCAAACCACTGAGGTCTCACTTCTGGGGTGTTTCTGGGACACAGTATAGTTTATTGAGCAATAGGCCTACACTAATATTGCATTCCTTTTCTAGAAATCTGATTACAGACCTCCAGGAAACAATTTCTTTTTTATAGGACCAGAAGCAATGTCTATAAAGTCTGCTGTTCTTTACAAGCATTTCTGACAAACTGTAGACTCTGTAATACATGTAGCTCCCTCTTGGGCCATCCAATACATGGGCCTCGGTCCCTGCTTAGAACCCTTACAACTATGAGCCTTCTGTTCCCCTTGGCCCTTCACAACCTGGAGGGCTTGGATTGGATGCCTCATCCTATTTAGCCCAGCAATTTTAGTGTTTGGATTGGTCAGAGTTAGAAAGCCTCTTAACAGTGAGGATTCACCCCTCTAGTAAGGCCCCCCCCCCCCCCCCCCAGCCTCATCATGAACCTCAAGTGTGAAAGATCCCTCATCACAGACTTCCTGCCAGAGGGTCCCTTTTCCATTAGTTACAGAGAGATAGGTTTTGAGCCAGAATCCCCCTTTTGGGTTCTCAGTGCAGAGGACTGGAGACTTGGAAGCTCCACTTTACTTCCTAGGTGGGCAAGAGCAGTGCCAGCTCCTGCTGAAAGAGAATTTTGATGGCTGAAGATGTATACAGTTACAGTATACAGATGTGTAAAGTACTTTGGACAATTGCTTTGTGGGGAGGCTTTTTCAGATTCACCCCTCCCCACTGGGATGCAGATCTGAGATAGCTTGATCCCCTTTCTAAAGACTTTTCCTGCCAGAGAAGTTCCCCACAACAAAAACTAAGGAGAAAGAAAAATCAGGAGAACCCAATCGCTTCTCTACCCCATGGGATCAAGACAGACTGGGTGTCCAAGTATAAGATGGATTTAGGAAGGACCTTTTTTTCTGCGTTTGAGAGGACCCTCCAATAGAATTTCCTTGTAGCCACTGGGAGAGCTTTGTACACTTAACACCACTATGGGAAGCTTCACGCCGAAGCTTTAAATTAAGGATACCTACCTAACATGAAACTCACATCTGTAACATCAGTCAGTTGTAACTTCAATATTATGGACATAATGGACTTTTAACTATTGCACAATCAGTAAACTTTATTTTAACACCCAGAGCCTGGTCCTGTCTAGTTTGTTCCAGCATCTCACCCCTTGGGATGTAGCTACTTAACACACACAGGAAATAACACAACACCTTCTGGGCCATAAGCGAGAGCTTCCCCCCATAGAAAGAATCCACCCTGGGATAGAGAGTCAAGCATGGGAGGAGTGCTGGCCAGATGCATGCTCCGAAGAGAACAAATAAGTTTGTGTGCTCTTGGGACCTAATCTTCCCCAAGTAAGGGTTACATACACATATGAAACCCTCTTGCCAGGGTTACATATAACCTTTGAAAGATGTATTTTATTTATTTATTTATTTATTTAAACGGTTTTATATACCGACAACCGTTTGCACATCGTGTCGGTTTACAAATAACTTAAAAACCAAGGTATATATAGGCATTGCCTTTACAAGGAACAAATAACAGTAGAACACAGTAACAAAGTAAAAACTAGATAAAATTAGTTGAAGGGATTCAACTGGGAGTGACATAAGTTGGGAGAGGGGAAATGAGTAACAATAACAAAAAGGATAAGGTTATGTACAGGGTTCAACGATAAATTCATATAAATTGCTGGATCTTGTTTGGGGGAAAGAAGTCGGGAAAAGGGGGGCTAGTGAAAGGCAAAGGTAAGAGGTAGGTCACAGCGGGCGAGGGTTAGTAGTCATCTTATATTCCACAATTTCCAATTTGTCCAATGGGGATCACAGCACTACAATGGGACTGAAAACTGCACTTTCTTCAGGTATTATGGTTTAGGGGCCATTACTAAAAATTGCTATTCTCTTGATCAAATCATGATGGGTAACTTGCTTATTCAGAATCTTAGCCCAATTTTGAGTCTTCTCAGAAAATTTGCCAAACAATTACCCAACAAGAAAAGTATAATTCTGAGATAATTAGAGTTGTCTGCGTGAAAATTGTTTATTTATTTAGCATGCTTATATTCTTCCACTTCCTAAAATTTGTTCAGTATAATAAGAAAATCAAAAGCAGACTGTTTACTTATTCCTGTGTCAGCCCTTCTGCTCCCCAAGTCAGCCAAAACTGGGGATGCTGTTGAGATAGTGCTCACAGCCCCTGGGAAGAGGGAGTCCCAATTAGTGGATGGTGTTTGCATCAACGATTGCCGGGTTCCGGAAGAAACCAAGGTGTGTGAGACCTAAACTAGGACTGCCACTGTGATGACCGGCCTAGCTTATTTTGGAGGGAACATAAAATGTGAGAAATAGCCTAGATAGTTATAAATAATGCTGGACCTCATTCCTGCTTCCAGCTGAACTGGAAGCTCAAAGGAGCAGAAGGAAACCACCAGACCCCCCGAAAAAAAAACCAGAGGGAAAGAAATGGTTTTAGATTCAGAAAACAGAATTCAGTGCCTTTCAGAAGCAATCCCACAGGTGTGATCTGTGCGATGACATAGAAATTATAGAAATTATTTATCTTACTTAGCAACATCAATAAAAAAAAACACTTCAAAAATGGAATCTCATTTATATCAAAGATTTCCACTGCATTCGTTGTATACTGTCCAACATTAATTTATTAACCACATGTACAAACAAATAAAAGGCAGTTTAAAAGCTCCACGCATGCAAGCTGGAAAAGCTTCCATACCAACTATATTATGAAAACCACAAAAACTTGTAGCACATACTACAGAGGGAACCACATCAAAATTCCAGCACAATCAAATAATTAGCAATAGAGTAGAATATTCTTAATAAAAAAAAATGTATACATGAATAACACTATAGTTATAATAAAGCAAAGACCGGACCTCACTTCATTCAAATATCTTTCCAGGTCACCTTTGCTTCCTCTGGGGTGGAGGGGGCGAGGAGTTGCCGTTTTAAAACATTTCTGTTCATCTATATCCAGGGAAGTTTTTTTTAAGGGATACTTGCTGGTAAGGAGTACTGGTAACTTTATTCTCCGCCTGCTTGATTTGCCCTGTGGTCCTTAATGTTCAAAAATAGCATATATACGCGTAAGTAGCATGTACCATTGTATATGTTTTTTATAGAAGTCAAGAATATGTGCGTATTTTCCATTTCATGTGTATATTTTACTGGTGGATCAAAGAAGCAGGAAAGGGGCTTTCTGTGATGGGGATCAGAAGTACATGCAGTAGTTGCTATTTTGTAAGAAATATACACGTATACAGTTAACATACATATTTGTACACTTTTATACCTGCTAATTGACTCATGCATATGAATTCTGTGGTCTGCAGAATTTGGGTAGGAGGTCTGGGTAAACTGGTGGAGGTTCAGGGTGAAGTGCTAGATGATCTAGGTGAACTGGAGACAGACTGGGTGATCTGACAGAGGTATCAGTAAACTGGTGATTACAAGTACACAGGCATGTATTTTCATAATGGTACGCACACACTTTATAAAACACTTGCCTCCGCATCTAAATCAGGGTTATTACTCGAACATATGCATATATGTTTATAAAATAGATAGAGAAAATATGTGGGGTTTTTTGCATTGGAAATAGTCTCTCAAATTGCGTGTGTACCTTTCGAACAGAACTGTGCAGCTCCCACCAGAGTTATAAAATACTAGTATTAATTTCTATGTCAAGAATAGGTTTGAAGGTTGGGCTCAATGTGCAATACTGTACACAGGTGCATCGATTCTCTCCACTATACAAATGTTTAATAAATGAAGCAACACCAACGAAGGAGGACTGTCTTGCTAATGGACAATAACTCATGTCAAGGGGAAAAGATAACACAAAATTCCCCTCTGAGCAAGTCAGCTACACTGTTCTGCTAACAATCATCATTTATCTCTTTTACTGCCCTTCTGGGATGTTCAAGGTTGGTTACCTTGAAAAAGGTTAAAGTTCAGTTATTATGCACTGCAAGCCATGATGGATTCTTCCTGATTCAAGCTACGGCTGGGAGAATGTTTACTGACTAGTATGAGAACTTCTGAGGGAATTCTGAACAACAAAGTTAAAAATTCTGTACAATTCTGCAATTCTATTCATCAAAATAATATAATATAATCCCTGTCTCCGAGTAATAATAAATTTAAATTATAATACAGAAAACATTTTATTTTTTGAAGATGAAAGTTTTGGTGCAGAATATCCCTAGGAGAACTGTAATAGTGCACCATAGTGAGCCTAAGAGAGACTTTGAGCTGCAGGCAGTGCCAGCTTCTTACAATTGCTAATACTTGTGGCAGCACAGTGGTATATGTGGTTCTTGACAAATGCCAGCACTTTCAAGAAGTCAGTGCTTCTGGCAACTCCCCTCAAGCTCCATGGATTGCCAACTGCATCCCCAGTTTGTCTACACACAGTGTCTCTACCCAGTCAGCCAGTCACCCCCAACCAACCAATATGTTCTAAGCCCAAACCAGCCTCCCATAACAACATAAGAAATACCATACTGTGTCAAACCAAGGGTCCATCAAACCCAGTATCCTGTTTCCAACAGTGGCCAATCCAAGTCACATGTACCTGGCAAGTACCCAAACATTAGACAGATCAGAAGCTACTATTGCTTATTAATTACTAGGGGTGTGCATTCGTATTGAACATAAATGTAAAACGCAACTTTTTTTTTTTTTTTTAACTTAAAAAAGTGATAAGACATAAACGATCGGATTTCCAACTTATCCAACATAGCTATGTTGGATAAGTTGGAAATCGCGATTGTTGATCCAAAATAAAAATTTAAACCCCTCACCTTCCTTAATCCCCCCCCAAAGACTTACCACAACTCCCTGGTGATCCAGCGAGGAGTGAGGACGCCATTTCTGAAAGCCTTTCCAAGGAGCACGAGACGTCGGCGCCACGTCGGAGTGACGCGGCGTCACGTGATTCCCCGCGGGTTCGCGCCGGAACGCTCGTTCGGCCCAAAAGGAACTTTTGGCCAGCTTGGGGGGGCCTCCTGACCCCCCCCCAAGCTGGCCAAAAGTTCCTTTTGGGCCGAACGAGGATCCCGGAAGCGACCCCGTGGGGAATCACGTGACGTCGGCGCCACGTCGCAGTGACGCGGCGTCACGTGATTCCCCGCGAGTTCCCTCCGGCACCCTCGTTCGGCCCAAAAGGAACTTTTGGCCAGCTTGGGGGTGTCAGGAGGCCCCCCCCCCAAGCTGGCCAAAAGTTCCTTTTGGGCCGAACGAGCGTTCCGGCGCAAACCCGCGGGGAATCACGTGACGCCGCGTCACTCCGACGTGACGCCGACGTCACGTGCTCCTTGCAAAGTTGGTGAGAAATGGCGTCCTGACCCCGCTGGACCACCAGGGAGTTGTGGTAAGTCTTGGGGGGGGGGAATTAAGGAGGGTGAGGGGTTTAAATTTTTATTTGCACATATGGACATATACTCAACTCATTGAATTCTGTTTATGTCCATATTGACCGCAAATGGGACCCCCTTTGGACATATGGACATATGAACTTAAACTTTTGCTCTGCACATCCCTATTAATTACCATTAATAGCAGTTTATGGATTTAACCTCTATTTATTTATTTAAAAGTTTTATATACCGCACAGTGGGGTAGAAGTCTATCCGTCTAGGCGGTTTACAAAAATAAAACATACCAAGGTGATAGAGGGGATGGAATGGCTCCCTATGAGGAAGGGCTAGAGAGGTTAGGGCTGTTCAGCTTGGAGAAGAGATGGCTAAGGGGAGGATATGATGGAGGTCTTTTAAATCATGAGAGGTAAAGAACAGGTAAATGTGAATCTGTTATTTACTCCTTTGGATAATACAAGAACTAGGGGGCACTCCATGAAGTTAGCATGTAGCACATTCAAATTTTTCACTCAACACACAATTAAACTCTGGAATTTGTTGCCAGAGGATGTGGTTAGTGCAGTTAGAGTAGCTGGGTTTAAAAAAAGGTTTGGAGAAGTCCATTACCTGTTATTAAGTAGACTTAGAAAATAGCCACTGCTATTACTAGCAACAGTAACATGGGATATACTTACCGTAGTTTTTGGGTACTTGCCAGGTATTTGTAGCCTGGATTGGCCACTGTTGGAAACAGGATGCTGGGCTTGATGGACCCTTGGTCTGACCCAGTATGGCAAGTTCTTAAAAACAATACACCATACACAAAAACATACAAGAATTAAATACATTGCAATGTTTGTTGATGGGAATATAGTACATTATGTAGAAACATTGTAAGTTATATGCGTGCGTGAATAGAAAAGGTCTTAGTCCAAGAGTCAGTGAACGGAACTATAAACTGAATATCATCTGCATATATTTTGAAATTTAAATCTAAACCAGCAAGAAGACGGCAAAGAGGGAGCAGATATAGATTGAAAAGAAGAGCGGAGAGAGCCGAGCCTTGGGGAACACCTGTAGTAGCGGAATACCAGTGTGAATGTGAGTTACCCATCGTGATTCTTTGCTGTCTATTTGTTATAAATGAAGAAAACCATTGTAAAGCCAAGCCTGTAATACCAATCTGAGATAAGTTGGAGAGTAATATGTTATGATTCAGGGTATCAAATGCTGCGGAAATGTTGAGCAAAACTAGTATGTAATTGGTGTTAGAGTCAAAGCCTCTAATGGTAGTATCAAATGATGAAATAAGCAGAGATTCTGTACTATGGCCCTTTCTAAAGCTATGTTGATTATTGTGTAAAACATTGTTCTCTTCGATGTAATTGGTAATTTGATGTAGTACAACAGATTCAATAATTTTTGCGATAGATGGTAGTGATGCAATTGGTCGATAGTTATTTAAGTCTGTGGAATCATGGGTTTTCTTTTTAGGAATAGGTAAGATAGATGTTTGTTTTAAAAAGTCAGGAAAAATGCCTTGGGATAAAGAGGCATTTACCAGATTTGATATTGATGGGGCAATGTAATCTTTTATATCTCTGAGTAGAAAACCAGAGTTGAAAGGGCTATTTGAGGGTTTTGATTTGGATAGAATATTGATAATGGTTTTATCAGTGATTGAAGAATGAACAAGCCATTTGTGGAAGGGTAATTTTTGGAATAGATAATGAATCAAATTCTATTGAGATGTCTTCTGTTTTTTTCCTGAAAAATGTTGCGATTTTATTGCAAAAGTCATCGGAAGTTGTAAAAGAGGATGTATCTTGTATCATAGTTAAATCCTGTACAATTGAAAATAGTATCTTGGGATTGCCATTTGCACTTTTAATTTTCATTGTATAGAAAGCTTTTTTGGTGTTAATTGTTTCTTTCTTATATTTTTGCAAATATGTGTAGTATTCTTGTTTACGTACTGGGAGAGGGTTTTTTCGCCATTGCAAAGTATTCTTTTAAAGGTCTTTGGGGAATCGTTAAACCTTTTTTAAACCCAGTAACACTAACTGCTGAAACCACATCCCCTGGCAATGAATTCCAGAGTTTAACTATGCGCTGAGTGAAAACATTTTTTCTTTGATTTGTTTTAAATGAGCTACTTGCTAACTTCATGGAGTGACCCGTGGTCCTTCTATTATCTGAGAGAGTAAATAACGGATTTACATTAACTTGTTCAAGTCCTTTCATGATTTTGTAGACTTCTATCATATCCCTCTCAGCTATCTCTTCTCCAGACTGAACAGTCCTAACTTCTTTAGCCTTTCCTCATAGGGCAGCCGTTCCATGCCCCATATCATTTTGGTCACCCTTCTCTGCATTTTCTCCAGTGCAGCTATATCCTTTTTGAGATGTGGTGACCAGAATTGCACACAGTATTCAAGGTGTGGTCTCACCATGAAGTGATACAGAGGCACTATGACATCCATCATTTTATCTGGCATTCCCTTCCTAATAATTTCTAACATTTGTTTATTTTTTTGACCGCCATAGCACACTGTTAGTTATGTTAGTTATCCAGCAGTTAATGTAGACCCAATTAGTAGAATGACAGCCTTACCTGGATCAGCCAAGAAGAGAGCAATCCTGCACCCAGTAATGGACAGTCCTGGTAACCAGGATGGATGATAAACAAGATAGATTCAATGATAGTCCAAACCCGTCAGGGCCGGACAATCCAGAGTCAGTCCGAGTTCAGGGCAGGCAGCAGGCAAGGCAAATCCAGAGGCAATCCAAGTTCAGGGCAGGCGGCAGGCAAGGCAGTCCAGAGGCAATCCGAGTTCAGGGCAGGCAGCAGGCAAGACACATTCAGAAACAGACCAGGTCCAAACGAGAAAGCAGCAATCACCAAATGAAGCACCAGCACAAGCAAGCCTGTAGCCGAGGCAAGGGCTTAAGTGGAGCTGTCTGCTTAAGTATTAGTTTTTCAAGAGTGCACAGCCCTGATGGATGCGGCCCCTATCCTTTTGGACGATCGAGGACAAAACGGAGTTATGGGTTTCTCTTCTAACACAGACTGGGCCAACAATTTCAATGTATTATCCACTATGATGACAAGATCTCTTTCCTGGGTGGTAAATTCTAAGATAGAACCTAACACAGTGTAACTAGAGCAAGGGTTATTTTTCCCTATGCATCACTTTGCACTTGTCCACATTAAACTTCATCTGCCATTTGGAAGTCCAATCTTCTACTCTCATAAGGTCCTCCTGTAATTCATCACAATCCACTTGAGATTTAACTACTCTACATAATTTTGTGTCATCCGCAAATTTGATCACTTCACTCGTCGTACCTCTTTCCAGATCATTTATAAACATATTACAGATCCCTGAGGCACTCCACTGTTTACCTTTTTCCACTGTGAAAACTGATCCTTTAATCCTACTCTCTGTTTCCTGTCTTTTAACCAACTTGCAATCCAAAAGAGACATCGCCTCCTATCCCATGACTTTTTAGTTTTCTTAGAAGCCTCTCATGCGGGACTTTGTCAAACGCCTTCTGGAAATCCAAATATACCACATCTACCGGTTCACCTTTGTCCACATGTTTATTCACCCCTTCAAAAAAAATGTAGGAGATTTGTGAGGCAAGACTTCCCTTGGGTAAATCCATGTTGGCTGTGTCCCATCAAACCATGTCTTTCTAAATGTTTTGTGATTTTGTTCTTTATAACAGTTTCCATGATTTTTCCTGGCACTGAAGTCAGACTCACTGGTCTATAGTTTCCCAGATCCCCCTTGGATCCTTTTTTAAATATAGGGGCTGCATTGGCCATTTTCCAATCTTCAGGTACATCGGATGATTTTAATGATAGGTTACACATTTTTATTTCATTTTTTTTGTGTTTTCAGAATCCTGGGGTGTATACCATCCGGACCAAGTTATTTACTACTCTTCAGTTTGTCAGTCAGGCCTACCACATCTTCCAGATTCACCATGATTTGGTTCAGTTGATCAGAATCATCATCCATGAAAACCTTCTCCAGAATGAGTATCTCTCCAACATCCTCTTCAGTAAACACTGAAGCAAAGAAATCATTTAATCTTTCCCTGATGGCCTTATCTTCTCTAAGTACCCCTTTAACCCCTTCTGCTCCAACAGAGCAGTAAGCAACAGAATAAAAAAAATAAAAGGTAGGACAACGGGTTTACGGGGTGGGGAGGAGAGGGGAAGAGGGAGGAAGTATGGGTAGGGGGTTGGGGAAGTTCCCTCCCAGTCCGCTCCTTAATTGAAGCGGATTGGGAGGGAACTGGGAGAGGCCCGATCTCGTCACTGCACATATGTTTCTAAGATTAGGCCCCCCTGCGCCCACCACTCGCACATGAGCACGCATATTATAAAATCCAGTGCACATGTGCGTGAGACCCATGGATTTTATAACAATTGCGCACGCTTCTTTTAAAATCTACTCCTATGTCTCATGCAGGATCTTTATCCTGTTGGCCTCTATGCTATCCCAGACATAAAGCTCCATTCCGCCACCAAGATGCTCCTTTCTGTCATTGCGATATAATCTGTACCCCGCTATAGCACTATCCCATTGGTTATCCTGTTTCCACCATGTCTCTAATATGCCAGCTAAGTCTATGTCATCATTCCCTGCTATACACTTTAATTCTTCCATCTTACTTCATAGACTTCTGGCATTAGCATACAAACATTTCAAAGTGTGTTTTTTGTTTGTATTAATAATCTGCTTTTCAGTTGTCAGGGATAAATTGGAATCTTTAACTCAGGTGAGTTTTTAATTACAGGCACTTGGACTACTTTTGCTATTAGTGGAACCTCTCTGTTGGGATGCCCTAACTCTAATGCTACATTAGTATCCTTTGAAGATACTCCCTCTGAACCATGCACTGCTGAGTGACTGTCGGTTTTCTCCTTTGTTTATTTTAAAAGCTGCTCTATCTCCTTTTTTAAAATTAATGCCAGCAGCCTAGTTCCACCCTGGTAAAGGTGGAGCCCATCCCTTTGGAAAAGACTCCCCCTTCCCTAAAAGGTTCCCCTAGTTCCTTACAAAACTGAATCCTTCTTCCTTGCACCATCGTCTCATCCACGCATTGAGACTCCAGAGCTCTGCCTGCCTCTGGGGACCTGCGCGTGGAACAGGGAGTATTTCAGAGAAATGCTTCGCCAAACCCTGTACCCTGCCCCCACCCAACCAGTTACCCTGTCCTCCTCCACAAGCAGCCAGCCAGCCAGTATGCCCCTCCCCTACACCCCACCAACCAGGTACCTGGTCCACTCCCCTCACCAACCAAGCAGTCCGTCTCTGTTGCACTCCTCCTGCACTGCCCTAGACCAGCAGATACCTTACTAGCACCATGCTGCTCTCCATGAGTCTGAGCCATGCTGTGCTTGTGCTCTTGTACTTTTTCTCACAAGGGTGAGACCAAAAGACCTAGCTTCAGAGCACAAACATCATGCAGCTCATATTCACCAAGAGCTATTCTGCCAGGAATATATCATCAACTGTTCCAGGGGCTGTGCAGGAAGACTGCAGCAGCAGAGTATGATGGGAGCTGACTGGCTAGTGAGAAACCCAGGGAGTTTGCTCTATTTGATTTCAGTGGCTGCCCAAATTCTGCTGGACAATTGGCAAGTGCTTCAGGGAGAGAATTTTGCACAAACTCTGCATTGCAAAGTTGTGCTCCCAGTACTTTGCTTTCAAGAGTTACATTTCCTCTTTAAGAAAGGCATGTAAAAAAAGTCAACTTTTCATTTTGCAAAAACATTGTATTGCAAATTATTCAGCAAAACTTGCATATTTGTAGCACTATTCAGAGGGACTTTATTGTAAGAATCTGATAGGGTGATATTAAAAATCTTTCCTGCATGTAACTTTGGAGTTAAGCGCACAAAAGTCAAGGTTTGAAATTTTACCTTTGCCAAACGCATACATTTTTTACACACAAAAGGGCATCACTAGAGACATCAACTTCACCCAGTATGAGCTGTACTAAATTTACCCGGATAAAATTACTCGCGTAAATCTATCCAAGGATATTGAATGGCAGACTTTTGCGCACAAATCCTGCTAAATATCCAGGAAAAGTTATGCATGTAACTTTCCCTGGATATTTTAGCAGATCACTGGTATTGACCTTGGTACAAGAAAGAAAATGGCAAAATTCTCCAGTTCTGCACCATAAAAAAAAAGGGACAGGGGGATTGTGAATACAGCAGAACAATGGATTTTAGATTTCACCTTTGTTGTCATAAATATTCTCATTACAGTCTTTGGCAAACAACTTCATGGAAGTAGATGTTTTATGCAACCTTTTTTGCAAAGGCCAAAGACCTATACTTTGCTTTTTTCATTTGTATTACAAATATTTTCCCACACCTTTAAACTTGATCTTTCAATGCCTTATATTACCTTGCCCTGTCAAGAACAAACATCTTTGCTTCAGAATTATACAATAGTTAACAACCTAGGTTAAAAAAATCTGCATATCCATTGAACCTCGCTGGATAAAAATTGACCATACTAAATGACTGCTTCACTAAGGCTTTTCTCCCATTCTGTGCCAATGAGAAAATACCTTGATGAATCAAGCCCTAAGTGATGCATTATGACAAGAACATAAGGTTTCCTTTACCTGTTTCTGACAAGTCTGCAAAATATTCTGCCACCTTACAAAATGGTTTAACAGTCATAATAGGCAGCAGGAGGATATTAGCAGGTGGCAAGCAATATAAACACCATGACATGCGCGTCAGCATGAAACCTGAGATATGCCATCATACGGAGAGCAATTTTCAAAAGTCATTTACCTGTGTAAATGGTTATTTATCCAGCTAAAAGGGCAATTTGAAAATTGCCCGGCCTGTATGGGTGCATTTTTCCTCGACATGCTTGCTTTTACCTGCAGTTTCATGGAGATGTTCCTGGAGTGGGGTTAGGCCAGGGGAGTTAACACCACAGACAATTTTGCATTTTCAAAACTATGCACATTCTTTTGACTGAGAAAAAATATCAGAAGAACAAGGGAAAGTGATATGAAATCCATGGCTAAAAGTACCCATGGACTTTGCACCTGCCTGCACAGTTTTGAAAATTGTCACCAAATTGCTCTCGTCTTCTTGTTGATCTGTGCTGACAACCAAACAGCATTTTTAAAAACTTTTCCCATGCCAAGATTGTATTAATAGTGTGAGCATACAGGGTATTTATAGTTCTCCACTCTGGGCTTCACTGGCAGTGCTAATATCAGCTATGGATGCACATATTGTAGTGTGTTAGTATTGCCAAGATGCTGCATGTTATCCTGGACTTTTATTCAAGAGACTTTCATAAATTACTATATTTCAAAGATCCTACTAAAGGAATCACTCAAAATTATATGTTTCTTCAAATAAGTTCTATTACTATCCTGTATCATTTCCTATCCACAGTGAAACAGGAAGCAAAATGCAAATCAAAAAGCTTGCACATATATGTGAAAATTCAGGCATTTATATGGAAAAGATCATATATCAATTACAAGACGGACATTTTAATAACTAACTATTAAGACAACTTAGTGCTCAGTTTGCCACACTTATGGGTATGATATAGGCCCTGATTCACTTCTTATAGACACAGAATGGGAGAAAAACTTTGGTGAAGCTGACCCATACTGTTACTGTGCATTACTACTTCAAGAATTTTTACCAGTGCAGCATACCAATGCAGCCAGTGCATACATTCAGTTCTGGTATCATGAGCTATCAATATGCACATCCATCTTGCACAATATATACATTAAAATAAGTAGAAATTTCATTAGTGTATATTTATGCACCAAAATTGAGCATATAGCCAAGATGCAGTGGTGAAGTTATTGCTGTCATGGGTAGTTTCAGTTCGCTTTAGCACAGAGCACTAAGGCCTAGATTAATTATTTTTCTATAAATATAGCAAAAATAGGGCCCGTAATAAAAAAAGGGGCATGATTAGGCTAATTTTCCTGGTACCGCATAGGTATTTTTTTTGCAATGCGAGTTAAATTTAGTAAGCTGAGAAGGCCATGGTTTAGGCTACTAGTAACTCAGGTTGAGGTTTGTGGGGTGGGGTGGGTTCTGGGGGGCAGTTTTACATGCACAGTCATACGTACGAACAGAACAGCTACCATCAGTGAAGATTTAATGCGATTTGGAGGGATGAAAGGTAAAAGAAGAGTAGATTTGTACACTTTACTCTCTACCTACCTTGATTGCAGCTAGAGCATGAAACTAGGTAGAGAGAACTTCCATGTGTGCGCACATAGACACGCGCATGCATGTTTTTTAAAAATCTACCTCATAATGTATATGCAAATACACCTGACAGCAGAGAAGCAGTGGGGCTGACAAGTATTCACCTTGTGTCTCTTCACCCCATTCCATCCTCTCTCATGGCCTTTCAATTGTGCCTGGAAATTGCACAAAAATCAAGGCCATGTGGCTGCTCTCGTCTCAGAGCAAGCAGCTCCAATATTCTCTCCTCTGCCAGAAATGATCCTGCCATCACTGGCTCTGCTCTGTTTCTGCAGGGAGCTGGAACTGATTCACTGCTGAAAAAAAAGGTGGCCGAACACTATTCTTAGTTGTTCTGCCAGAAATTAAGTCCTGGGTAAAAGTCAGAAAAAGGAGTTGAATAATACAAGTTTGAAACTTGGGAGCTATAATGTTTATCAAGGCCAGGGTTGAAACCTTGATGACTGGCATTACTGTGTTAATTCAATCCCTTTTTGTGTCTGCTTTTTTGCTCTGCAAAATCTAGGAACATAAGAACATAGGATATGCCATACTGGGTCAGACCAAGGGTCCATCAAGCCCAGCATCCTGTTTCCAACAGTGGCCAATCCAAGTCACAAGTACCTGGCATGTTCCCAAACATTAACTAGATCTCAAGCTACTATTACTTGTTGATTAATAGCAGTTTATGCATTTTTCCACTAGGAACTTATCCAAACCTTTTTGAAACCTAGTTACAGTAACTGCCGTAAGCACATCCCCTGGCAATGAATTCCAGAGCTTAACTATGCACTGAGTGAAAAAGAATTTTCTTCAATTTATTTTAAATGAGCCACTTGCAAATTTCATGGAGTGCCCCCTAGTCCTTCTATTATCTGAGAGAGTAAATAATCGATTTACATTAACCTGTTCAAGTCCTTTCATAATTTTGTAGACTTCTATCATATCCTCGCCTCAGTTATCCTTTCTCCAAACTGTACAGCCCTAATCTCTTAAGCCTTTCCTCGTACGGAAGCCATTCCATGCCCCTTATCATTTTGGCTGCCCTTCTATGCGGCGACCAGAAATGCACACAGTATTCAAGGTGCAGTCTCACCATGAAGTGATACAGAGGCATTATGACATCCACCTTTTTATCTGGCATTCCCTTCCTAATAATTCCTAACATTCTGTTTACCTTTTTGACTGCTACAGCACACTGAGCCAACAATTTCAATGTATTATCCACTATGATGCCTAGATCTCTTTCCTGGGCGGTAACCCCTAAGATAGAACCTAACATTGTGTAACTATAGCATGGGTTATTTTTCCTCTATGTATCACCTTGCAGACATGGCTTGTGTTTCAGGAAGTGATAGGGGATAAGTTCTGCCCTTGGGAGGCATGGTTCTGGGTAGTAAGTCTATGGGACAATTAAATTCACGAAGTGGTGGCAAGATATCAGCGTTTATTTTGGAAAAGACATCCTTGAAGTCTGAGTATGGAGAAGGTAGTCCAGGAAGAGTTGTAGAGTTGAGCACGGTCATGGATGGGGACACTTGTTGTAAACAGTGATTCTGACATTGAGGACCCAACTGTGTGAGTTGTAGGGACTGACAGTCAAAGTGGGGTGCATGTAACTGGAGCCTGGGAAGTCCAAGGACTACAGGATGCGTGGACCTTCTTAGGATCAGAAGAGAGATTTCTTCGTCATGGAGGGTTCCAACAGTGAGGCGAATGGTCATGGTACGGTGAGTAATACGATCGGGGAGGTGTTCCCTCTGGATCGAGGCAATAATGTTTCCAGGACCTGTTGTTGTTCTCGGACACGATTAGCCAGAACAGGAATGGCCTGTAAGGCAGGAGACTCCGCTGAGTCCATGGCCTTGGCAACCTGTTGCGCTGGAGGTGGACCCTTGGCCTGGTGCAGGATTGGTATGGCCCTCTTGTCAGACCCAGAGAGCGCCTGCCACCAGGAGGCAGAGCACACAAGGAGACAGAGGCTAGCTGGAGCTTCACCAATAACAGTCTGGGGTTTCCGCAGGTTGAGCTCTTGGGTACCCGGACCACCTGGACTTAGGTGGGCCTCCGGTGGTCTCCCGAAGAGGTATCAGAGAGGTGTGTCCACCATGAGCAAGGGTGCGCGGATGATGCAAAGTGGATGAGCTAGACCTGAACCGGAAGCTCCGGTGACCTCGAGAAGGCAACAGTTCAAGGAAGTCCTCTGGCTAAGACAGGCAGTGCCTGCAGGTCTAGCCACGTGGAAGCTGCGGTTGTTATCCAAGTACATTGGCCCAGGGGTCACCGAGGACCAGAAGAGAGTGTCCGAGTGAAGCACAAGGGTCAGAGCCAGAGTATCAGTCCAATGGAGGTCAGCCAAAGCAGGGTCAATACCAGAATCAGTCCATGCGTAGTCGAGGTAAGTGAGGGTCGGTTCCAGGTGGCAGACAGTAGAATAGTCAGGCAGGCAGTGGTCAGTTTCAGGCGGCAGGCAAGAGAATGGTCAGTTCCAGGTGGCAGGAAAGAGAATGGTCAGGCAGGCAGTGGTCAGTTCCAGGTGGCAGGCAAGAGAATGGTCAGGCAGGCAGAGGTCAGTACCAAGAAGTCAGTCCAGATAGGTACTACCTGGGAAGGACACAGGAACAAGGAGACACAGGAACTGGAGACGCTGGAACAGGAGACACTTGGAACAGAGGCAAACTATCACACCAATGGTGTCGATCCGATTGCCAAGTCGAAGAGCAATAGTTTGAGCCCTGCTTATATACAGGGCTCAGGTGCGCCATGGACGTGTTTCCTGCGCTTGGCCCTTTAAATGTCCAGGAGTTCTGCACGCGAATACTAGGGGGCGGGGTTGATGCCATGGAGGACGCCGAGCCCCGACACAAGGAGTGCTGTGAGGAAGAGGGCCTCAGTGGGCCTCGATGAGCCTGGAGACGCCCGGGGGTGCCATGGTCGAGCAGTGCTGGTGGAGGCTGTGAGTGAGGAGCTAGTAGACGGGCACACCAGGTGAGCAGGCCCAGTCGCTGCACCAGCGAGGCCAGGAAGAGCAACAAACATTTAACTTGCCAATGCTTATGCTTTATCCCATTTTCTTCTGATGGATCCTTCTTCCAATTTTTGAATGAAGATCTTTTGGCTAAAATAGCCTCTTTCACTTCACTTTTTAACCATGGCTGCAATCATTTGACCTTACTTCCACCTTTCTTAATGTGTGGAATACATCTGGATTGCGATCAGTATTACCCCGTTCTCTTCCTGTTCTTTGTAGAAGAGGAGGGGAAGGGGAAGAACAGGAAAGAAGGGGGCTGGGTTGGGGAGTAGAGTGGTTGTTCTCTACTCTTTCTGCTTCAGGCTCATCTCCTCCTCTCCTCTTCCTGCAGGTTGCCTGATGGGGAGAGGTTGGAGGAGAGCAACCCCTGCTGCTCTGCCTCTTAAGTCTGAAAAGAAGTGCTGGATCTGCATTCCATCTCTGTTCCCCATAAATTAAACCCTGCTCCCAACCCAAAGACTGAAGAGAGTAGGGGAGGGAGAAGCACTATATCTACTAATATCTCCACCATGTGGGGCACTGCTGCTTCTGGCCTGAATGATGTCAGACAGAGAAAGTGGGGCTAACACAGCAACGTAGGACCCTCAGAATTGCAGGGCCTGAAGCTATTTCCATGATCGTGTCCCTGCCTCCCCACCTTAAGAACAGCCATGCCTCAGACTTTACAGGCCTGCACATTTCGTTTGTTCATTGTCAAAATGGCAAAACTGGAGCTAACAAGGAACCAAGCTTTTTCTTTTGTGAGTCCATTTCTTTGGAACTCTTTACTGGATGATATCATGATGATATGCAGCAATAAATTTTTTTAAAGCCCATTTATTTAAACAGGCATATGGTTTAGACTGAGTGTTCTTTAAATTGTCATCTTCAGGCCTATTTCAGTCTTTATCCATTATTGAAGGCTTTCTATGTATTTGTGTTCTTGAACTTGTTTTGTGCCATATTTTATTATGAATGATACTTGTAAGTTGCCTTGAAATGGCTCTTTGAAAGTGTGACAGATAAATTTTAACAAACTTGAAACTTGGATAAATATTTCAACATTTAGTCTTAATGGGGGGGGGGGGGGGGCGGTGTCAGGTAGGTGGCTCACTGGTAGTGTTATGTACTACCATTCAGAGGACCTGGGTTCAAATCCCAGGTCAGCCAGGGCTGAGGATGCTGCAGAAGCAGCATTCACAGTCCCAGGGCAGGAGGATAATACAGCCATTCTGTAATGGTGCCACCTAGTGGCTGGCAGGTGTTGTGGCCCAAGATTGCAGGGTTCTAGAAGGAGCCCTGGTGCATGGCCCCTAGCCCAGGGCTGACACTGCAATGATTGGGCTGAGTAGGGGCAGATAAAAAAGAGAGGATAATGACTGGACTGTTTATGAAGACTCATGGTGCTGGATGCCAGCTCCTGTTCTTATTGAGCTGGAAGCCCAAAAAGGAGCAGGAAGAAACTGGTCAAAAAAAAACCAAACCCCTCAGTCTTAATTTGTTAGAAAAACAAGTGTAAATTAATCCTGTTCTCTACACAGAGTTAGCAAATATATTATTTCAACCATTCATTTAACTATGTGCATAGTATAAAATGTATTTTATTGTATCTAAAAAGTCCATGCTGACAATGGAACAGGAGCCAAACTTTAAATAAGAAATGTAAGCAATTCATTTCCAGTCCAGTATTCATTGTTAGGTTATGACAGGTTGTTCTTATATGTCAGTTTATTTCTGGCCTTATCCAGCACATTAAAAGAATACATGACGCTTTTTGAAATATAGTCACAGGAAGCATCTCCATGAGAACCTGACATTTTTCAGGCTGGATTACAGCATTTTACTCAGCTCATGTAATCTAACAGAAGATAGCATGCTGTTATAGACCAGGATGCGCTTCAATCTTACTTGAGTTATAGAGGAAAGTAAAAGCATTTTATTTTCCAATTTGGAAGCTCCTAAACCCTTCCTGTCTCCCAAAACCATACAGTAAGTTGTCTGTCCATAGGCAACTAAGGAGCCTATGCACTAAACATTTTCTCCCATTTTGTGTATATGGGAGAAATGCTCACTGTATAGGCCCCTATATCTAGGATTGCCCACTTTAAAAAATAAAAATATTTATTTATTTATTTGTTTTATATATCATCAATCTGAAGCAGTCTCAACGGTGTACACTCAATTATATTGAAAAACCTATATAATATTACAATAAAACAAATTTTAAAAATTAATCACAATAAAACATAAATTATTTGCTACATAATAATGGCCTCCTACCTCTGCATCTGCAACTCCATTTCTGTCTCCCTTCCACAACCTCTCACTCCCCACAGACCTTTTCTTCTCTGTCAACTCCCATCCCCTGTGGACCTGGTCTTCTGAAGCAGGACTTGGTCCTATATTCAACCGTGCTGGTGGCAGAGGAGGCCGCGCCAAGCTATTGAGGCATATAGGTTTAGGAGTGAGCCAATGTGGGCTCCGCTCCCAGACCCCCCACCTGTCATAAGGGAGCAGCGTGCTCACTGGCTCAGTCCTAGATCTGCGCATCTCCACAACCTGATGCCACTGCTGCCACCACTAGTCAGGCCTAGGACCAGCCACTGTTTCAGGAGAAAAAGTCCACGGGGGAGGTGAGGGGAATTTGTGGAGAAAAGGTCAGAGGGGAGAGCAGCAACAGCAGTGTGGGCAAGAGAGTGAGAGGAGTTTTTTTTTTTTTGGGGGGGGGGGGGCCGTGGGTGAAGGAGGTTGGTTTGTGGAAAGGGAGGGGAGGAGGTTTTGCTGCTTCAGAGGTCAGCAGAATACACTGTAGGGTTCAATGTCTTGCTGGCCGCTAACCTCCCTTAAATAAAAAAAAAAAAAAAAAGGTGAGGTCATTGACAATTCTGCCTTATCTTTAAAAAAGCACCCATGATGGAGATGACATATACCTTGGGACCTAGGCCAAGACAGACTGGGAATAAAAATATATAGGTCAAAGGTCAGGAAGTGACTAAGACAGGTGTACCAATAAGAACCACTCAGATGTGGTACCTAATCTCATATGTCTGAATGTGCCAGCTCTGTACAAAGCCTGCAGGTATTTTCTCTGGCATGCATCCATCCATTTTTCTACTTCTTACCACCACACATACCACAACAGCCAGAAGAGCAATGTCCTGAGCAGCCTGCTTCTGGCATTACATCTTGCCAGTGATTTTGAAACTGAGAAATAAAGATCAACAAACAAGTTGCAGGTGTTCTTTAAACTAGCAATGCAGGTTAATCCAGTGAAAAGTTATCACCTGCAACCTGTTGACTGATGTTTAGATCTGTGCATTTAAGTGTACTGCTTATATTAACTTTTCTAACTATGCATGTAGTGCATATCTCATATTCTGCTGAAAAAAGCAGCAGCACATAAATTTTAGCTCAAGCAAGACTTCCTGATTAAAGTGTTAAACTCTGGAAAGGATGTTGAAAATTACAGCCTGATGAAAAATAAACCTCAAAACTCTACAGCATCCAAAATGTAGGCTTCTCAATGTTTTGAATATAATTCCTTGGTGAGTTATCGTTTCTAGAAGAGTGTGTCCCGTTTCCAGCAATACAGATGGCCACCGGTGCTGGATTTTAGCATACTTTTACTGAGGCAATCCATTCCACTTGCTTTAAAGCTTACCTTCCATGTGACTGAGTGGCATGCTGTCAAGGGGAAGGTCAAGCTCTCTGTTCACACATCGAGGTGACTCGTGTTCTTGTAGCCTATTGCTGTGAAGGGAATGGATGAATACCGCATCCCAGCTATGAGTCTGATTTAAATGGTTCAGCTTTGTTTCAGTAAACCTGGAAAAAGCTGATCAGATAGAACTAATCAGAATTTGCTGGTTTTACCAGTCTGAGAGAAAGAAAGTAGTTTATTTATTGGCTGAACAGTTTGTGTGGCAGAGGGAAGCAGAGGGGAACAAAGGGCCAATGTCAACAATGCAAACTGCTGTCAACAATGCAAATTGCTGATGGAATAAATGTCCACTGCTTCTTCTCTTAATGATACCAGCAAACAGAACTTTAACAAATGCACTCACTTTGTTCCACTGCATTTCAGAAAAGCACATTGTACCATTTTCTGAGTATGTGTCTATGGACGTTCTTACCTACTTTTTTAATGGATCTGGATGGATACCTCTTACATCATCTCATGCTTGTACAGGAAAACAATTTTTTTACAGAAAAAAAACCTAGACAGGCTAGATTCACCAAAACTTAAATTTGCAGCATGAGTAGAACTTCTGATTTTAGGTTTTAACTGATGAAATAAATACCGATAAAACACCCTTGATGCAAAAAAAAAAAATAAAAATACATTTTTGAATAGTTTATCGAATAAACACCAGAAAAATACCACTTCCCCTAATACTGTCTCACCCTTCCCCTTCCTTGCTTTGGATCTTCTACTCTGTTGTGGCTTTTCTGCTGGTACTCTCAATGGTTTGCATTTAATCTTGAGATACAGCAGTTACAGGCATTTACAACAGAAAGAAAATACAATGTATGTACAGTCACTGTTGCTATTCTTACTATATAGATATCTTCTTTCATTCAACTCCTCAGAATTAAGGTGTTGGCCACTTACTGGGAATTCTGAATTGAGACACTACTGGAATAGAACACTTACAGCTTACCAGTAGGGCTGAAACGATCATACCATTTAGTTAATGTAAATTAAAGGGGTCTTACATGTTTCTAGGCAATAATATGTTATGTGGTAGTCAAGCACCCTTCATTGAAAAGTAGTTTTAGGATAATTATTTTACAGATATCTATTTATTATACTTTAGTGCAATGGCAACTTTATCTCATTGGATATCACCTGACATGTTTTTATGAGCTTTTACTATTACATCTTTCATGCGTGGTGTCTGGAAATTATCTATAGCAGATTAGATACTGTAAAGTCAATTCTAGTGAATGCCTATCATTAGATACATTTTGTGGAGGGGCCGATCCAGTAGTTCCGTGGCAATGCTGTGTTGGGCTCAATTCTCAGATCAGATCTTCTGCTCCCTGGATGAGGCCGAGGAAGCTGCAGAGACAGTGATCATAGCCTGTTGGGGGTAGGGAGTCTCAGTCATCACACTTAGCAGTGGCTGGCTCGAAGGTCCACATTAGCTGAGTTAAAGAAGGAATCATGTTTAGTGGCCTGCCCCTTCTCCTCAGGACTGTCACAGTGATGGCTAGGTTGAATTGGTGGTGGTGGTGGTGGGGGGGGGGTGTTGGATATAAAAATAGTGGGAAAACATAGGTAGTTACATAAGAAAGGCTGCTGGCACTATAGCCCATCAGAGGCTGGTTCTAACTGACTTGGAAGCCAAAAGAGAAGGAAATAGGAATCCCCCTCCCCTCCGATAATCTTCTGTTACGCCCGTCGGTCGCAGACAGCTGCGACCACTGTTGCTCACCTCTTGCCTCACTGCACTGACTCCATTGGGAAGACTTGCTGCCTCCGCCAGCTATTGCCGGCCTGCCGGCCCCTGTTCCCAGGCCTCCTTGGACAGCGTGGATGCTGCCGACCGCCATCTTGCCCTCAGAGCTCCTTAAGCGCACGCGCTTCCGGGCCAGTCTTATGCACGTCATGGCAGGAAACTCGGGGGCGCCCCCCCCCCCCAGATGACATCATTCTCCATGGACTCTTAAGCTGGCAGGCCCTGTCTGCCTATGACTTGGTAACGAGTTCCCTCATTGCTGAATCCGCTTCGCTCACTTCGGACCTTTCCTTCCAGCTCCTGCTTCCCCGGCATGAGACGTCACGGGTACCCGCTCCTCGGGGGCCCTTTCCTCGTCTCTGGCTATCCGCTCCTCGGAGGGCCTTGCGCTAGGACCGCTGCCTGCCCCGTTCCCCGGGGCTTCCTCTGGAAGTGAGTACTCCGCTCTGCAGGTCATTGCCGTATCATCGCTACTGAGGACCCTCACCAGTGTACCCCGCTCTGCAGGTCATTGCCGTATCATCTCTACAGAAGAATCCTCCCTCTTGGGTATACCCCACTCCACAGACCCTGTGGCACCTCTGTGTCTGTGTGACTTTCTTGCTACACTCCCCGCTCCGCGGGCAGTACCTCTCTCTCTCTCTGCTCTCTCTCTCCAGTACCTGTTGTCCTGCACACCCAGCAGCTGAGACCTTGCCTCCCGACGGTGAGGCTCACGGGGCTCCTCCCCATGGTGAGTACCCTCTCTCACCTCGGCCCAGGGCCCACAAACCCACAAATCCTAACAGATTGCCAAGTCCATGGACCCAGCACAGATCTCGGCGATCCAGGCCATCCCTGGCCTGACCCAGCAAATTACAGAACAGCAAAAGATTCTGGATACTTTGGCTAGTGCCATAAATCAATTGAATAATTGGCTGGACTCCGCCTCGGTGTCTGCCAAGCCAAACTCAGCTTCACATGCGTCATCATTCCGGCCTACAGTGCCCTTGCCAGCACCTCCTCTTTTCGCAGGTGACCCCTTGTTGTGTAGGGGCTTTTTGAACCAGTGCAACATGCACTTTTCTTTGCAACCTGCATATTTCCCTGATGTAGCTTCCAAGACAACATACATCCTATCCCTCCTGGATGGCAAAGCGTTAGCCTGGGCATCACCCCTTTGGGAGCGAATGGATCTGATCCTCCAAGTCCTGACGGGCTTCCTTGCCCTATTTCTCTCTGAATTTGATGACCCAGGTCGAAAGGCCATCTTCGGGTCTACACTCCTGTATCTGCAACAAGGTTCCAGATCTCTGACCGATTATGTTATCGAGTTTAAGACTCTCTCGTCTGAATTGCACTGGGACCTGGGCTGCCTGCGTGCGATATTCCTCGAAGGTTTGAGCCAGCGTATCAAGGACAAATTAGCAGCATGAGAACTCCCTGAAGCACTGGATTCACTTATAGACCTCGCCAGTCGCATTGACCACTGTCTTCGTGAGCGTTTGGAAGAGGCTAGAGGATCCAAGAAGATGGCTTCAGGTGCTCCACGCATTCGCCCAACATCTTCCACTCAGACTGCTACTACACACAGCACCGAGGAAGAGGAACTGATGCAAATGGGTCGTAGCCATCTATCCTCAAAGGAAAAGAGTCATCGTCAAAGATCTGGCCTTTGCATGTATTGTGGTCAAACGGGTCATGCGGTACCCTCCTGTCCACTCTCTCCGGGAAACTCCCAGGCCTAAGTTCTGCCAGAGGACTTCTCCTAGGCCTGACCTCACCCTCTCCTCCGCTAACTCTGCGTGTCTCAAATAACACGGATGTTCTGAAATTTCATACCCTGGCATTGGTGGACTCCGGGGCCGGTGGAAATTTTATCCTAAGACAACTCGTGGAACACCTTCGAATTCCCACTGTCCTTACAACACCACCATTACTGCTCTCCTCCATTCATGGCGAACCGTTACCAGGCGAAGTTACTTTCTTCACGGTTCCCATCCGACTCCGCACTGGATCTATGCAGACGGAGACCATCTCCTTTCTGGTACTGGACAAGGCTATACACCCTGTGGTCCTCTGACTGCCATAGTTAAAACTTCACACTCCACAATTTGATTGGAGCACTCTACAATTGTCCCAATTGGCCAACTCCTGCCATAAAAAGTGCTTGGAGGTCGTATCTCCGATACCTTGCCTAGCTACCACGACGTCCCTTCCGGGTCTCCTGCCGCAGTACTCCTCCTTTGCGGATGTGTTTTCAAAGAAAGCTACGGACACCCTACTTCCTCACCGCTCATTTGATTGCGCTATAAATTTATTGCCTAATACTGAACCTCCCCGAGGAAGGGTCTACCCACTTTCACTAGCAGAGACAAAAGCAATGTCTGAATATATACAAGAAAACTTGGCAAAAGGCTTCATTTGGCCTTCCAAATCTCCCGCTGGAGCAGGATTCTTTTTTGTGGGGAAAAAGGACGGCTCCCTCCAGCCATACATAGATTACCGTGTCTTAAACGAGATTACCCAGAAGGACCGTTACCCTTTGCCATTAATCTCTGAACTTTTTGACAGGCTCCAGGGGCGAAGATATTTACCAAACTGAACCTCAGGGGAGCTTACAATTTGGCAGGATACGCCAGGGCGACGAATGAAAAACCACATTTAACACCCATGATGGCCATTTTGAGTACTGGGTAATGCCGTTTGGCCTCTGCAACGAGCCAGCGGTATTTCAGAATATGATGAATGAGATCTTCAGAGACATGCTCTACAGTTGCATCGTGGTCTACCTCGACGACATCCTGGTATTTTCAAAAGACCTCCAGAGCCATCACCAGGATGTCGCCAATGTCCTGCAACATCTAAGGGACAACCAGTTATATGCCAAGCTGGAGAAATGTTCTTTTGACCAGGAGACAGTCCCTTTTCTCGGCTATGTGGTCTCGAGCCAGGGTTTCCAGATGGATCCACAGAAAACCAAAAGTATTCGCGATTGGCCTCAACCAATGGGCCTTAAGGCGCTCCGAAGATTCCTTGGGTTTACAAACTACTACAGATCGTTCATCCATCATTATTCAACACTGACCGCCCCACTCACAGCTATGACTTGTAAGGGAGCCAATCCCTCTCAGTGGGCACCCGTGGCCGTGACCGCCTTCCAGGAGCTCAAGGAGGCGTTCCTATGTGAATCATGCTTATGTCACCCCGACCCCCGACGACCCTTCATCGTCGAAGTAGATGCTTCGGACGTCGGTGTTGGAGCAGTACTCTGACAGCATTTATCCAATCACACCTTGCACCCGTGCTCTTTTTTCTCCCGACGATTCTCCCCAGCTGAGCATAATTATGGAATTGGGGACAAGGAATTACTGGCGATTAAACTGGCCATCGAGGAGTGGCGTCCCTTGCTCAAGGGAATGCAGCACCAGATCACGGTATATACTGACCACAAGAACCTCGAGTACCTGCACCATGCTCAATGCCTGAATCACAGACAGGCCTGCTGGTCTCTCTTTTTTACTCAGTTCAATTTCCTACTACGATACCAGCCAGGTAATAAGAATGCTCGAGCTGATGCACTCTCTTGTTCTTTCATCATAGAAGATGTTCCGGTTATTCCACGGCACATCCAACTAAAGTTCTACTCTCCACTACGCTCACAGTGCTATCTGGGAAGACTGTGGTTCCCTGACCACTGCACAGGAAAATCCTCCGCTGGGCATATGATTCCTTGCTGGCAGGTCACCCCGGACAAGCTAGAACTCTTTCCACTTTCCAGAGATTCTATTGGTGGGAAGAAGAACGCTCAAGTGTATGTGGAATCATGTCCCACTTGCGCTCGTCAGACGACACCGACGGGCCATCCTTGGGGTCTCTTACAACCTCTTCCTGCACCTAGTGAGCCGTGGACATACATAGCCACAAATTTCATAGTGGACTTATCTCCTTCCAGTGGCAACAACACCATTTGGGTCACTGTGGACCGATTTTCGAATTTGGCTCACTTTGTGGGGTTACCTGTCTTCCTTCAGCCTCGGAATTACCTAAACTGTTCATACACCACATCTTTCGCCTCCACAGACTCTTGAGACATATACTCTCGGATCGAGGTGTTCAATTCCCAGCCAGATTTTGGAGGTCACTATGTAAAAAGTTTGATATTGCCTTAGACCTCACATTAGCCTATCACACGCAGGCCAATGGTAAGACAGAGAGGACGAACTGAACCCTGAAACAATTTCTTCGGGCGTATGTGAACTCTCAGCAGAATGACTGGTCCAACTTACTACTCTGGGCTGAGTTCGCCTTAAACTCCCACCAGTCTGCATCTACCGGGTCATCACCCTTTCAATTAGTATACGGATGCCAGCCTCTGCCTCCTCTTCCACTACCTCTGTCTGTGTCTTCTTCAGCGGCGCAGGCTTCTGCACTAGAGTTACATCAACTTTGGGAGCACACCAAACAACTTCTACAACAAGCTGCCCAGAAGTCAAAGATGTTCTACAATGGCCATCATCAGACAGCTCCTCAGTTTAACCCTGGAGACAAAGTGTGGCTTAGCACCTGCTTTCTTCGATTAAAATGCCTTCAGCCCGCTTCACTCACAGATACATCAGACCTTTTTCTGTACTTTGCCGGCTGGGCCCGGTCACATACAGTCTCCACCTACCTACATTGCTCAAGATTCATAACACCTTCCACATCTTACTTTTAAAGCCTCTCATCTTTTCCGAATTCTCCAAGAAACCTCCTGAGCCCCAACCTCTGGCTTCAGAGGAGGACATTACATATCAAGTGCAGGACATCCTGGACTTGAGGAAACGTGGGAAGTGATGGGAATATTTGATTTCGTGGGAAGGATTTAGCCCAGAAGAAAACAGCTGGGAGCCGGCAGTCAATATCCTTGACAAAGAACTGATCAAGCAGTTCCATGTCTCTCACCCAAGAAAATCCAAACCCCCAGGGAGGGGCCCTAAGAAGGGGGTATTGTTATACCCGTCGGTCGCAGACGGCTGCGACCGCTGTTGCTCACCTCTTGCTTCACAGCACTGACTCCATTGGGAAGGCTTGCGGACTCCGCCAGCTATTGCCGACCTGCCCACCCCTGTTCCTGGGCCTCCCCAGACAGCGTGGATGCTGCCGACTGCCATCTTGCCCTCGGAGCTCCTTAGGCGCGCACAATTGCTTCCGGGCCAGTCTTATGCATGTCATGGCGGGAACCTCGGAGGCGTCCTCCCCGGATGACGTCATTCTCCATGGACTCTTAAGCCGGCCTGCCCTGTTTGCCTACGACTTGGCAATGAGTTCCCTCATTGCTGAATCCGCTTCGTTCACTATGGACCTTCCGTTCCAGCTCCTGCTTCCTCGGTGTGAGACGTCACGGGTACCCGCTCCTCAGGGGCGCTTTCCTCATCTCTGGCTATCCGCTCCTTGGAAGCACTTGCGCCTAGGACTGCTGCCTGCCCTATTCCCCGGGGCTTCCTCTGGAACCAGCACTACGTCCACTGTGAGTACTTCGCTCTGCAGACTACTACCGTATCATCTCTACTAAGAAACCCTCATCAGTGTACCCCGCTCTGCGGACCATTGCCGTATCATCGCTACTGAGGACCCTCATCGGTGTACCCCGCTCTGCGGACCATTACCGTATCATCTCTACTGAGGAACCCCATTGGTGTACCCCGCTCTGCGGACCATTGCCGTATCATCACTACTGAGGGCCCTCACCAGTGTACCTGGCTCTGCAGGTCATTGCCGAATCATCTCTACAGAGGAATCCTCCCTCTTGGGTATATCCCACTCCACAAACCCTGTGGCACCTCTGTGTCTGTGTGACTTTCTTGCTACACTCCCCGCTCCGTGGGCAGTGCCTCTCTCTCTTTCTCTGCTCTTTCTCCAATACATGCTGTCCTGCACACCCAGCAGCTGAGACCTCGCCTCCTGATGGTGAGGCTCACGGGGCTCCTCCCCGTGGGTGGTACCATCTCTCACCTCAGCCCAGGGCCCACAAACCCACAAATCCTAACATCTGAAAATCTAACATCTGAAATGAAATGGTTTAATAACTCACTACTATTTCAAACTTCTATCAAACCTACTAGAAATCAATACCTCGCCACTTTACAGACCCCCTCGCCCAAACTATATAACCATGCCTCCACCAAAGCACGAGCGCTTTCCTATGCTGGCCCTCTGTTATGGAATACCATGCCCACCGAACTGCGCCTTGAGCCATCTCCTAAAACATTCAAGCAAAAACTCAAGACATGGCTATTCACACATGCCTATACTTGAAATATATATTTCTTTCTTCTCCTCTATATGCCCCAGTTCTACACATCATCTTGAATTTCTCCTTTTTCTGTGGCTACTGTAAATACCCTTCCATATAATTGCTCTTAATTGCATTCGAAGTGCTATCTCCCCCCTCTCTCCACCTCTAAATTAGAACTCCTTCTCCTCCTAACTCTTCCCTAACCCCATCCCATTTACTAGTATCCCTCTACTCTCCAGTTCTTTTTAACCCAGCTCAGCCAAGCTATACCTAAATGATAGACCTGTTTTTAAAAGCTTCTACTTGTTTTTATGTATCAAATATTTTTATCAAATATTTTTATACTTACCTTTGTTAAATATATAACGCTTGTATAACCTTGTTAAATGTATAACGCTTGTATAACCCTGTTAAATGTATAACGCTTGTATAACCTTGTTAAATGTATAACGCTCCGGCGTAAGTTCTTGTTCACTGTACACCGACCTGATATCTTTGATGAGCGGCGGTATATAAAATATTATAAAATTATAAATCTACATTATGTGTAATATCTAGTTCTGGGTTCTGTAGAAGATAGCAGATCTACAAAACATTTTTTCAATAGGCAAATAAAACTGGAGAAACATGTTGACTTAAATGTTATGTTCAGTTTGCAAAGACATTTGTTTCCTATAATTCACCCTCAGAGTTAAATGCAAGGATTTCTTTCAGCAAGTCAATTTCTCTAATTCAACAGCCCCTTCTGTTAGGTCAAATAGAAATGTTCTCAGATGAACAGTGCCACCGGCCCAAGGATCCACCCACAACTCTCCTAAATAATAACACTTCCTGGGCTACATCGTCTCCCATCATGGATTTTGAATGGACCCAGAAAAGCTCTCCAACATTCTGAAGTGGCCCCAGCCGGTCGGCCTCAAGGCCCTACAAAGATTCCTTGGCTTCGCCAATTATCATCAAAGTATCATACCCCACTACTCAACCCTGACAGCACCTCTGACAGCCCTGACTCGTAAAGGAGCTAATCCCAGGCAATGGCCATCTACTGCCCAGTCGGCCTTCCGTCACCTGAAAACAGCATTCTTGAGTGAACCCTGCCTCCGACACCCGGATCCCCTGAGACCCTTCATTGTAGAGGTGGACACCTCCTCCGAGGGAGTAGGGGCTGTCTTAAGCCAACACTCTTCCACTGGAACCCTACATTCCTGCTCCTTCTTTTCCAGACGATT
Organism: Rhinatrema bivittatum; assembly: GCF_901001135.1. Lineage (NCBI taxonomy): Eukaryota > Metazoa > Chordata > Amphibia > Gymnophiona > Rhinatrematidae > Rhinatrema > Rhinatrema bivittatum. The sequence continues at coordinate 88,394,331 of NC_042619.1, forward strand.
CCTTCCGGTGGAGAGGAACTACGGTATCGAGGACAAAGAGCTATTAGCCATAAAGCTAGCCTTCAAGGAGTGGTGCCCCTGGCTGGAGGGGGCCCAACATTGCATCACTGTCTACTCAGATCACAAGAATCTAGAGTACCTGCACCAGGCCCAACTCCTAAATCCTCGTCAGGCCATGTGGGCCCTGTTCTTCACCCGCTTCGACTTTGTCTTGCGATACTGACCATCAAAGCCAACGCTCTCTCCCACTCCTTCATTCTGGATTACACTCCCGAACCACCGAGTCATATCATCGACCTGGCCCGGGTCCAGATCCTGGCCACCACTACGGTACCTGCTGAGAAGACCATTGTACGATGCAAACTCCGCAAAAAAGTCCTTCGATGGGCCCATGATGCTCGAACTGTGGGGCATCCAGGATTAGCTCGCACCTTAGCCTCCATCCAGCGAATCTACTGGTGGCCTACTCTGCATAAGGATGTTCTAAAATATTTGGATGCCTGCCACATATGTGCCCAGCAGAATACGGCGCCTGGACACCCCTGGGGCCTGCTGCAACCTCTACCGGCCCCCAAAAAACCCTGGACGCATCTCTCTACTGATTTCATTGTGGATCTGCCACCATCGGATGGCAAAACTACCATTTGGATAGTAGTCGACAGTTTTTCCAAAATGGCACACTTTGTCCCACTCCTAGGCCTACCGTCCACTCTGCAGCTTGCACATCTATTCATCCAAACATCTTTCAGCTCTACGGACTGCCCAAGCACTTAGTCTCCGACCGAGGTACCCAATTTACTGCCAAATTTTGGAGGGCCCTCTGCAAAAAATTGGATATTTCTCTAGACATTACCACAGCATACCATCCCCAAGCGAATGGCCAATTGGAGAGGACGAACCGCACCCTGAAACAGTTTCTCTGTGCTTACGTCAACCTGCAGCAGACTTATTACCCTGGGCCGAGTTCGCCCTCAACTCCCACATCTCCTCCAGCACGAAGTCATCAACTTTCTAAGTAGTTTACGGTAGACAACCACTTCCTACACTTCCGCTGCCATTAACTGTTCCGTCACTTACAGCACAGTTAACCGCACAGGAGTTGCAGCGCCTCTGGGAACGCACACAGCGCTTGTTACAAGAGGCTGGGCGTATAGCCAAGTGGAACGCAGACGCCCATTGAAGACCCACTCCTCAATTCCAGCCTGGTGACAAAGTGTGGCTCAGCACGTGGTTTATCCACCTGAAACTCCCATCCATGCGCCTGGCCCCACGCTACATCGGTCCTTTCCAGGTACTCCATCAGATAGGCCCGGTCACCTATCAATTCCGGTTACCATCATCCCTGAAAATTCATAACTCCTTTCACGTTGCGCTACTTAAGCTATTGGTGCTGTATTGGCCAAGCAAGAGACCTCCCGAACCACAGCTGATAGCCTCGGCGGATGATGCTACCTACCAAGTACGAGAGGTACTGAACATAAGGAAGAGGAGCCGGAGATGGGAGTACCTCCTCGCCTGGGAGGGTTTTGGGCCCGAAGAGAACTCTTGGGAGCCATCCGCCAATACCTTGGATAAGAATCTCTTACAGCAATTTCATGCCTCGCACCCTAACAAGCCCAAACCCCCGGGAGGGAGGCTTAGAGGGGGGGAGTACTGTTACACTTACCGGCCATGGCCGCCCCCGCCGGCTTTCCAGTGTGCCGACGCACTCCTGACCCTGATTGCTCCTCCCGGGCTTCCCGACGCGGTCGCTGGGCCCTCCGTCCATTGGGGCTGCTTCAGATATTCCTGCTGCATCTTCTCTGCTGACTCCGCCTCCCTCCTAGCACACACACGCGCCACCTAGGGGGCCTTAAAGGGCTTGCAGCGGAAAATCACTGGGAACTCCTCCCACTCTCATCTGAGCTGGCTCCTATTTAAACCCAGCTCTCCCCTGCAGCAGACGACTTGGCTACAGGTCTGCTCCTTGTGCTTCTGGCTTGGTCGTTGTTCCTGCTTCCTGTTCTGGCTCCTCGTTCTTGTTCTGCTCCAGCTCCCTGTTCCGGATTCTGCCCATCTCTCTTCCTGGTCTTCTCCCTTCGGACGGATCTTCTTCTTCGGACGGACTGGTTTCGGATTTCCCTCTGGCTCTTGACCTCAGACCAGTTTTGGATCTCCCTCTAGCTTCTGACCTCGGATTGGCATCGGACCTTCCTTCGGCTCTCGACCGCAGACCTCCATTCAGACCTCCTTCCGGCCTTCCAACCAGCATCCAGCAATCGTCATTCCCTACTGCCTTCTGTCTCCTCAGGGGCTCACCTAAGTCCAGCCAGTCCCGGCACCCAAAGGCTCAACCCGCGGGGAACGGGATTGATATTGGTGAAGCTCCAGCTGGCCCCTGTCTTCGTCACCTTTGCCTCCTGTTGTTGGGAACCTGCGGCAGGCCTACCTCCCAGGTTGCATCAATCCTGACACAGGCCAAGGGTCCACACTCCACCCAGGATCATAACACCGTGTTGGGACCGGTTCTGTTCAATGTCTTTGTGAAGGACATTGCAGAAGGGATAGAAGGTAAAGTCTGTCTATTTGCGGATGATACTAAGGTCTGCAACAGAGTAGACATGCCTGAAGGAGTAGAGAGAATGAGAAGTGATTTAAGGAAGCTTGAGGACTGGTCAAGGATTTGGCAGCTGGGATTCAGTGCCAAGATGTGCAGAGTCATGCATGTGGGGTGTGGAAATCCAAAAGAGCTGTAAGTGATGGGCAATGAAAGACTAATGTGCATGGACAGGGAGAGGGACCTTGGTGTAATAGTATCTGGTAGAGATGTGAATCGGAACCGGAATCGGTTCCGATTCACATCGGGTTTTTTTTTTTTCGTCCGGCCTGATCGCGGTTTTGTTTATCGGCTGCGCCCGAGCTGATAAACAAAAAACCCACCCCAACCCTTTAAAACTAATCCCTTAGCTTCCCCCACCCTCCCGAACCCCCCAAAAACATTTTACAGGTACCTGGTGGCCCAGTGGGGGTCCCGGGAGCGATCTCCCGCTCTCGGGCCCTCGGCTGCCACTAATAAAAATGGCGCCGATGGCCTTTGCCCTTACCATGTGACAGGCTATCCGTGCCATTGGCCGGCCCCTGTCACATGGAGGGAGCACTAGAACAAAGGGGAAAGCCGACAGTCGCTCAGCAGCGCATGGTTCGGAGAGATGTATCTTTAAAGGATACTAATGATGCATTAGAATTAGGGCATCCCGACAGTGAGGTTCCAATAATTAGAAAAGTAGTCCAAGTGCCTGTAACTAAAAACTCACCTGAGCTAAAAAATTCTAACTTATCCCTATCAATTAAAAAGCAGAATAAAAATACAATCAAAAAACAAACTTTGAAATGTTTGTATGCTAATGCCAGAAGTCTAAGAAGTAAAATGGGAGAATTAGAATGTATAGCAGTAAATGATGACATAGACTTAATTGGCATCTCAGAGACATGGTGGAAAGAGGATAATCAATGGGACAGTGCTATACCGGGGTACAAATTATATCGCAATGACAGAGAGGAGCAGTCGGGAGGAGGTGTGGCGCTTTATGTCCGGGATGGCATAGAGTCCAACAGGATAAACATCCTGCATGAGACTAAATACAAAATTGAATCTTTATGGGTAGAAATCCCTTGTGTATCAGGGAAGACTACAGTGATAGGGGTATACTACCGTCCACCTGGTCAAGATGGTGAGATGGATAGTGAAATGCTAAGAGAAATTAGGGACGCTAACCAAATTGGTAGTGCAGTAATAATGGGAGACTTCAATTACCCCAATATAGACTGGGTAAATGTATCATCGGGTCACGCTAGAGAGATAACGTTCCTGGATGGAATAAATGATAGCTTTATGGAGCAATTGGTTCAGGAACCGACGAGAGAGGGAGCAATTTTAGATCTAATTCTCAGTGGAGCACAGGACTTGGTGAGAGAAGTAAGGGTGGTGGGGCCACTTGGCAATAGTGATCATAATATGATCAAATTTGATTTAATGACTGGAAAAGGAACAGTGTGCAAATCCAAGGCTCTCGTGCTAAACTTTCAAAAGGGAAACTTTGATAAAATGAGAAAAATTGTTAGAAAAAAACTGAAAGGAGCAGCTACAAAAGTAAAAAATATCCAAGAGGCGTGGTCATTGTTAAAAAATACCATTCTAGAAGCACAATCCAGATGTATTCCACACATTAAGAAAGGTGGAAAGAAGGCAAAACGATTACCGGCATGGTTAAAAGGGGAGGTGAAAGAAGCTATTTTAGCCAAAAGATCTTCATTCAAAAATTGGAAGAAGGATCCAACAGAAGAAAATAGGATAAAGCATAAACATTGGCAAGTTAAATGTAAGACATTGATAAGACAGGCTAAGAGAGAATTTGAAAAGAAGTTGGCTGTAGAGGCAAAAACTCACAGTAAAAACTTTTTTAAATATATCCGAAGCAGAAAGCCTGTGAGGGAGTCAGTTGGACCGTTAGATGATCGAGGGGTTAAAGGGGCACTTAGAGAAGATAAGGCCATCGCGGAAAGACTAAATGATTTCTTTGCTTCGGTGTTTACTGAAGAGGATGTTGGGGAGGTACCCGTAATGGAGAAGGTTTTCATGGGTAATGATTCAGATGGACTGAATCAAATCACGGTGAACCTAGAAGATGTGGTAGGCCTGATTGACAAACTGAAGAGTAGTAAATCACCTGGACCGGATGGTATACACCCCAGAGTTCTGAAGGAACTAAAAAATGAAATTTCAGACCTATTAGTAAAAATTTGTAACTTATCATTAAAATCATCCATTGTACCTGAAGACTGGAGGATAGCAAATGTAACCCCAATATTTAAAAAGGGCTCCAGGGGCGATCCAGGAAACTACAGACCGGTTAGCCTGACTTCAGTGCCAGGAAAAATAGTGGAAAGTGTTCTAAACATCAAAATCACAGAACATATAGAAAGACATGGTTTAATGGAACAAAGTCAGCATGGCTTTACCCAGGGCAAGTCTTGCCTCACAAATCTGCTTCACTTTTTTGAAGGAGTTAATAAACATGTGGATAAAGGTGAACCGGTAGATATAGTATACTTGGATTTTCAGAAGGCGTTTGACAAAGTTCCTCATGAGAGGCTTCTAGGAAAAGTAAAAAGTCATGGGATAGGTGGCGATGTCCTTTCGTGGATTGCAAACTGGCTAAAAGACAGGAAACAGAGAGTAGGATTAAATGGGCAATTTTCTCAGTGGAAGGGAGTGGACAGTGGAGTGCCTCAGGGATCTGTATTGGGACCCTTACTGTTCAATATATTTATAAATGATCTGGAAAGAAATACGACGAGTGAGATAATCAAATTTGCAGATGACACAAAATTGTGCAGAGTAGTTAAATCACAAGCAGATTGTGATAAATTGCAGGAAGACCTTGTGAGACTGGAAAATTGGGCATCCAAATGGCAGATGAAATTTAATGTGGATAAGTGCAAGGTGATGCATATAGGGAAAAATAACCCATGCTATAATTACACGATGTTGGGTTCCATATTAGGTGCTACAACCCAAGAAAGAGATCTAGGTGTCATAGTGGATAACACATTGAAATCGTCGGTTCAGTGTGCTGCGGCAGTCAAAAAAGCAAACAGAATGTTGGGAATTATTAGAAAAGGAATGATGAATAAAACGGAAAATGTCATAATGCCTCTGTATCGCTCCATGGTGAGACCGCACCTTGAATACTGTGAACAATTCTGGTCGCCGCATCTCAAAAAAGATATAATTGCGATGGAGAAGGTACAGAGAAGGGCTACCAAAATGATAAGGGGAATGGAACAACTCCCCTATGAGGAAAGACTAAAGAGGTTAGGACTTTTCAGCTTGGAGAAGAGACGACTGAGGGGGGATATGATAGAGGTGTTTAAAATCATGAGAGGTCTAGAACGGGTAGATGTGAATCGGTTATTTACTCTTTCGGATAGTAGAAGGACTAGGGGACACTCCATGAAGTTAGCATGGGGTACATTTAAAACTAATCGGAGAAAGTTCTTTTTTACTCAACGCACAATTAAACTCTGGAATTTGTTGCCAGAGAATGTGGTTCGTGCAGTTAGTATAGCTGTGTTTAAAAAAGGATTGGATAAGTTCTTGGAGGAGAAGTCCATTACCTGCTATTAAGTTCACTTAGAGAATAGCCACTGCCATTAGCAATGGTTACATGGAATAGACTTAGTTTTTGGGTACTTGCCAGGTTCTTATGGCCTGGATTGGCCACTGTTAGAAACAGGATGCTGGGCTTGATGGACCCTTGGTCTGACCCAGTATGGCATTTTCTTATGTTTCTTATGTTTTTATGGCCGGCGCCATCATTAAAAATGGTGCGGGCCATCCAGTGCTCCTACCATGTGACAGGGGCTGGCCAATGGCACGGATACCCTGTCACATGGTAAGGGCAAAGGGCCATCGGCGCCATTTTGATTAGTGGCAGCCGACGGCCCGGGAGCGGGAGATCGCTCCCAGGACCCCCACTGGACCACCAGGTACCTGTAAAACTTTTTTTGGGGGGTCGGGAGGGTGGGGGAAGCTAAGGGATTAGTTTTAAAGGGTCGGGTGGGTTTAGGGGTTGTTTTTGTGTGCCGTTTTTCCCGCCCTCCCCCAAAACGATAAGAGAACCCCCACGAACAATATTGTGGGGTTTTCCTATCGTTTTGGGGGAGCCCCCGATTTCTGACAATTTTGAAAATATCGACAATATTTTCAATCGTCCGAAACCCGATTCACATCCCTAGTATCTGGTGATCTGAAGGTGGCAAAGCAATGTGACAAGGCGATAGCCAAAGCTAGAAGAATGCTGGGTTCCATAGAGAGAGGAATAACCAGTAAGAAAAAGGAGGTGGTGATGCCCTTGTACAGATCCTTGATGAGGTCTCACATCGAGTACTGTGTTCAGTACTGGAGCCCGTATCTCAAAAGAGATAGAGACAGGATGGAGGCAGTCCAAAGAACAGCGACCAAAATGATGTGGGGTCAGCATCAGAAGAATTATGAGGAGAGATTGAAGGATCTGAATATGTATTCCCTGGAAGGGAGGAGGTGCAGGAGAGTTATGATATAGACCTTCAGATACATGAAAGATTTTAATGATGCAGTCATTAAATCTTTCTACTGGAAAGAAATCAGTAGAATTAGGGGTCACGAAATGAAATTCCAGGAAGGACAACTCAGAACCAACATCAGGAAACATTTCTTAATGGAGAAGGTGGTGGATGCCTGGAATGCTTTCCTGGATGAGATGGTGAAGATGAAAACAGTGAAAGAATTCAAAGGGGCATGGGATAAACACTGTGGATAGCTAAAGGCTAAAGGATAGAAATAAAGAAAAACGTGCATGGGGGTAACTTGCTGGTGCGGCAGTTACTACCCTTATTCAATAAACCTTGATACTGTTGATGTAACTGCAGTATTGCTCTCTGCTTCAACAGAAAGGGGTAAAGGGAAATTAGATTCAGAAAGCAACCAATGGGGGCCCTGAATTTTACAGTCTGTGAAACTGATAAGCTTGGGGGTAACCTGCATGGCACGGCAGATACTACCATAAGCTTGCTGGGCAGACTGGATGGACCATTTGGTTCTTTTCTGCTGTCATTTCTATGTTTATTTTTCTTCATCTGGATTTTCTCCTAATTTTGTTCTTATCATAATAAACCCTGATAAATTTCCAAGAAAAATAATGAACAATAATAAACAAAAATTAAGATCCTCAAATTTATAGCATCGCAATGGCATAAATTTCATCCAATCAACCCAATACAGGGGGACCCAGGAAAAAAAGACACTTAGAGTTGCTCCCAGATCTTCGGAGCTAAACCCTTCCACTGTGGGTTAGGTTTTGTTTGTATTTTTTCACTCATATATTTGAGCAGACCCTTAACCAAAGGAGCACACAAAAGGAGAGGGTTTAAATCAAATACAGTGTTTTGCGGAAAACTGTTCAAGCAATCTTAACTGGGGAGCTGTCTGAGTAAAAAGTTGATGCATGAGAGATTGTTAGGTAATGTACCTTAGAATGAGGAAAATCAGCTAATAGAGCAACATTTGCATCATCCTGCTGAGAAGTGTGGATGCTCCAAAGAGAGCATTAGCGGGCATTAATCATTTAAAAAAATCTTTGATCTTACAGAGATTGGCTATATGATACCTGTAATTCTTGATAACAGATTTAGAAAACATTTTTCCTGATCCTGTGTCTATGGGATAAAAAAAAAAATAAAAAGCCAACCTTTAATAAATCTGGCCTGTGGTCTTTAAAAGAATGGGAGGAATCAATTGTTAACTAACACCAGTGGTACTGGAGAGAGAAATCAATAGAGAGTCAGTAAACCACATGTAACCCCTCTTCTGGTGTTTATTGTTATATTAGCTAGTGTCTCAAGAATGACATCCCTGATAGTAATGAAACTGAGGGCCAAAGTTTTACTCTTGCTGGTCAAGTGAGGAATTTGGGGTACATTTTATACAGCATTATCCTTCAAGTCACATATAGCAAAAGTGGTTCATAATATCTTTTATAAATCGCGTATTAGGAGACGCCTGAAACCGTATTTGCCCACAGATGATTTTCGGACAGTAATTCTTATAACTCTTATTGGGTTAGATCATTGTAATTCAGTTTTGTTGGATCTTCCTGCTGCTACATTAGAGTGCTTCAAATTTCCTAAAATGCAGCAGTGAGTTTAGCGGTTGGTGCAGCCAGGCATCAGCTTGCAATCACTGCATTGGCTTCCGGTAGTAAGGCATGTAAAGTTTAAGATCTTATTCATATACACTCGTTGATCCCAGTGTGAATGAGTACATCCTTGAAGGTCTACATCCTTTAAAATCTGCTAGAGGTTCCATTATTAAAACAATTTCATCTCCTTGAGGCAAGAGAGCGAGCATTTGCAGTGGCTGGACCAGGGCTGTGGAATACTTAACCTGATGATATTCGTGCTGAGAATTGTATAATGTTGTTCAGAAAGAGGGTTTAGGATTATTTATTTAAATAGGCTTTTGGCAGTGAGTATAGTTATTTTTCAATATACATGCAGGCAAGATTGATTACGCAATGTTTTTTTATATTTTAGTTTTTTGTTTTATTGTAATTGCTGTTTTATTTGTGTGATTTTATAGTTTTAATTTGTCATTATTATGTATGTTATTTGTATCTCAAAGAAATATTATTGGGTTATAAATTCTATAATTAAATAAAGTAGGGTTACACTCACTCCCATGACTATGTCCTTGAACAGTCTCGACTGCCCTAGAGCATAGATTCTCTGAAAGAAGGGGAGTTGACCTCCAGGGCCCAAAAGGCAGTGGGTTCTATTTCAGTACGTGTAAGCTAGATGAGAGTAGGTAGAAAAAACAGGATGGACACTCTGGATGGGTGATTAATGTTTGGCCAGTCATGGGACAGCCCCGCAACTGGCCACACTCACTTTGGATGTCACTGAGCTGAACTGACACTGCCTGGAATGCCGCCATGATTCACCCAATCCTGTCTCTTTCTAAGCACACGCGTGCACTGCCTCCTGTTAAAGGGCCCTTCACAGGAAAGTCCTTGTGGCATGTCCCGATGATATCACATGCTGGAGCTACTTAAACGCCAGCTAGACACCAGACCGATGCCTCAGCAACAGGTCATCCTGCCTCGCAGTGCATGTTGCTACTTCCCATGCTCATCTTGCTGTACCAGTGCTTTGTCTTGTTCCTGCTGTTTGCCTTGCCTGGTTGTACCCTTGCTCTGCCCTCTGTACCTTGTTCCTTCCTCGTCTTGCCTTGGTTCTCATAACTTTGACTTGTCTGTCCTGCCCATCTTGTCCTGCCCATCTTGTCTCTTGCTTCTGTCCGTCCTGTCTATCTTGGCCTAACATTCCAGTTCTGACTCCTGCTTGGATTCTGTCCTCTGTTTTCTGCCTGCCCTGACCCTTGGCCTGGACCCAGACTCCATCTTCTTGCTGCCTGCCATGACCCTTGGACTGAACTTTAATATTCTCTGCTTACTGCCAGCCCTGACCACTATCTATACCTGGACTCCTACTGCTCCTTGAGGGACCCTCACCTAAGCTCTGCCAGCCCCTGGAACCCCGCAGGGAATGGGGCCAGCTCAGGTGAAGTTTCAGCTCCTGTCCCAGCAAGGGCGTGTCTGCCAGCTGTCAGAGAGAGCCTATCTTGTGGGTTCACCTACTAGGCTGCGTCAACTACCCCACAGCCTAAGGGCTCACCCAGCATGACAGGGTGTTCCAAAAATAAACTTTTCTGCAGCAGATCTTGCATTATAATTCACTGGTACCATACACATTTATTATTTGTTATATCCAGCTAACTGCAGGATAGCTGGATATATTCAGCAGCGCAGCCGCATTGCTAAATATATGCACTAAGTTAGTTGGATATGACTATGCACTTCATAACATCTTCATTTACATATGTAGTTGATCATCATGATGTTCTACAGGAAAGACATGATGCTTTTTATTGTTATTACATGCATCTGTGACTCACTCTGCTATTAGAGTTTTCAGAATGAGATAAAGAATACAGAATAACTAATTGTAAGAGTCATATATCAATGGGGATAAAATTAGATCAAAGGCAATTACTGTGGTTAGCCCTTTTGATTTATTTTGAGCTATTCAGATTGACTTATTGTACATTTACTTTACAGAGTAATTGTTACAGGCATGCACATCTTGCGATTTCAAATATATTAAATGTATAATAGTAATAAATTTAGATTTTTAGCTTGTCTTTCCAATTAATGCTCAAAGTGGCTTACATAAATATTAGTATCCAGGTGCAATAAGTCCCTGCCCCAAAGATCTTGCAATCTAGGCTTGTATCTGAGGCAACAGGAGCTAAAGTAACTTGCCCAAGCTCACAGGGAGTGTGTGTCACTGTGAGAGGTCTTGAGCTGGCAAGAGAGTAGACTCAGGCTAGACCCTGGCTGTTCTCTCATAAATCTTTTATTAATGACAAGAAAACAAAGTACAAGCAGCTCTGCTTACCTTAGTTCTCAAACAAAAACAGAAATGTAATTCACAGTTGAGCAGTATTGGCCTTCCCAAGGCTTCCTTCTCATCCCTGGGGACCCCAGTGTGCTCCCTGGGCCTAGCTTCTTATCCTCCTTCTAAGGAAAATGCCCTCAGAGCAGAACTCCCTTCTTGCCTGTGGCCTAAGGTGGACCAGGCTAAGTCACTACCCAGGTTAACTCCTGGAAAAATAAATCATACTTCCTATATTGTTTTTCTGTCCTAAACTGGACTGACCATTTTTTCTTCACTACAAAGGTTGGAATCAGTATGGGGTCCTCTAGGCCAGAGGGTACCTTCCCCTTTCCTGTCTTTATACGCCTGCAGCTTAACTCAAGGGAACTACTTTTGAGTGGGGCTTGCTTAAGTTTTCTAGGGTTACCCTCCCCCACCCTCTGATACATGTCATCACGCAAAGTTAAAACAGTCAATTCCCTGGCAGTCTTTAGACACTGAGACCTCTTGGATTTTCTTCTCGGGTGCTGGCTCCATGGTCTTTATGTCTTTAACTCTGTGTGGTACACTTTCGCAATGTCCCATGGAGAGACTTCCAGAGGAGATGTTTCTATGCAGTCTGGGCTGGTCGTGTTCTGGCCCCACAGAGTCCCAAACTGGGGATAACCTCATCCCAGAACCACAGAGCATAGAAGCTTGGGAAGTATTCTCACTTCAACATAGGCTTACCCTGCCGAGGTCATCAGTAAAATCTGACTGGTTGGGTACTGTTGCTGGTCACCATGTATGCAGGTGAGAATCGCCTTCTCTCTTTAGTCAATATACCCACTCTGGGCTGGGACAGTCTTCTGCATCCTGACTCCACCAGGGCTTAGGTGGGAACTTCATTCAGCTCAAATGAGATCACAAATTCTGAAAGTTCCCCTCATGGACCATTTATCAAATGACAGTATTGCATCTTTGTAAAAGTACACGCCCACTCACTTTTCATTGTCAAGTTAAGATCAGTCCTTGACAATATGCTCTCTCACTCCACAATGGGAGCATGCCTTCAGCACTTGCTCGGCATTCATTTCAACAGTTCCTACAAAGGATTTGTCATTCCCTTTCTTCATTCCACTGTGCTCACCCTTGCAGAGCTTCACTAATTCACACTCCCATTCTTCATCTTCAAACCAGGAACAGTCTTTGACAATGTGATCCTTCTCTCCATAATGGGACCACTCCTGTAGGGCTTGTTCCCCATTTACTTCCATTGTTTCTACTAAGGGTTCTTTGTCCTCTTCTTTGCCATAAGGACAATGCTCCTCCTTATGCCCCTACTCAGCACAAAGTGAACAAAAGGGGAAAACATCAATAATCTCACTACTTGTCCATGCAGGTACCTCAGGTACTCTTCCTCCCATCCGATTTGGTGGTCATCCCCCCTTTGGAGGTTTTCCTTTGTCAGAGGGTGCTTTAACTTTTAGTGTTGGCTGTCTCACCAGACTCACCACCATAGGTTTGCTCCTTTCATAGCAACAGTCTTTGGCCAAATGGCCTCGCTTCTCACAGTTAAAACAAGCTGGTGGGCCTGGGGTCTGTGACTGGAGCGCAGAGCCAGAGCTGACCTGCTCTGAGGGTCATTGTTGAGGTCTTGCACTCTTACTGCCATGCCCAAGACCCTAGGTGGGTTGCCTTTGTAGTTTCCACCCCAATTCTGGCATCAACTAAGCCTGATAGAAGGCGACCATTATTTCTACCGCTTTCTCCAGTGTGAGCCCTGAATGCAGAGACACCCAATTTCACATGGACTAGTCCAGCCTGCCCAGGAACTGCTCCAGGAGACCTGATTTGCTACTTCAAGACCTGTCTTCACTTCTAGCTGATAGAACAGGCTTCGTGGAGTTTCTATAGGTTGCAGGTTGCAAGTATGTTCCGCTCTTTCCAGGATGGTGGTTTTGACATCTGAATAGCTGGCTCTACCATATGGCAGCTTGAAAGGTGGCTTGGCTCTTGTCGGTAAGTAGATTTGCCAGCCTGCCAGGAAGGTGGTCCAGGTGGCTTCTGACTAGCTAGTCATGCGGGCGGTTCTTCAAAAGTTTTTTAACACATCTAGATTTTCACCTGCCTTAATTTTAAACAGCACTGGAGGCAGTGGAGTTGTCCATGTTGTGGAGGCTTGCATTGCTTGGGCTAGGTGAGTAACCTGCTCATGCAATGGTTGAATCACTCTCTGCAGTTGCTGCTGCCCTTCAGCAAGGTTTTGAATTACTCGCTACATGTTAGTCTACTGCCTACGATAACACAGAGGTTTTCTTGTTCAAATGTCTGCACAACAAGGAAGAGAAAAGGAAAAAAAACCTGCCTGGTCATCTGACTCTCTACATAATTCCCTCTCTCCTGGAGGAGCTACCCTCCTTAGACTGCTGAACAAAAATCTCCAACCACAGCTACAGCCAAGACCCAGGAAAGAAAAAAATGTTTCTCTTTTTTTCCCTTCTCTTTTTGGCATAGCTCCCTGTCTGCACAAGGTTTAGCACAGAAATCCTCAAACTGGCACCATATGTGACACTGTGAGTGGTCTTGGGCTGCACAGAGAACAGATTCAGGCTAGATTCTGGCTGTTCTCGCATAAACCTTTAATTATTGACAAGAAAACAGAAGTAGGTCTGCTTGCCTTAGCAGTTCTCAAACACAAACAGCAATGTAATTCACAGCTCAGCAGTACTGGCCTTCCGTCTCATCTCTGGGACCCCGGTGTTCTCCCTGGGCCTAGCTTCTTATCCCCTTTTAAGGAGAATGTCCTCAGAATGGAACTCCCTTCCTGTCTATGGCTTAAGGTGGACCAAGCTAAATGCCTGGTCCCAGGCTTTTAAGAAGGATCTAACATGCAATCCTTCACAGAGTGTCAGTAGGGGAAGAGGGACTGTTTAAGTCACATGTCTAACAGACTTTGTGCAATAGAGGTCCATCACAAGACTTATCAGTTCACACTGTCCAAAGAAGGGAATCAATGCCAACAGATTGAGACTCTAAATAGGAAACACCAGCAAGTCCATCTGAATGGAAAATAATTTTTTTTTCTTAATTATTATTTTTCTTAATTAGATTTGATATACTGCATGTAAAATCAAATTAATCAAGCAGTTTACAATAAATCCTTCTATAGCCTGAGTTTTAGTACCATAACTAGCAGACTGCCCACACTATCTTGACACATTTTGCTAGTATTCTTTCTAATTAAATCATTAAAAAAAATCACTTAAACATTTTGCCAGTGAAATGGTCACTTAATTTACTCTCCTGTGTCACAGTTCCTTTTTGTGGTTTTTGGAGTGGTAGAGCATGAAGGCTAAGGGTTAAGCCAGCAAGTGCACCCAGGATACCAAGAAAATGTTTTCAACAGGAATATAAAATGTAAACAAACCAAAGGTGTGTGTCCTGCCTAAAAAGCAAACCTGCTAATCTTTATCTGTCAAGTCACTATAAATTGTGGATTCCTACTTCAATGAACTTCATTTTGGGAGGGTAATTTTATAACAGCCACATAGTGTTAAAGCCCCCATGTACATTGTGCCCACAGGCTCTACCAAAGTATTTTCCCATTTGTGCTCACCCCAAAGATATTTGAGGTGCAAAATATATGAGTGAGAGAGAGAGAGAGAGAGAGAGACTGAGACTCTTTATAAGGCTTACCTAGCAGTCAACTTTTTATAGCAGTATAGGATGGCCAGCTAGTAACTCGAGGTGAGGTTTTGGAGGTGGTCTAAGATTTTGGGGCCAGTTTTACATGCACAGTGAGATGTATGAACAGCACAGTACACATCAGTGAAGATTTGATGTGATTTGGAGTGAGGAAACTCATACAAAGATGAGATTTCTACACTGTTCTCTCACCCTACCTTGATACTACCCTGATAGAGAGTCCATCAAGGTAGGGCGAGAGAACATTGTAGAAGATTAATCTTTGTGTGACTTTCCTCACTCCAAATCACGTCAAATCTTCACTGATGTTTATTATGCTGTTCGTACATCTCACTGTGCATCTAAAATTGACCCCAAAACACTAGACCATGACCAAAACACAAAAAATACAATTTGAGACATTGAAGAAATTTATTACAAATGACATTTCGGCCATATCACACAGCTTAATGCTAAAAAAAAGGTGTAGTTATTTCTGGTGTTAAACATGTGCAACAGCATAACGCATGCTGTGATAATGTCCCTCATTTTCATTGATCCTGCCAATTTGAAAAATTTGCATTTGTGCTACACGATGTGATCGTTATCACAGGCATTAGGGCCCTAATGCCTGCAACAATGCCATAACGCATTTTGATGAATGACCCTGTAAGTTTGGGCTTAGCCAGACAAATGGTGGAATTTGAAAATCCCACTGCACTAACTTTATTTATTTATTTAAAAGCTTTTATATATCGAAGATCATGTACAAGTACATATCGCTTCGGTTTACAGAAAACTTGGGGGTGTTCTTAGGCAGAATCAGCTATCTGGCTAAGTTATCCAGATAAATGCCGATTTTCAGCGTTACCTGGCTAACATAGCTGGATTACTTTTGAGCAGCCAAGGAACAGTCCTAAAGTTAGCCAGATAAACTTATTCGGCTTACTTTCAGATAGCCAGAGATATTCACTGACATGCCCGCACCACTGAATATCCCCAAAAAGTTAGCCGAATAAGTTTATCCAACAACTTTGCTAACCAGCCAACAGCTGAATATAGACCTCACAGTGTCTGCTGATAGTTTGCATAATTTGATAAACAGATTCATCTGCAGGTCAGTGTAAGAGTGCATACATTGTTGTTCATGAGTGTGGACAATTGAAATTATTTTTCTTCTTAGAACATTTTTTAATTTAAAAAAATGAAACAATTCTTGTACCTTGTTAAGGTAGTAATGACTGCATTGGATATCCCATAGTCTGATGTCTATGCTAAACACGTATGAAGCAGTTTCTAAAAATTCTGAGTTTGTATCTGCAGAAGAAATCATATAATAGTGATTGTAGTAGCTTTCAGTGAAGGTAGCTTGAAGAAAACGTGGTACTTGGTGTACAGTCTAGAAGATGAAAATGTCCCTGAGGCAGGCAGATAGTGTTGAAACACTGGTGTCAGTTGGATTGGTGGATCATTTAGATTTGTGGACTGTTTGGTGCTTTAAAATGCTTTTGATTTTTTAACTAAATTCTGTAGCTTTAATAGAAATGGACCATATTTACAATTTATTGTGCTTGATTATAACTAGTGCTGCAGAACTGAACACAATAGTGCAACTGCACAACTTGATATGATATCATACTATTTACACAGACAATATAAGTGAAGGACATTGCATAAATACATAATGGCGGATTAAATTTTTATGTGGGCCCACCTAGAGAGATATAGTTGTGATATATGTGGATCTCTAAAGGTTTCCCTTTCTATGATTATGCAATATTTATATCTACAGAATTACACATCTGTAATTCAACTTGCAGTTGGCTAGTCGTTAAAGATCTTCCTCCACTCTAACTGTCCTTACCTTTAAAATTTTCTTTTATCAGCAAAATGTTGTCAAGCTTGGAGGATAGAGAAAAGGATAAGAAAAGTCTTGTAGCACAAGATACCTTAGTTTATATACCTATATGTAATTAACAGACCTGGACAAATCTGGTCCATATCTAGGAGTCACCTCAAAACTGTAAGTGTAAGGACAGATATCGATAACTGGTTCCCGCACTCAATCCCCCGCCATGCATTTATCTCCCCAAATCAATCTCTCCCATGTACTAACTCAACTCCCCAGTTCCCCTATTATCAATTGTATTTAATTTCCCACAATTCATTAACAACTATCAAAACAGTTTACAAGGAAATAACTAGGATAAAAAAAAAAACCAATCGAGTTGACAAAAGCCCCAATAGACAGTTTCAAAAGGATATTACAAAATTGCATTTCCAAAATAATAATATCATAGTAATAACAAAATAATACCTAAAAGAATGTAACCGTAGAAGCATAATTGTAAAGTTAGCTATAAAAAAAGCCCAGTTATAAAAAACTTAATTCAAGTCAAATAGCAACAGTATAAGAATAAAAAGTAATGGAAACTCCTGAGGGGGAGGGAGTTTGTGTGTGGGTGTGTATGTGTGTGTGTTTAGATAGCCATCTTAGCAGATAGGTCTTATGCAAAGGGTTTCAAGCCATAGAGGAAGTCTGGGGATGAGGAGGAGACCTGTGCTGGGGAGTCTAGTCCCTTAAGATTTTGAATGAGGCAGCTATGGAAGAAGTACCAGGGGTTTCTAATGACTATTAATACTGTTTTCTCTTCCCTATCAAGAAGAAAACGTTGTTTGCTGATCTAAGGAAGGGCAATGCAAATGTGGCCTTTCTTCAAGAAACTCATTTAGACGATGAGGAGCAGTAGAGAAATTGCATCAGGAATGAGCTGGCCAGTGCCTTTGTGGATTGACAATAAAAGGGTAAGGCAGTTCCAGTCATTACTAGGATCTTTTGTTTGGAGTAATAAAATGGCAAGGGTCAGTTATGATGAGTTGAGATTAGACAGGAAGAAAGGATGGCTGTGTCTTTTGGACTTGACAGTGTACAATGTAGCTTGCCTTCTCTGTCTATTGCAAGAATGGGTCTTGGGTAAGCAGAAGTTTGATGTGGAAGGTCTAATGATGGATTGGAAATTTCCATATCAACCTGGTACATCTGCGGCAAAAGGCTCTTGCATCTTTAGGAGTCTCTGCTTTCTGGCTTGCAGCAGTTAGGAGAGCTTGGGCATGGTGGTAGGGGTTTCTGGGGCGTGACACCCTTCCTAACCCTGGTGGGGAATTTGGAGTTTTTACCTGGCCTTCATAGCTTGGTGTTTTGGGAATGGTCCAACAAGGGTTTGCTTAATTTGGCATATTTGGTGGATCCTGAAGTTCCTTGTTGGTTCTCGTTCCAGCAATTGCAAGCTGAATGGGAGCTACCAAATTCTCAGTTCTATGCTTTTTACAGGCACATCATTATGACGTATTTGTGCGGCAGATGTGTCCAGAGTGGTCCCTAGGGACGAGAAAGATAGGTTTCTAGATACCACCCCTAAATTTAATAAAATATTGATTTGGGCAACACACTTGAAATCACTATTACCTTCAACTTATATAGTGCATTTAGCAGTACAGTGGAGTGTGGATTTAGGGGAGCAGGTTGAGGCTGAGTCCATGAGTCAAACCTTTGCTTTGATATATAAATACCTATTGGCAGCCAATATGAGAGAAATACAATTTAAGCTGCTTCACAGAATATACATTACAAGGGTCTTAGGGGCAAAAATGCAAGTCTGGGACTGAGTCATTTCTTAAATGTAATACTTATCCTAAGGACTTATGTCATATGTTTATGGGATGTCACAAGCGCCAACTCTTTTGGAATAAAGTAACTGATTTTCTGGAAAATATTCTGGGAGGTGAAATTTCCTGGTCTGAGCTCTTAATTTATCTGAACATCATGGACAGAAAAGCCTGGTTGTCACAAGGGGAATGTGATTCTTACTGTCGGCATTGTTATTTGCCAAGAAAATTGTGTTGCTATGCTGGAAAACTAGTGAGGCACCTGCTTTCACTCACTGGCAAGAGTTGATGCAGAATATTGTACAAATTGAGAAATTACGACAGAAAGATTGACTGTCTAAAAGGGTGTTCAAGGCTCTTAAAGGTTACTTCCTTCTATGGATAAAGTTCTAATGAAAGTCTAAAGGGTGGATCACATTTTAAGGCACTCAGCTTTGTCTCGGCTATTTATTAGCGTCAACAGTTCCTTAGATGGTTGTGTGAATGGGGCATGAAAGTAATGTGTATGATTTGGGGATTTCAAAAAACTTGTTTGCAAAATCCTATTTGAGCGAAAGTATGTTAGTTCAAAGGCGAATGTATTCATATCCTGTACATCCATTGTTCAATTAATTCTATGCTTATTGTTATGGCTCAAATAAAAAGAATTTAAAAAAGAATAAAAGCAAATCAAAATTTAGACAAATTTAATGAAGAAAGTCTATAATAAAATAAAAAATAAAATCAAATAGGAAAACCAAACTTGGTTTCTAAAATAAATAATTAAATCCTATTAAAATGGAACCACTCACTTACCCACCTACCCCCAAATCTCTCAATGTACTCATTGTCCTCTTCCCAATCTTCCTGTGCACTCACTGTTCTTATCCCCCTGTATGCTCACTTTCCCCTGATCTCTTGATGCATTCATTCTTACCCCCAATAAATTCACCCATCCATTAATCCCTCATGCACCCACCTACTCTTGTCTCCCATGCACTCATCCACTTCCTCTCAGTTCCCATAATGCACACACTTATCCTCAATGCACTCACCCCAATCCCTCCCCTGCACTCAACCCCATCTAATTATATACTCTCACCTTCTCCCAAGCCCCCTGATTATCTCACCCACCCCACCCTCAATCCTCCCCATGCCCTCACTTACCTTCCCCTAATCCCTTGATGCAGTCACCTTTACCCCCATTCACTCACCCATCCCTTAACCCTCTCTAATGAATTTACCCCTTCTTTCTCACTGATGCACAATCCCACTCCAATGTACTAACCGTGATAGATTCAATTATTATCCCTCCCCCAATCTTCTACATAGCTGCCCCAGCCAACAAGAAGAAAGCAGAGCAACATGACTGCTTCTTGCCAATTTTTGCTTTTATTACTTCTTTTCAAAACTTCACAGTTTGAACAGCTCACACCAGTAGACCTGGGCACAAGTTGCCAATTTATGGGGTATACATTGTTTAGAGCATGGAGCTTAGATCAGTGGCAGTCACTAGCCAACAAGAGACATGTATGTTGCTATTCTCTCTTCCTGCTGGCTGAGGGGAGCAAGTAGAGGTTTGAGGGAGTGAGGGCAATGGGGAGAAAAGAAAATTGGAATAGCGGGTGAAACTAGCTAGAGAGTGGCTGCATCAGGCGGAAGATGATATAATTAATTAAGAGGTGCCATGATGTGATTTCAAAGTGCCATTGCGACCTGGCACCTGACAATAAATATAATACACACATTAATATGGCTTTTCAAAATTAATGTTTTTGGTCAATGAATTCATCTATGTGGCATTTCAATATATTCAGCACTATGGTTAAATAGTATTTTAATTATGATATATATCCTATTGCAAATTAGACTCCTGCTAATCGAATCCTTGATGCCTCTGTTTTTTTTTAAAAAGGAAGTTAAGCTAAGGAATCATAATTGTGTGCAGTGGAAAGAAATCAGTAATTCTTACCAGGTTAGGTGTGCTGGCTGCTCTTATGGAAACCCTCTGCAATTAAAGAAAAATAATTACTACATGAACAGTGATTTTCAGTATATTCCAGTACCTTAGAACTACTTGGATTCTATTTCTTTCAAAGATTAATTATATCACAGTTGAATGAAGTGACGTTTGAGATACAAACAGGTAAACAAATATCTACCTGGAAGAGACTGGAAACCATAGACACATAGTTCACTCTCACTGGAGTATGAGTACAATAGACCTTCTTCCCGACCTTCCAATGAATTCAGGCATTTGACCGCTTTCAGAAGAGATCAATAGACAGACATAGCAGTATTAACTAGATTCTTCAAAATACAAATTTATCTTCTGAGAACTATTGCTTCCACTTTTATTCTTATACCTCCTTTCATTTCCCTAATATATCTTCTTATGCTTTTACACCTTTCTAAATAAAAGGTGTGTCCCTTTTTATTATAGCCATTCATTCAGTCTTATTTGTTTATCCACCATTCACCATAGCATCATAGTGGTTTACAATAAAGTAATAATATAAACATAGAACAGCCAGTTAAAACTTCATAGAATAAATAAATACAACCTCCCCCTTCCTCCCAATACAATCCAGATCCCATTACACATAACTCTTCAAAATCAGTCCACTAAGTAACACATTCAAAGGTCAAGGTAAATAACCAGATCTAAATCAACTTTCTAAATCCTAAGTAGCTGTTACGCCTGTCGGTCGCAGACGGCTGTGACCACTGTTGCTCACCTCTTGCCTCACAGCACTGACTCCGTTGGGTAGATTTGTGGCCTCCGCCAGCTATTGCCAGCCTGCCTGCCCCTGTTCCCGGGCCTCCCTGGACGACGGGGACGCTGACGACCGCCATCTTGCCCTCGGAGTTCCTTAGGCATGTGCGCGCGCTCTCGGGCCAGTCTTAAGCATGTTCCCCCCGGATGATGTCATTCATCAAGGGCTCTTAAGCCAGCTGGCCCTGTCTGCCTACGACTTGGCAACGAGTTCCCTCATTGCTGAATCAAAGAAGTTCTATGATGTCCATCATCGGGCAGCTCCACAATTTAACCCTGGAGACAAGGTGTGACTCAGCACTTGCTTTATTCGCTTGAAACTGCCTTCAGCCCGCTTTGCTCCCAGCCCGCTTCGCTCCCAGCCGTATTCGCTTGAAACTGCCTTCAGCCCGCTTCGCTCCCAGCCCGCTTCGCTCCCAGCTGGCGAAGTACGGGCCCTTTCCCATACTTCGCCCGCTGGGCCCGGTCACTTACAGTCTCCGCCTACTCACATCGCTCAAGATTCATAACGTCTTTCACATCTCACTATTAAAGCCTCTCATCTTGTCCGAGTTCTCCAAGAAACCTCCTGAGCCCCAACTTCTGGCATCAGAGGAGGATATAACATATCAGGTACAGGACATCCTGGACGTGAGGAAGTGCGGTAAGCGATGGGAATATTTGATCTTATGGGAAGGATTTGGCCCTGAAGAGAACAGCTGGGAGCCTGCAGTCAATATCCTTGACAAAGAACTGATCAAACAGTTCCACGCCTCTCATCCAAGAAAGCCAAAACCCCCAGGGAGGGGCCCTAAGAATGGGGGTACTGTTACTCCCGTCGGTCATAGACAGCTGCGACCGTTGTTGCTCACCTCTTGTCTCACAGCACTGACTCCGTTGGGTAGACTTGCAGCTTCCGCCAGCTATCACCAGCCTGCCTGCCCCTGTTCCCGGACCTCCCTGGATGGCAGGGACACTGACGACCACCATCTTGTCCTTGGAGTTCCTTAGGCGCACGCATGCGTGCTCTCGGACCAATCTTAAGCACATCATGGCGGGAACCTCGGTGGCGTTCCCCCCCAGATGATGTCATTCATCAAGGACTCATAAGCCAGCTGGCCCTGTCTGCCTACGACTTGGTAATGAGTTCCCTCATTGCTGAATCCGCTTCACTCACTATGGACTTCCTGTTCTAGCTCCTGCTTCCTCGGCTTGAGACGTTCCGGGTACCCGCTCCTCGGGGGCCCTTTCCTCGTCTCTGGCTATCTGCTCCTCGGAGGGCCTTGCTCCTAGGACTGTTGCCTGCTCCATTCACCGGGGCTTCCCTCTGGAACCATTGTTTACTTCTACAGTGAGTACCCCGCTCTGCAGACCTTTACCGTATCATATCTACTGAGGAACCATCACCAGTGTACCCCGCTCTGCGGACCATTGTCATATCATCTCTACAGAGGAATCCTCTTTGGGTATACTCCACTTCACAGACTCCGTGGCACCTCTGTGTCAGTGTGACTTTCTTGCTACACTCCCCGCGCCGCGGGCAGTGTCACTTTCTCTCTGCTCCTTCTCCAGTACGAGTTGGCGCCTCCCTCCCCCCCTCAAGGCACAGCATAGGTCAAATCATCGAGAGGGTCATGGAGAGCAGAGGGTCCCGTTAGAGTCTGGACCTTTTGATAATTTGAAATGCTGCAGAAGGGGGAAAAGAGGGGTCACAATTCCCAAAGGAGAGGCAGACAATGTATTAATGCTAATATTTCTAGGAAGCTGGTAACCCTGCCACAGTCCCAGGAACTCTACAACCTGCCTCCCACATTTCCCCAGCATTTGCCTCCTGGAGAAATGGGTGAATGGTGGGGGTCTGTGTGTGGTGCACTCTCTCCAGGTCAGTGGATGGGTATCAGGTGCATTAGGAAAACTTTACAGCCTTGTGTTCCCACTTTCCCAGTCCTCACCACACACAAGTAAAAACTGTGCATTTATTATAACAGATTTTACAAGAAAAGGATATTCAAAGTCTTCTGAGGTAAAAATATCACAACAACGTGTATATTATTTTTACATGCAACGGGTTTTCTTGTTTTCCAACCAGAAAACCCTGCAAAAACAACACTTGGAACCCATAGAGTATTAGGCCTATTGTAAAGTGCATTTGATATGGGCCTAGCCCTCAGAAAGCCACGAGTAAACTGAATTATAATGATAATATAGTAAACCTGTTCTCACCCACCCCCCTCCCCCAGTCCAGTCTTTCTTTCTCTCTCACCAGTCACTGTCACCCACTCCACCAGATCTGCCTTGCTCTCTCAGTCACTGTCACCTCCTCCTTCAGATCAGTCTCTCACCATTCACTGTCACCCACTCCACCAGATCTGCCTCACTCTCTCAGTCACTGTCACCTCCTCCTTCAGACCAGTCTCTCTCTCACCAGTCACTGTCAATCTTCTCCCCAGACAACTCTCTCTCAGTCACTGTTTCCCCCTCTCTCAGACCAGTTTTTCTCTCACCAGTCACTATCACTCCTCTCCCCAGACCAATCTTCCTCTCTCTCCTTTCACTGTCACCAGTCCCACAGAACTCTCTCTTTCTCTCTCTCTCTCTAATTTATCTCTCTGTTCAGTCACTGTCACCCCCTCCCACTAGACCAATGTCTCTCTCTTCAGTCACTTTTACCCTCTCCCGCCCAGACCACTGCCTTTTTCTCTCTCTCTCTCCAGGAGCAGGGAGAAACCAGTGTGCTGCATTTACGGGCCGATACAGTAAAAATCGCGGAGAGCGGGCCACTCTCCTTTGTGCGCGATACAGTAATTTAATTTATTTAAATTAGGGCCGGCGGAAAAAGAGGTGCTAGGGACACTAGCGCCTCTTTTCGGACAGGAGCGGCGGCTGTCAGCGGGTTTGACAACCAACGCTCAATTTTGCCGGCGTCGGTTCTCGAGCCCGCTGATAGCCACGGGTTCGGAAACCGGACGCCGGCAAAATTAAGCATCCGGTTTTCAACCAGCGAGCCGTGGGCCTATTTCAATTTTTTTTTTTGACTTTTTTTAACTTTCGGGACCTCCGACTTAATATCGCCATGATATTATGCTGGAGGGTGCACAGAAAAGCAGTTTTTCTATGCATTTCCCTGGCGCTGGCAGAAATTAACACTTACCTTTGGGTAGGCGCTAATTTCTTAAAGTAAAATGTGCGGCTTGGCGTTTTGGACGCGCTATTACCCCTTACTGAATAAGGGGTAAAGCTAGCGCGTCCAAAACGCATGTCCAATTGCGGGTTAACAGTGCGCTCCACCAGAGCGCACTGTACTGTATAGGCCTGTTAGTGACATTCAGACAGAGGACTGATCTATCCAGTGTCACTGCACTTGCAATGCTGCTAGCGAAGAGCAGGGCCTGCAGTGCCTGCAGCGGGCTTAGTGTCTTCCACCAGGTCTCCCGCTGTGCTCCTTGCCAGTCGCCACCCTGCCCTGCCCCAGCCTCCAGTCTGGATGTGCTGCCTGCAGTGCTGTGACTGCCTTGGATCTCCTGTCCCATTGTACCCCCAAGGGCCCCCCCCCCCCTCCCAGAGACCACCTTAGTTCTTCTTTCTTCCTACCCCCACCTGGCCCCCTCCCCTCCTGGGGCTGCAACTTGAGTAGTGCGGGACCAGTCTATAACGAAGCGTCTGCCCTGTTCCTTACTCAGCAAAGCCCTATAGCATGAGGCACAAGAAACTTGTGAGCTTGTGTGCTCGCATTGAGGTTGGGATGCTGCAACTCCGTCGTTTTTTGATGCATGCGCCCTGGTAACTGGTTCAGATCTGAGGCAGATTCTGCAGGAGCGTTTTTGGGGAAGGGGGCATAATTTGTCGCCTCAAAATTTGGCTGCCTGAGGTGGCCGCCTCACCCTGCCTCATTATAGAACTGCCCCTGGTGTGAGGGGTTGGAGGAGAGGCGAGGGCAGGGTTTGTTTTGGTTTTTTTTTATATTGGTGGTGGTGGCATTTTAAAATGAAGTGAAAGAAAACATCAAAAGTTTGTTCATTTTTCTTTCATTACCTTTTAAAAATTAAATGAAATGGGAAATTTCAAATGAATGCACATCCCTCTTAATGAGTATAGGAAACTGGATCAAAGCATTTTCTTAAGCATTGCCTCATGGGAGATGTCATAGTGGTTTAGTCTTGGGTTTAATATAGTGACCCCTAGACTCTAGAGAATTCTAGAGGCCAGTTTGGAGAATTAGAAAATTAAGTATTTTCTCTTTTCTCCTCCTGTAGTGAATTTCAGGAATTGCACCACCTTGTGTTTAGCTGTGGGTGGCTTGGAAAAAGATATCTTAATAGAAAAGGCATTGTAGCTTCTCTTTTCCCAGGGAAGATAACGTATCCCTCCTTGGGTTTGTCTGCAGAGGGAGAAAACCCTCTTGGATGTGTCCTTGAATTGGGTTCTCTAGAAGTGTTCTAGAAACCTGCAGCTATATTTTTAGGGAGAAGGAGATTTACATCAGCTGGTACCAACCTGGTACTGAATCTAAAAGGAGAGTGAGAAGAAAGTGCTTATCTGGTACTATAAATGAAGGAAGGAAGAAGAGTGTACCCTCAAGGGTACAGAATAGGAGAAGTAAGGCCATTCAAACAAGTCTGCATACTAGAAATTCAGGTCCATCAGGTTTCCTGCAGATTACAGGAATCCCCAAACTGTTCACAAAAGGAGATCCTGCCTGTTAGAACAAGGAACCCTTATCGAAGGGCCGATGCAATACAGTGGGCGGACCCACAGTCGGACGTGGGTTAAATAGGTGCTAATCCACCCCTAATGCAATAGGGCTATTACTCATTCACTCCAATGCAAAAAAAAATAAATGTGCGTCTCAGATGCACATTTATCGCTCAGATATTAACACCTGTCTGGAGCAGGCGTTAATAGCTGAGCACATTGAAAAGAAGTACAAAAAAGCAGAAAAAACTGCTTTTCTGTACTTCTTTAAAAGTTAAAAAAACCAAAACCTCAGCTGCCGCGTTGATATGCTCGGCGCCGGTGTTCATAATCGGCAGACTGCCAGTAACCGCTGGGTCGCGTTAGCAAGGAGGCGCTAAGGTCGCCTCCTTGCTAGCGCAACCCCCTAATTTGCTTATAGCATGACGCCCCCCTTGTGGGCGCCATGCACGGATTAAGAAAGCAGGTGCTGACTTTTCAGCGCCCGCTTTCTGCATTTGTTTATAGCATTGGCCCCAGAATGTGTTGGAGGCTTGTAACTGATAAAATATGGATTAATCTTCTAGAAAAATATTCAATTTGTCACGTGATCACTGTTAAACAATTTGTGCTTCAGTTTACTTTTATTTGTTGGAACACCAGCTCTTGTGTGAAGAGTAAGTCATTGCAGGGACTGAGTCCTGTCCCTAAGGGTCTGGAAGATGTTCTTCCTTCCCTGTTTAGAACGGACCCCAGACTGGGACCCAGGTCCACGTCATCTGGTCTGAGCTTCCCCAGCTAAACCCTCTTTGTAGTGAGGACAAGGAAGAGAAGTTACAATTAAAATGCAACTAAAATTACTTTAAATAGACATTAAATTGCCAATCAACCTGTCTGTGATGCGTAAATGCTACCAGAGGAAAGTACTAGAACATGGAGCTATAGTTCTTTGGAAGGAGACAATAAATTTCACATTACAGATTCTTGTCTCTGTCATTTATGGCTTGGCATGCACCGAGAAAATATTTGTTTCCTCCCTGGCAGTGCTCCAGTCCCCTGTACAGACTGTCAAGCAGTCACAATCTTTCGTACTAACTTCCTGATATGTCTAGGTAGACAGATGGCATGGAAGAAATATTCCAAATCTATGAAGTGAATTGTTAATTTAAAAGTTATTTTTCCTTCTAAAGGGGAGTAGTGCACTATATTTGTGTGCCAAATGCAAATGAGTAGAGTGAAAATTGGTTTGCTTTGAGTCAATTAAGCTGAATTTCCTTTTTAAAACTGCTTCAGAAATATATTGAGCATCCTGTTTAAGAAATCTTTACCCAAGAAATAATGAACTGCTAAAACAAGCATTATTATATTGGGTTTCAGCCTAGCAGGACTCTGGATTCCCATCCCAGTATTCCAGACCCTCCTCCCATGAGGCTTATAATAGTATATAAAGACTGGTGCAGTAATATTTATTATTGTCTTTGACCAGTGGACTAAGAAAAATTTAGTAAAGATCCAGAATCTTCTGCAAGGATGCAACCATGGGAACTGCATTTATGGTTCACACAATCTCTCAGTTTTACTTACATGCAGCTCTGTCATTTCCTTACTTCAAAATGATATGATATAGGGTAGTATAAAATTAAAGCTTTCTATGGGAAACTGTTTTTGCACCACATTTGCAAGGATAATATTTAAATAGCTCTGTTCCTGAGTTGCCAAAAAAAACCCAAAAAAACGCAACCAACAGAGGTAATTGTCTCTCACTGCTGTCTGTCTGCATTCTGCCCTTCTCCAAAGGTTATTAAGAAAAGTTAGAAAGTCTGACATGCAAGATGAAGGGAAAGAAACTAGCAGACCACACTATATCTTTTTTTCTCCATAACATCTGATGCAGGAGAAAAGCAACAGTATATTGTGACAGAAGCTGGAAGTTAACTACTGCTTTTTCTAGGTTGGCGTTCTCACTCCATCCACCACTCAGAACTGATTCCTTTTCATTCCCTAATCTTCAAAAACATGGAGCATGAGTTTACTAGGAAGAGCACAGAAAGTTAGCTGTTCTTGTAGCAGGCAAAATGTGAGGGCTACGTACTAAGCCACGGAATTTCTCGTGGCTGATAGGGAATTTTGTGAAATTTTGCTTTGTATGCAAATGAGCTCTGTAGCAAATGTTCAAGCAAAATTGTCAGTGAAAAAAGTTCACAAAAAACAATAACCATGCCTCAATGAAGTGCAAGTATATTTTTGGGGAAAGTGGCCTGGAAAGCCATTTACATTCAGGTTTTCATGAAACTGAAAATTAATGAACTGCTTTCTATAATATTGCATTTCATCAACTCATTACTTTTGAATTTGAATGCAGTTTTGTGAGTAGCCAATTATGGGGCCTCTTTTCTAAAGTTTTTCTCCCATTTTGTATCTGTAACCCCCTCTTGGTTTAAGGCCACCTATTTGAAGGGTCACAGCAGAGTCCCTTTTTTGAAGGAGTTAATAAACATGAGGATAAAGGTGAACCTGTAGATGTAGTATACTTGGATTTTTAAAAGGCATTTGACAAAGTTCCTCATGAGAGGCTTCTAGGAAAAATAAAAAGTCATGGGATAGGTGGCGATGTCCTTTCGTGGATTGCAAACTGGCTAAAAGACAGGAAACAGAGTGTAGGATTAAATGGACAATTTTCTCAGTGGAAGGGAGTGGACAGTGGAGTGCCTCAGGGATCTGTATTGGGACCCTTACTTTTCAATATATTTATAAATGATCTGAAAAGAAATATGACAAGTGAGTTAATCAAATTTGCAGATGATACAAAATTGTTCAGAGTAGTTAAATCACAAGCAGATTGTGATAAATTGCAGGAAGACCTTGTGAGGCTGGAAAATTGGGCATCAAAATGGCAGATGAAATTTAATGTGGACAAGTGCAAGGTGATGCATATAGGGAAAAATAATCCATGCTATAGTTACACAATGTTAGGTTCCATATTATGTGCTACTACCCAAGAAAGAGATCTAGGCTTCATAGTGGATAACACATTGAAATCGTCGGTTCAGTGTGCTGCAGCAGTCAAAAAAGCAAACAGAATGTTGGGAATTATTAGAAAGGGAATGGTGAATAAAACGGAAAATGTCATAATGCCTCTGTATCGCTCCATGGTGAGACCGCACCTTGAATACTGTGTACAATTCTGGTCGCCACATCTCAAAAAAGATATAATTGCAATGGAGAAGATACAGAGAAGGGCGACTAAAATGATAAAGGGGATGGAACAGCTCCCCTATGAGGAAAGACTAAATAGGTTAGGACTTTTCAGCTTGGAGAAGAGACATCTGAGGGGGGATATGATAGAGGTGTTTAAAATCATGAGAGGTCTAGAACGGGTAGATGTGAATCGGTTTTTTACTCTTTCAGATAATAGAAAGACTAGGGGGCACTCCATGAAGTTAGCATGTGGCACATTTAAAACTAATCAGAGAAAGTTCTTTTTCACTCAACGCACAATTAAACTCTGGAATTTGTTGCCACAGGATGTGGTTAGTGCAGTTTGTATAGCTGTGTTTAAAAAAGGATTGGATAAGTTCTTGGAGAAGAAGTCCATTACCTGCTATTAATTAAGTTGACTTAGATAATAACCACTGCTATTACTAGCAACGGTAACATGGAATAGACTTAGATTTTGGGTACTTGCCAGGTTCTTATGGCCTGGATTGGCCACTGTTGGAAACAGGATGCTGGGCTTGATGGACCCTTGGTCTGACCCAGCATGGCATGTTCTTATGTTCTTATGTTCTTATGTCCCAGGGCTGTCTTCACTCTCCTGGATCTACAAAACACTCTTTCAACAAACTTCAGCCCTTGGGGCAGGAGTTCTTTGGTGGAGAGGAGGCCTAAGCCTCCAGGGCTTAGGCCTCCTCTCCAGGCTGCATAGTTTCCTCTCCAGGCTGCATAGTCACTCTCACATGTAGCTTAATACTCAATGAGGGGTCTACTAATCTAAAGGCACACTTGAATAAGCAGGCTCAGAATCCAAAGGTGATGTTTAAATAAAGGTTATTTAAGCTTGAAAAGTAGGATCCATGCAAGGATTCAAAAAATCATGAATAAGAAAAATACAAATCAAGAAAAAATTAAATTTCTCTGTCCATACTGCCTCTTCTGACGACCCTCCTACTCATAGCTGTGTCCTGGTCCAAAATGCCTTCCCAATGATGGTTGCTAAATTCTCCTCCAACTACATATTCCAGGGAAGATGAATAAACTTTCCCCAGTTTAAGCATAGATTGAATCTTCAAACTATTTCTCAAAATGTTCAAAAACTCAAAAACAGAGGAGATCACGTGACACCTTGGCGAGGACGGATCCTGGGCTCTCGGACTTTGTTGAAAAAATCTGGCCTCGTCGGGAAGAAAGTCATCCTTCTTCATTGGAAAGAGCGGATGGGGCCCTCCTTTTGGACGTGGAGGATACATCTCCATCGTTTGATGCAGTACGAGAATCTGGCATCTCGAACGTCTACGGCGGCTCACCGGAAATTTCTTCAGACATGGGATGCTTATATCCAACATTTGCCTCACCGGGCTAGGAGTCTGGTACTCAACAATTAAACTGTCATATTTGAACGGACCCTGAGCTATTGAGTTTGTGGCTAGGGATTTCTGGGGTGGCTGGGGGGGGGGGGGAGGTACTAAAGAGGGGCAAGTTACTCTATATGAAGCGGTGGTGGGGGCCCGATTGGGAGGGGGAAGAACAGGGGGTCCCAGATACCACGATGCTTGGTTGGATATGCCTCTCATAAGGATAAAATTGGATAGTGATCCCTTAAGGGACTGGACAAGGAATAACCTTGGATGCGTTGTTGCTTGTATTTTTGCATTGTTGTAGTTTTGGTTGTTACCTTGTTCTTGGACAACTGTATATCATTTCAATGTGGATCACTTCCTCAATAAAATATATTGAACATAAAAAAACTCAAAAACAACCCTACAATCTGTCTTCCACCTTGCTGTTAATTGGACGCAAGATGCAAAAAATGGTGGTCCAGTGCTTTTCTCCAGAGGGATCCTTCCTCTCAGTCAGGAGCTGGTCCAAAATATCAAAAATCACTCTAAATTTCAAGTTTCTTCGCTTGATTAGGCCTAGAGGACCTACCCAAGTATTCTCCTACAAAAACACTCCTCTACACTGTGCGATCCAGGGATGATCTCTTGACTTCACCGCTAATCCTCTCAGAGGCCGATGCAATAAGATGTGCATTGAAAATGGGCACTCATATTGAGCGCCCATTTTCCTAACGCACACGCAGTCTCATCCCCTGGGCACCCTATGCAGTGCTGTGTAAAAAAGGACACACTTGTGGAGAATTGTGTGTCCTTAGCATCGGGCGCCCACAATTGCAACAGGAGCTCAAAATGAGCATCTGTTTTATCCCACTTTTGACTGATTTTGCTGAGGTTGCTGAAGACGCCATAGCTAAACCCCACTTGCTATGAGGTGTCTAAATTGTGTGTCCAGAAGAAATTTTGTTTAAAATCAAGCCAATATACATTTATTTTTCAACACTGCAAGCAGCAAATGTAAGTGTCACAAATATACTAAGTGGAAGGAACCACAGTTTTTTAAATTTCTCATGAGCCCTTGACTCGTGGATTGACTTTACTCCACCTCCAGGGCTGGAGTTAAACTTGCCATGTTAAAAAGCGTGCATTCGGCATCCAGCGATTTTCTGCATCAGGGTTAATAGCTATTAGCCTCATCTACATGGAATTTAGAAGTGATGAGTACTATCGGCTACGCATATGTTTGGGTGCATGATTTGGATGCGCTAATCTCTGTATTGCATTGGGTGCTAGTCTAGCGTTTCCAAAACACGGGTACAACCGTGTGTAAACCTGTGCGCTAGGTTGGGTGCATATTATTGCATCGGCCCCTCAGTGTCTCCTAACC
This sequence comes from Rhinatrema bivittatum, assembly GCF_901001135.1. Taxonomy (NCBI): domain Eukaryota; kingdom Metazoa; phylum Chordata; class Amphibia; order Gymnophiona; family Rhinatrematidae; genus Rhinatrema; species Rhinatrema bivittatum. The sequence continues at coordinate 88,426,021 of NC_042619.1, forward strand.
CTCTGACTACTGCACGTGGTCAGTGACAAGTTATAGCACTGAAACCCATCCCAAAAAAAGGAAAGCCCAAAAGCTGGGGAAATGCAGGATATGCAAAAACTTATCTACAAAATCCTACCATGACCATCTGGAAAATATTATAGTGGGTTCTAATCTCAGCTACTTATCTATGGGAAAAATGCTTAGTAAATAAGGCCCTGAGTGTGAAACTTTATTGCTTGTGAACACGCACAGTTTCACAAATGGTAATCTGTGCACTAAATATGATAACAGTGCACATTATCGCCGCATCTCAAAAAAGATATAGTTGTGATGGAGAAGGTACAGAGAAGGGTGACCAAAGTGATAAAGGGAATGGAACAGCTCCCCTATGAGGAAAGACTAAAGAGGTTAGGACTTTTCAGCTTGGAGAAGAGACGTCTGAGGGAGGATATGATAGAGGTGTTTAAAATCATGAGAGGTCTAGAACAGGTTAATGTGAATCAGTTATTTACTCTTTCGGATAATAGAAAGACTAGGGGCACTCCATGAAGTTAGCATGTGGCACATTTAAAACTAATTGGAGAAAGTTCTTTTTCACTCAACGTACAATTAAACTCTGGAATTTGTTGCCAGAAGATGTGGTTAGTGCAGTTGGTGTAGCTGTGAGTAAAAAAGGATTGGATAAGTTCTTGGAGGAGAAGTCCATTACCTGCTATTAATTAAGTTGACTTAGAAAATAGCTACTGCTATTACTAGCAACAGTAACATCGAATAGACTTAGTTTTTGGGTACTTGCCAGGTTCTTATGGCCTGGATTGGCCACTGTTGGAAACAGGATGCTGAGCTTGATAGACCCTTGGTCTGACCCAGTATAGGCATGTTCTTATGTTCTTATGATTTAGAGCACAAAGTGCCATTTGGAGACTTTCCTGCAGTTTAGTACATGAGCCTCCATGTGTGTATTAGATTACAGTGAAAGTAAAAAGAGGTGAGAAAATGATCCTTGTATGAGAACAGTTTCAGAGTTCAACTTCCTGGCTCAGTTTCTTAGATCTATAAGGATCTTTCCAGCTTTCCCTTTGCATTTTCTCTTCAAACTGTTCCATTGATAAAATGCCCATCATCTAGTACAAAGTGATTTCCATTTCCACTGGTTTACCCTCACTATTTTAGAAGTTTCCAGTACTATATATGTTATAAAGAGAAATCATCCATTTGAATTTATTTTCCAAATCTAAGCTCAAGGTGAGTTACAAATTCGAGTATGGTTGGTAGGTCCCTGTCCAAGAAGCCTTCCGATCTAAGTTTATACCTAAGGCAATGAAAGGTGAAGTGACTTGTCAAGTGTCACAAGCAGCATCAATGGCAGAAGTGGGGGTTCAACCCTAGCTTCCCTGGTTCTCAGCCCATTGCTCAAACCATTAGGTTACTCCTTCAAGCCATAAGACATTGAACCTTGTGTTTTAGAAGCTCATAAATCAGCCGGTTTCTTTTCAAGTACCATTCATTTCGAGAGATGTGTGAAAACTTCAAGGTCTAAATCGAACCAAGTGAATGTTAGCCTGCTTCAAGAGCAATGGAATTTTCAAAAGGCATCTCCAGATTCACTGGGGAAATGTAAGCAAATAATCTGCTGGTAAGGGAGCAGAGGAATTTATGCAAGACTTTAAAATTTATGTATTTATTTTCTATAAAACAGTTCTTTTTGGGTGCTCCATGGGTTCTCCTTTGCCAAACAAAGGTGACCCATGTCAAGTAGAAAAGCACCTTAAGTAAGGTGTTAGAAGTGCCAGCCATTCACTGTTTAAGAGTAATAGTAGCACCCTGGAGACTAGCATAGCAGTGTTTGGAGCTGTAATGCTTCCTATTCATAGCAAAATTGAAATTTAAAATGAGTAGGCTATGCTAGGGTGAAGATCTGCCACAGTATCTGTTCAAGATTGTCCCCATTTGAGAAATAAAATATGGGACCTGTGGAATTTGCCAGTAACTGAGAATTTGACCAGCTGTTCCCGTTTCCTTTATTTATTCTTTTCATCATGCTCCAGACTACCAATTAAGTACTTTTGAAGTGCCAACTTATTCTGGCTCTAGAACATGACAAAAGGAAGAGAAAGACCAAGACTCTGATCCCATCCCATTTCTCAGTTCCTAGTTAAGTCCACAGGAACTGCATATTTTCTGGAACGGGACCATTTTAGAAAAAATGCCCCTGGTGATTCTTTGCCTTTACTATAATAATAGTTGTCCTACGCTTGAGAAATATAAATTTTTCTGTAAGTAGGAGGTACTGCCGTTTTTAAAAGCTTGGGAAGTTGGGAAATGTAGTTTCTTAAGAACAGCAACAATAAAGAAGGTGACAGCATCATGAAGGCCCATGGCGAGTGTTGATGTGATATGATTTCTTCCCAATGTTCTGAATGTCAAAGTGAAGAAATTCAATGAAGTGCACGCATACCTCATGGGAACCCTCCAGGCATTCGTATTTGGCCCCCATTTGATGAGTCTTCTCCGTGTCCTGTACTCTTCCGCAGAATGCCTTGTAAAGGTGAACTGTTCCTTGATGGTGCCTCTAGCATTCGGTCGAGGAGTGCATCAAGAGTGCCTGCTTTCCGGATAGCTGAACACGCTGGCCATCGAGCCATTTCTGTGTCTCCTGCATAAGCGGCTTGTTGAACTGGCGCTGCGGGTGCCAGAGATTTGGATCACCCTGTCAGCTTACGTCGACAATGTACTCCTGATGGTTCAAGACCCGGTTGATTTGGAGAGGGTGTGAGCCTGCCAGCGGGTTTTCTCATACGCATCCTCAGCCCGAATCAACTGGGCCAAAAGCTCTGGAATTTGGATAGGGCCACAACAGGTGGACGTACTCCCTAGCCAGACTGGTAACTTTTCATGGTACAGAGAGACCCTCAAATATCTGGATGTCCACCTATTCACTGCGAAGACCACGGCTCTGGCAAACTGGAAGGAGTTGGAGGAGAAGGACGCAGTTCGTCTGAGGGCGTGGAAGGGTCTAATCCATCTGATGCCCTTCCAGGGGAGGACCTTGCTGGTGAACCAGCTGGTGTCCAACATGCTGTGGCATCAGCTGGCCACCCTGAGGCTTCCTTCAGAGTTCATTGCCCAAACCCAGAGGAAGCTATTGGACTTCTTCTGGGCCAGGAAGAGGCACTGGGTATCCATGGGTGTTCTGAGCCTCCCCCTGGAGGAGAGAGGGCAAGGGGTGGTGGACATCAGATGCAGGGTCCACACCCTGCATCGTCAAGCCTTGCGGAGATTCCTGTATGCAGATCCACCTCAGCAGTGGTGCCCACTGGGGGAATTTTTCCTCCAGCAAGTGGGCGGGTTGCGCTATGACTGGCAGCTTTTGGTAATCAAAACAGAAGGGTACACATGTGACTTCTCATTGCTGCCAGCCTTCTACCAAGACATTTTCAAAGCCTGGGGTGTGGTCACCAGAACAAGAGACCCCTCAATGCCTTGAGTCTGGGCGGTCCAGAAGAGCCCCTTCTTTACAACTCTGCTCTGGTTGCAAAAGCCCTGGAGTTCCCTCAAGTGCGCGATTCTCATAGAGCTTGGGACCACATGGGTCGGTGATCTCCTGAGCATAGACAGGCAACATTGGGTGTCCTCAGAAGTGTTGGCCCAGTGCATGGGCATGAGACACCCGTATGTGGCCGTCAACTGCTCAGTGAGACACGGGGCCTTTTTAACCCCTGACCCCTCCAGCCCAGGAGTTCCCACCCCTGCCTGCCTCAGCCCTGATCTCCCCGACCTATTTATCGGCCCACCAAAACATCAAGGACCCCCTTGACCTCCCTGTCCCCTTTCCCATTCCCATCCCCACAGCCTGAGCAGGCTGGAAGTGATTCAGCCAGTGCATTTCTGTGCTGCACCGAAGAAGGCGATAGCCAGTCTGGTGCACCATGTGAGACATCAAGCCACTCTTGCTGCCAAATTGACACACCTTGGCGGGGGAGTGCTGGGTGGTGTGAGAAAGCCCCGGTGGGAAGCTTTCTATTTGCAGCTGATCCCAAAAATCACCAGGGACTTAAAATGGCGTATTGCTCATGAGGTCATACCAACTGGCAGCCTATTGGATCATATCAACAGAACCGGAAGAGGGTGCAGTTTTGCAAAGTGGAGGACACCTTATTGCATATTTTTCTATACTGTCCCCACCTGATCCCATTCCTCGCATACCTGAAAATCCTCTTCCTAAGGTTCTGGTTAAATTTCAGCCCATGTCTTTTTATCTATGGACGCAACGCATCGAAGAACCCTAGAATTCAAGCCTGTGACCATCTGGCAAACTTCCTGATAGCCTTGGCTAAGCTAATCATTCATAAGACCAGATCAAGAAACTTGACGGAGGCAATCCAGGGGAATGTAGGGTTCTTTTTAGATTGCTGCTGCACTCCAGGATCCCTGTGGAGTATCAAAATGCAGCATCCACCGACCGCATCAATGCATTCCAGAGAAAGTGGGCAATCGAAGAAGTCCTCTGCTCAGTGCCCTCCATACCCAACCCTACCCTAGTCATGTATGTTGCGCTGATGGTGGACCCTTGGCAGAGGTGGAGTTGGCGCTACCCGCAGGGCAAGCCCTATGGGTCCCCACCGTCAGGTGGCGGAGCAGGCTAGGAGACGGAGGCCGACTGGAGCTTCGTCAATACCAACCAAATCCAGCTGGCCCTCGGGTGCCGGGGCCAGCTGGACTTAGAAGGGCCTCCGTGAGATGACTCCCAGTTGATGTAGACAAGGGTACACCAGAGACTAGCAGAGGTATTAGAAGGCAGAGGACGGTCCGGACAAGGCAGGGTTCCAGAGACCCAGACGCCAACAGGAACAAAGGAGAACAGGGGGCGTCCAGGTAAAGATAGGCCAAAGCCTGAGAGGCCAGGTCTGTAGGAGACAAGAAGGGTCCAAGGCAAGTTGGAGTCAGGGCAGGCAGCAGGAAGGCACAGTACCAGGAGCGAAGCAGAAGTCAGAGCCAGGAGATAGATCAGACGTAGTCAAGTCAAGCTGGGGTCAATACCGGAGAACCAGTCCAAGCGTAGTCCAGGCAATGCAGAAATCAGTACAGAGAATCAGTCCAAACGTAGTCCAGGCAAAGCAGGGGTCAATACCAGAGAGTCAGTCCAAGGAACGAGGAGCAGACAAGGGAACACACAGGGACAGGAATCAGGAACTGAAGACAGGAATTGAAGACAGGAATGAAAACAGAAACCAAGTACCAGGAACAAGCAACTAGTACACAAACAATAGTGGAGAACAAGTGGCTGGGCCCTGCCTTTTATACAGAAGCCAAGTGATGTCATCATCTGGGGCCGCGGGCTACTTTCCCACTTCGGCACCTTTAAAAGAGCGCAAGTTGCGCGCGTGCCTAAGCCGGAGCCCAGAGGAAGGAGGGCGTGGCGGCACTCCGCAGCCTGAGCAGGGAGGCCCGTCGGGCACCAGGAGGAACCGCGCAGAAGTCAGAAGCAGAAGAGGTGGCCGCAGACACTCAGGGTCGGAGGCAGCTGCCCACTGCCATGAGCGAAGGTGAACTGGAGCTGGCAGCTGAGCTCCCGGGATGAGTAGTGCCGGGTGTGGGCCTTGCATGGCCAGGGCACGTAACAATATATATATACTTACATACACATGCACAAGTTAAATATAATAAAAATGAAATCTGTCTGTACACTTTGCAAAGGGTTTGCCAAAGTGAAATTATATTAATGCAATATAGGTTGATATTTAAAATCAAAGAAAAAAGTTAAGACATTGGATTTCATTATTACTTGAAGGAAGTATATATTTTAGCTATGAAAAGCTAGCATACAGAAATGTTTTTAAATATACCATGTCACAGTCCCTCTGTTCAGGAAACATAATGTATATTGCTCATGCACGACGTATTTGCATGTACTCTAACTGAACTTGGTAGAACCAGCACTCTATTTGTACGAGTTGTTAAAAATATTAACACAAATACCATGTAGTGAGTAGGACAAAAGACCTGACACTCCTAATTCCAGCTTTGGGGTGATGAATATCTATGATTTTATAGGTAAGGAATCTGTTGTGTGTTTTGTGATCTTACAAACCATAGTCTCCAGATAACTTTTCAATTGACGAACGCAGAAGGATTTATTTTATTATGTCTCAAGAGTGATTTGTTTTTTATACTTAAGCTCAGATGGCATTTCAGTGTAAATAGCATGAGCACAGCAGTAACCTAATTGTTTTTTTGTTTCAAATCTACATCTTCCCTGGCTCTAAGCAGCCTCTGATCAGCTGTGCCAGCCCAAGACAGCCATGTGTAATATACTGTAGATATGACTGAAATGAGAAAGCATACTGAGGTTTCATACTTTTATGGTAAACCACTCAAATAATCTGGGCTGCTAAGTACTCCTAAGTCTGAATCATTGCTACACTATCAGACTGTCACAACTGGACAGTTTCCCAGTTATGCAAACTTTATATTTAGGTCCCATAGTTGTTGAAGCATGTTCGCAAAAGCACTTGATAAGACAGTTATTTTAATAATATTGCCTTATGTTGTGCTTTGTATTTTCACTATAATTGGTCGCCATTGATTAACATTACAGTTTATTAAATAATGCTTGATATAAGTATTTATTTGTTTTAAATATTTATAGTCTGCCTATCGCTTGTTCTAAGAGGGTTACAGTAAAATAAACATAATAAAATCCCAACCTGAACAGATAAAAACATGCATAATATAAACATAAAATTGCTTCAATTCAAAGAAAAAAATTAATAAAATGAAAACACAAAAATTTTGAAAACCACAAAAACAAAAAACAAAATAAAAAACAAAAAAATGAATAGATTAACTGAAAATGATTTTATTTCCTCTGCACATCCCTACAAATTTGATCATGTATTGCTGGACCTGAGGAAAATGTGAACATATTCAGTACAATGTTGAAGGAAATTTGGCAGACAATTTCCTTTCCAGACCATGGTGCAGTTGCTTTGTTTTCTTCATTTTTCTGTTTTGAGAATGATTTATGGTCTCTGTTCTGTCCCCAGCAGTGGGTTCATGTTGGCATCTGTATATACATTGCAGTTTAACTGTGTCTAGTGCAGTTCTTACTTTATAACCCATGATAAAAGCCTGTGAGCCTTGCCTTTAAGGGGAACTTTGCCCTTAAGAGAAGTTCCCTCCCCCTTTGCCTTCTCTCTCTGGGAAGAGCTTGTATGCCCTCTCAGTCTAACTTGAGTCTTCTTAACTGCCTGTGTCACATGGATCCTAGGCTTGCTACATTGGATCTCGCCCTCTAGCCCCAGCTTGTGGGGACGTTTCCTATAATCACTCTCCAAGACTGTTAGTCTAAGCCATGCTGCTTCAAAGCTAGAAGTGCCTGTGACCTCTGTAATACAATTAGCTTTTTTACATTTCTTCTCACCGCTTTAATTCTAAAGATTAATCAGCTTCAGCACCCTTTGTCTTCTCATCCTGAATCCCAAGAAACTCCATCTCCCTTCTCCTACCTACCTCCAGCTACAAAGATCTCTGCCTGGGGCATATGTGTTTGGAATGTGAATAATTGTAATTAATGGAAAATTATCTGTACAATAAATAATTTCAAACTTAAAAGATCTTTGCCTGAAGACTGATTGGGAAGAAAAGTTAGCTGTCTGGAAGAGGTAAATCCGGGTATTTCTTACTGAACCAGCACAGTAAAAAGGCAATGATCTTGAAATAAAAGGCTGATCAGCAAAATAGCAAGTAAAAAAGCTAATTAGATAATAGCAAGTAAAAAGGCTATGTCATACAGAAAGTTGCAATAAGGCCAGCCAGTAGTTGGAAAGGAAAAAAGCAAGCTTTAAAGAACTGTATGCAGTACAAGGAAACAGGGATTTCAGCCTGCTGCAGAAGGTTTGCATTGAACAGAAATCATTAAAGACTGCCTTGCATTTGAATGAGCCTCCCATGCCCACAGTGCGGAAAGAACCAAGCATAAAAAACCCTAGATTGTAAAGATTTACACTTCGGAACTAATTTCAGAGTCTGCAAGGCATTTAAGAAGCAAACGCAGATTTAAAAGTCCGCCCATACTATAAGCAAGGAATACTAGGAGCAGTAAAGAAGCATTTGGCTTTGTGTAATTTGAGCTCTTGGCGGGAAAAAATCCAAGGCAACTCCTGCCAGTGAAACAAAGGATTTAACGACTGTACCTAAGTCTATTCAAGTTTCTCTGGGCCGAGAAACTCACTCCTCCCCCTACCACTGCTACAGGCAGAGGGCAATCAGTTGTCATAGTAACTGGAGCTCTGCCATCTTTACTGACTGAGCAGCAAAAACTAATGACAAAGAACTGAATAATTGTGAAGATTCCATTAAGAATTATTAAAGGGTTCTGAAGCAAAACACTGGTGAGTGTGTGGAATCAAACTGAATAAAAAAGACTGAATTCAACTGATCACACATCACTTGGGAGATTGAGATTGAAAGGACAGAGTGAAAGCTGCTCTGCTCCTCCCCCAACCCTTTGTTACACACCTTGCCGCCAAAAAAGGGCAGAAGCCCTCCCCTCCCCCTGCCAGGCTTCAGCAAGCAGGAAGCAGAGAGCAATCACTAAAAGACAAACTTCTGAAGTGTTAATTACCAGGAGCTCAGCCTGAACAGACCTAATCACAGAAAGAATTATGGCTGAGACGGCAGGGCAGCAGAGCACCTCAGAACAGCCAGCCAAAGCCACTGAATTAAAAAATGACACACAGCAAATAGGGGAGAAAGGTGAAGGGAGAGATGAAAGCAGAAAATCAAAGAGGCTATGTGTACTGACAGAGAGATCTGCAGAGAGGTATGAGGCAAGAAAGCAGGACTATAAAAATAATGTGGAGAAAGAATGGCACAATCTTGACCAGAAAAAAGAGAAAGTATTAGAAAGCCCCACCAATCTTAAGCACCACATAAAGCAGCTGAAGCTTCAATCCCTAACCTGTCATCTCATCACAGAAGAGTATATTGAGTTCTTAACACGAACTAACACTGCAGAAAGCCTTGAAGAAAAAGGCCGCCAGCTGAGTTTAGACCAAATACGCCAGAGAATGGTAACCGACGCCATTGACAGTGCAGAACCAGGTGACCCAACAAGCGAGACCAGCTCTCAGCACTCTCGCACCTCCAAGTGTACATCAAGGTCCGCAAAGTCACGAGGATCAAGGCATTCCAGCCACTCTCATCTCAACTCTATCAATCTCCAAAAGAGAGCAGAGTCCCAAGCAGCTATAGCATACATACAGTACGATGAAGAAGAAGCAGCCCTTAAAAAAGAAGGGCTCCGAATAGAGGAACAACAGAAGGCAGCTGCTGCCACAGCTAGGGCCACAGCTGTCGTTACAGCTGCCGCCGAAGCGCGCCAAAAGGCTGAACGAGAGATCACCCTGGACTTGTTGCAGCAGAAAAGAGAAGCAGCGATCCTTGAAGCCCAAATTAAGGTATTTGATGTGCCCAGAACCACGGCGATGAGGGGGACCCACTCTGTTTCATGGCCCAGCAGGACACGGCCCAGCGGACATGGAACTATGTCATGGCTCACCCTCCAACTCACGCCGGTGTCAAAACACCACCTCCCCCAGAGCAACCCCCACACCAGGAGGGAGCACACCTCCCCTCACAGATAGCTGCCTTGAACAAAGGAATCGGACCTGAACCGCAAATTGCCACGAATACCAAACCCCATGACAGTAATTCTCCGGATCTAAATCACACGGTTCCACGGCAGCCAACTCACGAGCCGAGTACACGCCCCAAGACAGACACTTCCGTGCAACCAATCCCAACGTCCCATGGCCATCGGGAATGAGAAAAAACTGGGCAGCCACACTCAGGAAGGACTTCAGCTGAACACCCCGAGCCTAAACAGGAGACAGTTGACCAACCACAACCCGAGCCAATGCACAACAGGAGTGATATGCATAGTCAACCACAGGATATCCGCCCAGCAAGGCCTGCTACCTTTCAGGACGAGTCTTCAGAAAGAAAAGACTTAAGGTACATGACTCGCCGGGAATTCATAACCGCAGGGCTCTACGAGTTCAACGACCATCCTAAGAGTTACAGGGCATGGAAATCTGACTTTAAAGATGCTGTGAAGGATATGAGATTGACCTCGCAGGAAGAGATGAACTTGATGATGAGATGGTTGGGACGTGAATCGGGCAAACACGTGAAAAGATTAAAAAACGTCCACCCAGAGGATCCTCCTATAGCGCTAAAAGAGGTGTGGGAGAGACAGAAACTTCAAGGCACCTGACAGTTGATTCGTTGAAAATGACCTGAGGTCTCTATTTATGTTTTCAACGAATCAACTGTCAAGTGCCTTGAAGTTTCTGTGCTGAATTGCAGGGGGTTCCCGCTCCACAGATCCGTGGCATTGGAAATCCTTAATTATTACATGGTCCACCCATTGCAATTGTTTTCTGCAACACGCATTGGAGCTTAGCATTTGGTACACCTTTACCTTCATGATGAGTTCCAGTAGACTCTTCTAATTATACATAGTCAGCCCTTGGTACCCTGTGTTGAGTTGGTCTAGTTCTTAAGGCCGCTGATTCATTTGACATACAAAAGGCTTGGCCCCCTGACGCAGCCCTGATGCAAAACACGGCTATGTTGGGGTCCTCGTTTTCCGACTGTTTGTCTGACTTGTAAAAATGTACCTTTGAGGTGACTGTATTATTAAACATTGTTGTTAAGAAATATTGATCAGTATATATTGTTTGCCACACATTTTTTTGTTGTATATTTTCTATATGTGTGTGCTGTTTACTCTGCCCCCTCTTGTGTATTTTACTTTTTATAACAGTTTCCACAATTTTTTCCGGCACTGAAATCAGGCTCACCGGACACTAAAATCGTTTTCCTTGGTAGTGACTTCTAATAGAGAACCCCACTTTGTGTACCAATACTTAGAATTATTTTCACTATGTACATCTCTTTGCACTTGTCTACATTAAATTTAATCTGCCATTTAGATACTCAGTTCTCAAATCTCATAAGGTCTTTCAGTAGTTCCTCTCAGTTTTCTTATGTTTTAACTACTTTGAATATTTTTGTATCTTCTGCAAATATTATCACATCAATCATTGCTCTCTTTTACTTGTAGATATATCATTTGTGTTTTACTACATATCCAAGTATAGCTACTCCTTCCACAGAGTCACATAAATAATCACAGGAGTCTAAAAACTGAGTTTCTTAGAACCAGGGATTATATTTCTTTACAAATCATTTTTAGGGTTGAAAACCATATCATGCATTGAATGTACTAATTATGACTTCTAAAATTATGATCCATCATATAAAAACAACCAAAGTCAAATGAACAATTTTCAAATTGTAAGCCAATATGTTTCCTCTAATGTATATAGTCAGTGCTAATTTCCATCCCAACACATGAAGATTGCAGGTCTACTTGGATTCCCCCGGTTGTATGTTTCCAGTGGTGAGTGTGATTATGTAGGTGCACAGTGGTGTCTACTTCCTTACTCTAGACATTCGTTTGCTTCATATCTCTGATTTAGGCCATTACCCTTCCTTAGTCACATCCTCATAGAGATCAAGTATCACTTATGTAGCTCATCCTATGTGGGCACCCTCCTGAAAATGCTCTTGCATTCATCTGGTTTCTTTTTCTCTCTCTCGGCAAATTAGCAAACAGCCCAAAGAAAAGACACATGGCACATCTCACAAATTATCAAAAATATTATATGTCTCTATTCATTTTCAAATCAAGAGGCCAAGTTATTAAACCATGTTATACCTGGTTTTAATGCCAGTTAGCTCCTGTGGTATTTATTAAACTGTGGAACAAGCCGCCAGTGCAGGGCAAAGGAAAACCCTGAATCAGCCAGCACCTTTTTGGATTTCAGCACTAGCAGCATTTTCAGGAATGACTGGGGATTGTTTCTACCCTCTTACCAGCCAGGAGATCCTCTCAATAGGGCAGGGTTTCCTAAACCTGTCCTGGGGACCCCCACAGCCAGTCGGGTTTTCAGTTATCCACAATGAATATGCATGAGATAAATTTGCATATAATAGAGATTCAATATATGCAAATGTATTTCATGCATATTACAAAACTCGTCTGGCTATGGGGTCCCCAGGACCTGTTTTGGAAGTCCTGGAGTAGAAGGATTAGTCAAGGGGGAGAGGAGACTTAGGGTGGCCAGCAGCATGGAATTTTTGTATTGTGGGTGAAGGGCGGGTTACTTAATGGGGGGTGGGGTTTACAGTTTTACACCGGGTGAATCCTGGGGAGGAGACACTGGGAATTATTTTTGGAAATGGGTGTTTTTATGTCAAGGGGGAGGGGATTGTCCATTGGGCTTCATGTCTCTTTAGGCATTAACAGGAAAGGGCCTACCAGTGCTCTCAGTACTAATTAACTATTCTTTTTTTAAGTTAACTCCTATGGCTTAACACAGATTGCAATATTTACCACAATCCATATTAATCCATGTACATAATAAACTGTTTTATATGCACTGGCATGCAGTGTAGGACACGTTAAATCATTGATACAGAGTGCCTTTTTCAAGTTGTGTATGCTTAGATCATTGCAACTCCACCTACTGGGTCTTCCTGCTTCTACCATTCAAGCTTGCAGTTTGTTCAGAACTCAGCTGCCTGTATTCTCATGGGCTTTTGCTTATATGAATACATCATTCCTATCCTCTGATCGTTCCACTAGCTACCAATCACGTGCTGGACAGTGTTTCAGGGATTAACTATGATTCCCAAGGCGATAAATAATAATTCACCCTCATGTATTAGCTTGCTGATCAAGACCTATATACCAGAAAGAAACTTAAGATCCTTTGGACATTGTCTGTTATATATTCCTTTGACACGGACCGTTAGAGTAGCAGAATCTAGAGCCTGTTTGTTTGCAATGTCGGGCCCTGTGCAGTGGAAGAATCTTCCTGAAATTTTACTCACCTCTTTGTTCAAGCCTACTATTAATAACCCTGTCAGTTTTTGAATATAGTAGATGGATCGGCTGTATTTTATTGGCTGATAATTTTAGTATTTTATGTCGATATGTTTGAATTTTAGGTTTTAATTTCCTTTTATTTTTTATGAATGTTTTTATTTTCGTTGTGTCTGTGAATTTTAATTATGTATGTGAATATGTAAACTACTTAGAATCATGGATAACATGGCCTATAACTGGTTTCATTAATTAATTTTGTATGCATTGGGTTCTATTTTTTTCCCCATTGATGGTAACCCAGAAAGGGAGAGACATTAAGTGTGGAGATTGCATAATGCAATCTCCACATATAATTTCTAGTGTGTACTGCTTCGGTGAAGATTATGTAAGTACATTGTACCCAAAGTATTCCACACACCTGTGGGAGTTTCAAAAGCTAAATCCCGTGAGATGTTTTCCTTTGAAACTGAACTTGAAAGCTCCGCAGGGAAGCTGATTATTGCCTTTCCCATTACAAAAAAATGACAAACGGAAGAGGTCAAAGTTGTTTGTTTCACAGAAAAGATGGTTGGAATAAGCTACCTTAAGATGTCTGTACAGCAAGGTCTATATGCTGCTTATGCAGGGGATTGACAAATTATTATTTAAAAATGTATGCATAGGCATGTACTGGGCATGAAATAGTGCACGTTCTCTTATTCCACATTGCTTACTGTCTGCAGTGGATTAAAACTGATACTTTTAAACTGGGATTTTTATCAGTCATTGTCACAATTTGCTTATTTCTTTGATTCAAAACAAATGACAGCTGCTCCGTCACTCCTCCTCTTCTCTAAGAGTCTGTTGGAATATGAACATTGATCACAATGTCCATGCACTGTGACTTACCAGTTAAATGGGGCAACCACAGCTCCAATAAACTGAAAATTATTCCATCCAAATAAGTTGCTGGGGAGCATTTTCTATGCCAAGATCTAGCTGACGTTCAAGCTAATTTACTTAACCATAAACCTCAGCTTACTAATTATGAAATTGGTAGGTAGCGTGAGTTATCAGTAACATTCATATACAAAACCAATAAGGAGTAGATCGAACCAAATTCCCGCAAACAGTTTGCCACACTCCAATAACCCCTTACAAACATTTCACAGTTTCCAAGATAAGAGAAATGAATTACCACATTGACTGAGACACAAGCTGGCCCGCTTCCAAGGTGACAGGCAATGTGCTGCTGCTTGTCATTACTTATTCTAGATGTGGCTGAATTTATTACGGTTATAGTTATTTTAGGCACAAGCCTAAGTATCTAATCCCTCTTCATAAAGCGATTTCTCTCACATACAAATTGCATCTTTAAATATTTGGGAAAGGTCAATGAGCCAATCCACTTATCCCCACTTAGCATACAAATCAGTTATTTTGCTGGCAATAAGTTATAATGATACCATAAAAAAAAACCCTCCATTTGCTTTCTGGTTCAGAGAAGCACACAGTTAACGTCAGTTATAAAGCTAAGTTTAAAATGACATGATTGAATTTTGCCTTGCACACAGTGCAGGGGAACCCTTTTTGAAACGTGAGCCTTGCTGCACAATTTTAAAATATTGTGACTAAAAAGGCAGCATATAGGAGAGTCACGAGAAATGGGGAGGGGGAGAGAGAGGCCTAAGCCTCCCCAAAAGGGAGGGTGTGCCAGATCAGGTGTCACATCTGTACAGAATATCATGGCTCACAGCAGGCCTGGATTTTTGTGACAAAATACCAGAGATGGTGGGCAGGGCTGAAGGCCTGCTATCTCATGCTGCCCTCAGGGGCCGGTGGAGCCAAAGACCTGCTGCTTCAACCTCCTCAAAACCCAGTGCTGTGTTGCCAAGGCCACACCCAGCCTGCAGGCCTGCCCCTGCTGCCTAGCGTCTCTAGCATCATCCCAAAATGGCAGCTTCTGCTTTAGTGCCTTGTCTCACTGCTCGGTTTGCGAGCCTTTCGCTGAAAATTAGTGAACTGAGCCTAGCCTCGCTCCTTTGGAAGAACACGGCGAGTGTCAGCAGGGCCCTGCTGCCTCTTTGTTATGGATGGTCTCTGGGACCTTGGAGTAGCCCCTGCCACAGCTCATTCATACAGCTTCTACCCTTGCCTTGCTAGCTAGAGCTGTATGAATGTAGGGATAAGAAAAAGACTATAGTGCTTGTCTGGTGGACAGCTGGAGGTAAGGGGCTTCTCACCACTAATCTCAGTGCATGCCCCAGGTGAGGGGGGAGTTCTGCTCTGTGCAGCCCCGCCAGTCTTGGCCATGGAAGGAAGTGAAGGAGAAGAGCGGGAAGCATTGCTGTCTCAGGCTGATTTACTGTGGGGACAGCGGTGTCCATAGGAAGCAACAGTAGCACTATCTAGTGTTTGTGCTAGCTTCCTCAAACCAAAGACTCATGCACCATCCATGTGTGGATACCTGGAAACTGGTCCATTTCATACTTACAGTCGTCTTGTGCATTTGCTAGCAGGGTAAACAGTGCAAAGTAATCTGGTTGTAACATATAGAAACATAGAAACATAGAAATGACGGCAGAAGAAGACCAAACGGCCCATCCAGTCTGCCCAGCAAGCTTCACATTTTTTTCTCATACTTATCTGTTTCTCTTAGCTCTTTGGTTCTATTTCCCTTCCACCCCCACCATTAATGTAGAGAGCAGTGATGGAGCTGCAACCAAGTGAAATATCAAGCTTGATTAGTTATGGGTAGTAGGGGAAGTAACCGCCGCAATAAGCAAGCTACACCCATGCTTATTTGTTTTACCCAGACTGTGTTATTCAGCCCTTATTGGTTGTTTTTCTTCTCCCCTGCTGTTGAAGCAGGGAGCTATGCTGGATATGCTTGTAGTATCAGTTTTTCTTCTCCCCTGCCGTTGAAGCAGGATATGCATTGAAAATGAAGTATCAGGCTTATTTGGTTTGGGGTAGTAACCGCCGTAACAAGCCAGCTACTCCCCGCTTTGTGAGTGCGAATCCTTTTTTCTTCTCCCCTGCTGTTGAAGCAGAGAGCTATGCTGGATATGCGTGAAGTATCAGTTTTTCTTCTCCCCTGCCGTTGAAGCAGAGAGCTATGCTGGATATGCGTGAAGTATCAGTTTTTCTTCTCCCCTGCCGTTGAAGCAGAGAGCTATGCTGGATATGCGTGAAGTATCAGTTTTTCTTCTCCCCTGCTGTTGAAGCAGGGAGCTATGCTGGATATGCGTGAAGTATCAGGTTTTCTTCTCCCCTGCCGTTGAAGCAGAGAGCTATGCTGGATATGCATTGAAAGTGAAGTATCAGGCTTATTTGGTTTGGGGTAGTAACCGCCGTAACAAGCCAGCTACTCCCCACTTTGTGAGTGCAAATCCTTTTTTCCACATTTCCTCTTGCTGTTGTAGCTTAGAGCGATGTTCTCTCAGGCTGATTCGGTACGGTGTGCTCGGCCGAGTGCACCGTTTAGCAAGCGATTGGCCGCACATTTTCAACGTGCGTCTATTACCCCTTATACTGCAAGGGGTTTAGCACGTCGAAAATGTGTGGCCAACCCCCTCCTCCCCCCCCCCCCCCCAAAACTAATAGCGTTCATTACATGCAAATGCATGTTGATGAGGCTATTAGTTAGTCACCTGGGATAGTGAAAGTAAAATGTGTGGCCAAGCCGGGGCAGGTGTTAAATTCTGAGCAACCCGGAAAAGTGTATGGAAAAGCAGAAAATACTGCTTTTCTGTACACCCTCCAACTTAATATCCCAGTGAAATTATGTCAGAGAAACCCCAAATTTTTAAAAATAAATAAATAAATTTTTTAAAAAATCCACTTGCCGGTCAGCAGGTTACAAAAGCAGACGCTCAATTTTAGTGGCGTACGTTTTCCTAACTTGTGGCTAATCAGACGCCGGTAAAATTGAGCATCGGTTATTGGAACCCGCTGACAACCACCTCTACGCTAATAAGGAGGTGCTAGGGACGCGCTATTGTCTCTAGCACCTCTTTATTAGCACAACCTTTCATCTAAATACTGAATCGCGTGCCCAGGAGAGGTGGCTAGGCACACATCGGGAGAGCGGGCGCTCAACTCGGAGCGCCCGCTCTCCCGTGATTCTTACAGTATCGGCCTGCCTGTATGCATTGATTTATTTACTAAAAAGCAAGCAACTTGTATGCTAAGTCATTTTCTCTAAATATAATTCTGAACTTCTAAACCTGTCTCCAGATGTGAATAAACTGTTGTATATGATGATGATATATTTTGTTTGAATATATGAAAACCAGTGCAGGAAAAAACAAAAATATTACAGCTAATGCCATAGCTCCGTAATGATAGTACGACAGCTCAGTTTTAAGATGGAAGTCTTAGGCTTTTCCCTAGGTAACCACATGGACTGGAGTCAGCACTCACTCAGGGGAAGGGCAACAAGGAAACTACTGAACAATACAGTCCGACAGTGAAACGAACTGGAGGGCCAAAAAGCTGTAGAGTGAGCTGTGATTCCTGTCCTTCAGTCGAAGGATGAGCATCACAACACCTGGGCTATAGCTGGGGAAAGTAAGAGATAATTTTTAAAAAGTAAATGCCCAGGATCTTAAAGGCCCGACATTAAGATCTAATGGATCCTTAACTTTGGATCCCTATCTCCTCTCTCTCTCTTTCAGTTCATCTTATTCTCCTTTTCCTTTCTAAATTAATTCTGATTGGGCTGGAAACCCTGACATCAGAGGATGTTCGGTGACCAAAATACCCCCAGTAGATCACTTATTCTTTTTATGTCAGGCCACTTCAGGTCCTAGAAATAATGCTTTGGGTAATTAAGGATGAAAAATTAAATTATTCCTCCAGGGTAACTTGGGTTATGGGCTTTATTGATTTCATTAAATAAAACATTGGATTTTTGTTTCAAGTTGCATTCCTGTAGCCCAATTATAATAATAATAAAAGAAAATCTGACAGCCAGTGAACTGAAGTAGTCCACTGACAGGTATCTCTTTTGACTGTAATAACTAGGTTCATAATTTAATGTTTAGATAATTTCTTCAGGGCCAGATTAAGGCCAGCTGATACCCTAAGCACAGCCCAACACTGGTGCCCCCTCGGCCCTTCCAGTGCTTAACTGATAAGACATTAAGGCTCAATAAGTGCTGAAGGTAAAAATAGAGATTAAAAATTCAGTTTTCTTAAAGGCCAGACCCCACAGCTATATTAAATATAAACTTTTTGTTAAAATGTATTTATTTAATACTAAATAGCAATAAGCAATATGGGCCTATTTTAAAAATGCCCGGCGGTGCGCGAAAAGCTCCAGGACATGTGTAAGTCCTGGGGCTTTACAAAACGGGAGGGGGGGAGGGGAAGGGGCAGGGTGGGGTGTGGCCAGAGGTCTCCGCATGGCTGCTGGGCCAGGGATCGCACACTGGCAGTCAGCCGGCACGCGTAACTTACTTCAGCAACAGGGCTGAAGTAAGTTTGGAGATAAAAAAAGAAGACGAAAAAGGTAGGGGGGAAGGGTGGGGGAGGTAGGGGAAGGGAAGGTGGGGTGGGGGGTAGGGAAGTTTCCTCTGAGGCCGCTCCGATTTTGGAGCAGCCTGGGAGGGAATGGGGGAAGGCTGCGAGGGTGCACAGCTCGGCACGCGCAAGGTGCACAATTGTGCAACCCCTTGCGCAAGCTGACCCCGGATTTTATACTTACACGCACAAGTTATAAAATCAGGTGTACATGTGGGCGCACTGGGTAGCGCGCGCACATATACGCCCACGCGCAACCTTTTAAAATCTACCCCTATATGCAAATTATTTTCTTATAACTGAGGGGCAACAAAAAAATGCAAATTTTAGAACACTCTGTGGTGCTCCCCTTCCCTTGGTTCCCTATGAATGAGCTTATTTTGCTTAATGGTTAATTCAGGGCTGCGTTTCTTCAATGTATTTCTCTTTCTCTCTAGCATTTCTAATCACTGAAGATGAGAAAGGAAGAACATGATCTTCTCTGTAAAAACGAGCCATGTTTGCTAGGTCAGTGGTAGCTGGGCATGCTGTTAAGAGAGAGGTCAAAGCCTGGGGTGGTTCTATCATTAGGCAGGGTGAGGTGGCTGCCTCAGGCGGCAACATTTTAAAGCAGCAAAATGTGTCCCCCAAAACACCTCTATGGTGGTTGCCTTACCCTGTATTCAAATAAAAAAGACCCGCAGACAGAAAGAACACGCCAGCAGCTTGGAGGGATGCCTGAGACAGCGGCAGCAGCGCATATTTACGATGTAACTGAGGGGATCCTAGACCCTGCGGATCGGAAGAAGACAATGGCATTGGCACTGATTTATGACATACTTAAGGGGATCCAGCCCCTGCAAGAAGAAGATGGCGGCGGATTTATAATGTGCTTGCGGGGATCCCAGGCCAAACGGGCAAAAAGTCGACAGCAGCAGTAGCATCTAGACATGCCTGCAGGGATCCCGGGCTGGCGGTGGATTTTAATATGCCTGCAGGGATCCCATATCCCGATGGCTGGAAGAAAGAAGAGACCTGGTGTAAGGGAAGGGGGTGGGTGAGTGAGTGAGATGCAATGGGAGGGGAGAGTGTGAGACAAAGGGAATGGAAGTGAAAGGACTGAGTGTAAATGGTGGAGAGAAGAGGGGAGGAAAGGGAAGAGGCTAGGAGTGTTTGAGAAGATGGAGAGAAGGAAAGCAAAGGGGGCTGAGAGAGTGAAGGGATGAAAGTGAGCAGAAGGGGTGAATGAGAAGAAAGGGAAAGGGGAGCATGTGAGGTACTCTGCATTTGAGCATGTGTTTGTGAGAGTATGTGGAGAATAAGCATGTGAGTGAGCTTATGTGTGTGTGAGAGCATGTGAGTGTGTGTGAGTGAGCGTATAGGAGTGAGCGTGTGTGTGTGAGTATGAGCAAGCTTGTGTGTGAAAGAGCATGTGAGTGTATAAGCATGTGAGTGTGTGAGAGCATGTGTGAATGTGAACAGATGTGTGTATGAGAATGAGCAAATGTGTGTTAGAAAGTGTGTATATATGCTATATCTAGTGTTACAAGATATGCAAATCAATACGTCTTTAAACATTGTTAATAATTACTGATTTCTCACCTCTACCTTCCATACCTCTCCTGTAATCCTTCTCTTTCCGTTAACTAAGTTCCCGTAACTCCCTGTTCTATGTAACTTATCTTTCTTTTATAATGTTACAATACCCCTGTTCTATGTGAACCGATATGATATACTTCATGAATGTTGGTATAGAAATGAGTTAAATAAATAAAATAAATGTATGAGAGAGAATGGATAAAGTTGTGTATAGTCCTCGCCCCTTCCCCTGTTAATCCAGAACAATTTCAGGGTGACTGGAAATCAAAACTCCCAGGTATGCAAAGCTGGAAATGTTTTTATTCTTATTAATTTTAATTATTATTGGACGTTATTTGATGTTTCTGCGGTTTTGACATATTTTATTGGTTTTTGGAACTTTTAACATTTAATGAATTAATATGAAATTAATTTTAGAATGTTATTTTGTTTGTCAGCTGTCTTGAAATAATGTTTTTTATTAGTATGGTTTATTATTATGACTGATATTTTATATTTCCTGATTTTATTGTTTTATTAGGAATGCTGATATTTCTGTTTTTCCATTGTTGCACTGCATACAGAATCTGGCTTTTTGCAATTTGCAATTTAGTTTTTGTCTGCTTATTTCTATTTTTACTTTATGGTCACTTTATTCTATATTTGATTAATGTCAGTGTTCTGGAGTGTGATGGAAGTATTGTATTCTGCTATTATGTAGTTTCTATTTAGGGATCTATAACAACCTGTCTTGTTCTGTTTTCTTAATAGGGGATGCATTAGGATTTTAGGGCCTAGTGTAATATTCGAATTGTGTATTTTATGGGTAGGGTTCTTGCTGTCTGAGTACTGGCAGTTAGTGCAATTTTGGTATGGGAGGATTACAATATTATAGTTGTAATTGTTTATTCATGGCTTTCTGAGGACTAGGCCCAAACCAAACACATTTTTACAATAGGCCTAATACCATATGGACTCCAAGGGTCGTTTTTTGCAGAATCTCCTCATTGGCAATAACAGCAGTGCCATGTTGTTCTAAATGATATTTTAACATCAGAAGACTGTACTTTGAAAGTCCTTTTTCATGTAAAATCTGTGGTTGTTATGCATAGTTTTTAATTGTGTGTGATTAGAAATGGGGGTTGGGCAGACCAAGGCTGTAAAGTTCACCAAGCACCTAATACCCTTGTATTGTCTGTGAGAGAGTGCGCCATGCACAGACCCTCACCATTCACCCTGAATGGTGGGAAGTAGATGGTAGGGTTAGGGGTAGGGTTAGACAGGATTGCCAGCTTCTTAGAAATATCACTGACACTCTTATCTGCCACACCTCTGGGAGCTCTGATCCCTGCCTGTGCACTTCCCCAGCATTTCAAATCATCGAGAGGACCAGACTCCAAGGGGAATATGACCTGCACTGAGTCGTGCTTTGGGGTTGAGGGAGCACCATCTCTTCCCTCGCCTCAGGCAGCAGATTGCCTTGAGCCACTCCACTACAGGGAAAGAAAGGAGAAGTTAGACCCAGAATATACAATCTGGAGTCATCTGGCAGCTTTACTTGTAATATTTTTTTAATTGTCTTAGTGATCCTTGTTCAAAATTCCATAATAACTGGACATTGATAAATAATATGGGACAAAGTTACCCTCCTCATATTCACTTCACCTATCTTCCAACATTTATCAGAGCTAACTGGTCATATTGCTTTCAGCCTAACAGGAGCTTAATAGGCCCTATCTTTAATTTTATATTACTGCTCTATTTTAAGCACCAAAATAGAGCAACTTTTATTGTATTTGAAGATATTATCCCAGTCTTCTTTAGACAAATTATTCCCTACTTCTTAGGATCACCAGTAGAGGTGAGGTCTGACCCTCCTGTAGGGGTGTGCATTCGTTTTGAACTTAAATGTAAAACGCTACTTTTTTTTTTTTTTAACTTAAAAAAGTGATGAGGCGAAAATGATCGGATTTCCAACTTATTCAACATAGCTATGTTGAATACGTTGGAAATCGCGATTGTTGATCCAAAATAAAAATTTAAACCCCTCACCTTCCTTAATCTCCCCCCAAAGACTTACCACAACTCCCTGGTGGTCCAGCGAGGAGTCAGGACACCATTTCTGCCATTTCTGAACTCCTTTGCGAGGAGCACGTGACGTCGGCGCCACGTCGGAGTGACGCGGCGTCACGTGATTCCCCGCGGGTTCGCTCCGGGACCCTCGTTCGACCCAAAAGGAACTTTTGGCCAGCTTGAGGGTGTCAGGAGGCCCCCCCCAAGCTGGCCCGGAGCGAACCCACGGGGAATCACGTGATGCCGCGTCACTCTGACGTGGCGCCGACGTCACGTGATTCCCCACGGGTTCGCTCCGGGACCTTCGTTCGACCCAAAAGGAACTTTTGGCCAGCTTGGGGGTGTCAGGAGGCCCCCCCAAGCTGGCCAAAAGTTCCTTTTGGGTCGAACGAGGGTCCCGGAGCAAACCCGCGGGGAATCACATGACGTCACATGATTCCCCGCGGGTTTGCTCCGGGACCCTCGTTCGACCCAAAAGGAACTTTTGGCCAGCTTGAGGGTGTCAGGAGGCCTCCCCCAAGCTGGCCCGGAGCGAACCCATGGGAAATCACGTGATGCCGCGTCACTCTGACGTGGCGCCGACGTCACGTGATTCCCCACGGGTTCGCTCCGGGACCCTCGTTCGACCCAAAAGGAACTTTTGGCCAGCTTGGGGGTGTCAGGAGGCCCCCCCAAGCTGGCCAAAAGTTCCTTTTGGGTCGAACGAGGGTCCCGGAGCAAACCCGCGGGGAATCACATGACGTCACGTGATTCCCCGCGGGTTGATCCGGGACCCTCGTTCGACCCAAAAGGAACTTTTGGCCAGCTTGGGGGTGAGGCCCCCCCAAGCTGGCCAAAAGTTCCTTTTGGGTCGAACGAGGGTCCCGGAGCGAACCCGCGGGGAATCACGTGACGCCGCGTCACTCCGACGTGACGCCGACGTCACGTGCTCCTTGCAAAGGAGATCAGAAATGGCGTCCTGACCCCGCTGGACCACCAGGGAGTTTTGGTAAGTCTTGGGGGGGTGGGATTAAGGAGGGTGAGGGGTTTAAATTTTTATTTGCACATATGGACATAGACTCAACTTATGGAATTTTCCATATGTCCATATTGACCGCAAATGGGACCCCCTTTCGACTTATGGACTTATGAACATAAACTTTTGCTCTGCACATCCCTACCCTCCTGTTTCAGTACTCTATATAATCTTTCTTTGTGACCTTCCATTCTTAAAGATTGTAATTTGGTAATCCAATTATTGAAGAAAAATACCACGTCCCATAGTTGAAATTTACAGATTCTGTAAATTTCATTTTGCCTGTAAATTTGCCCAAGAACAGAAAACTTAAAAGTTCAAATACTGTGAAAACATGCAGTGACAATACTGCCACTTGCTTTCATGCTTCCAGAGGCCACAAACTAAAGATACTCGAGAGCTCTTAAACTGGAGTCAAGGCAGGAAAATTTGTTTTTAAATTTCCTCACAAAGTCAGCAATTAGTCAGTTTAATGAGGAAATAAAGAATTTTGACAACCACAAAGAATTCATAAAAAAAAAAAAAAAAGTACATAAAACAGTTAACCAGTTTGTTCTCATCACATAAAGGTGAATTTTAAAAGTCTGGTGCATGCCAAAATTGGGAGATACGTGAATATGTTGGGCTAGCACACGCCGAGCAGATTTTAAAAGACCATGTATGCCTGCGTGTCCAGTACCCACAGAAACTGCAAAGTACAAAAAGGGGTGTGGCATGGGCGTGGTCTTGGCAAAGCGTGGGTATTCCTGGATTTATTAATGAAATCAGTGCATAAAAACTTATATTGCACAAGCGTGCACTGGGATTCCCTACCACGCAACTTTACTTCTGCTATGCATGGCTTGTACGTCCTAAAACAAAAAAAATATAGGCATGACAGCAGGGTTTTAAGGATCTGGGTTAAGAGGGGGAAAAGGAAGGCTATTTAAATAGGGTGGGTTAAGAAGTTTTATCCCTTACCTGGGAATAAAGTGATTTAACTGGTAATTGGTCGGCGCACGTTTCTATTAAAGTCTCCCCCACTTACGTCCTGAGGTGGTATTTGCACGCACACGTGTGCGTTCATATAAAACTGTGCACATATGTACGTGCATTCAGCCTATTTTATACCTTGCATGCATATACGCACATATGTTGTAAAACGGCCGCATCTCTGGATGAGAGCCGGCATAAGTGCGTACATGTTCGCCTGCAGACCGGTATTAGAGTTACCATCCTCCTATATATTCTTCCTAACTAGTTTGTATGTTTGTTTCACCATTTATGGAAATCTTTCTAAGAAAACTTGAGGATTAGTCAGTTAAGATTCAATGAAAAAAATGCAAAATCATACATTTGGGTCTGAAATTAAATAATCCAGTACGTGATGGGGGGTGAGATATTAATGTGCACCGACAATGAGAAGGAACTTGGGGTGATCAAATCTGGTGATTTAAAAGTAGCAAAAGAGTATGATAAAGTAGTGACCAGAACCATAGGGATATTAGACTGCACAGGGAGAGGAATAATCAGTAGAATAAAGGAGATGGGTTGGTGAGACGTGGTTATATAATATCAGTCTTTTTTTTGTTCTTCTAGCATTAGGCTGAAGTCTTAAACATGCATCTATAGAATGCTCCATGAAACAGAGAATATGGAAATGATCCCATTAGATGACGTCTTACTAAAGGAAGCTAGAGATGTTTATTTTGAAGAAGTGAAGGGTTTAAAGAGATGATATGCTTACCATTGGCAATTACTTCAAAGGTCAATTAGTGGGTCAGTTAGAAAATATGTTTACATTGGGGTAAACACAACAAAAAAGATTGCATCATTTGAAGTTACTGAAGGGAATATCTAGTTAGTTCCTTAAAGCAACAGTACAAGCAACTTTAAACTAAATTACCACTTGCCAGCCAAAGCAAGCATAATTATGAAGGATTCTATTTTCCATTCTGATGTTTATTTAATTTCTGAGGCAATATTAGTGTTCTGACTTTTAATGTTTTAATTTCTTAGCCCTTCTCCCTAGCATTAAATAAAAATGATTACTGTTGTGCTTTTTCTTATCATATCTCTATGAAGGCTTTACATTCATATTTGTGAAATATGAATACAGAAGATCACTTAAAGTGTGGATTATGGGAAGGAAATTTTGGCTATAATAAAAGGTGCATTTGCATCTATTCAAAGAGTGTACGATATAAGAAATAAAACATTTTAGGACAAACAAGAAAGGACACCTAGAAATTAGATACAAAGGAACTATGAAGCCTAGAACCAGTCAAACTAAAATTTTGAGAAATCTCAACTGTTGCGTTTGGCTGGTTGTGGGTCCATTCCATGATCGGCCGCTCTTACCTCCAGTCCTGGGTTGGAGGGAGCCCACCGATGGCGCGGCTAGGCCCTGGGCAAAGATGCGGCCAGCCACCATCTAGGCCCCATGCACCGCACTAGGAATGCAGCCTAGCTGAGTGGGACATCCCTAGGTGCGCACATGGCTTAAGCATATTTAAAGGGCCTGCAGCGCCCTCGAATGACATCAAAGGTCTTCCCCTATATAAGGCCTTCTTTGTCCTACCTCAGACATCTCGGCAATAGGTCAACCTCCTCAGAGTAGCTAATTACTGCTTCGTTCCTGGTTCCAGCTTCTGCTCTTGTTCCAGTGCCTTGTCTTCATGTTCCTGATTTCTTCCTGTGTCTTTGGAATTCCTGCAATCCTGTCTTGAGGTCCTTCATCCATCTTTAGTTTTCCAAACTGCTGTTCCACCTTGCCTTATCCCCTTGAATTGACTTCCCGGCTTGACCTCTGTTCAGATCCCTGGCTTTGTCTTCATTTAGATTCCTGGCTCGACTTCAAACTGCTCCTCGATGGCGCTGGACTTCTGCCTGCCTTGTGACCACTGCTTGCTCCGTGTCTTTTTGAACTCCGCCTGCCCCAACCTCTGCCTGCTCTCATCTCTGCTGCCTGCTGCTTGCCCTGACCACTACTTGGACTGATGTCACTCCATTCCTGCTGGCCATAATACCTTCTGCGATGGATTCATCTCTTCACAGAGGCCTGCGCCTAACTCCAGCCAGCCCCAACACTCGAAGGCACAACCTAAGGGGAATGAGAGCTTCTACTGGCGAAGTTCCTGTTGGGCCTCTGCTCCAGCCAGCTCCACCTGCCAATGGTGAGGACTTGTAGGGCCCCTCCCTATGAGTAGTGACAACCTCACCTCGGTCCAAGGGTCCACATCTTCACTAGATTGCCGAGGCAATGGACCCGGCGGATCTCTCAGGCCTCCAGGCCATTCCTAGCCTGGCGCAGAAAATCCAGCAGCACCGTCATTTCCAGTGGCTGCACCTATGGAACGTCTTCCGGTTCCTCCCCGGTATGCAGGCGACCTGAAACAGTGCTGCAGATTCTTGAATTGATGCTTTATGCATTTCTCACTTCAGCCGGCACAAGTTCCCAGTGACACTGTCAAAACCATCTTCATGCTTTCTCTCCTGGATGGGAAGGCCTTGGCCTAGGTCTCTCCCTTGTGGGTGCGTGGGGATGCATTGCTAAAGGACTCGCAACAATTAGTTAAGATCTTCAATCTTGTGTTTTGATGAACCCGGCCAGCTGGTCACTGTGGGTTCACACCTTTTGTATAAGGGCAATCGGCCCTTAATGGACTATGCCATTGAATTCCGGATCATGGTCATCGAGCTGAACTGGAGGGAGGACAATCTTTGGAGTATCTTTTTGGAAGAGCTGTCATCTCAGGTGAAGAATGAACTAGCTGCTTGGGAACTTTTTGAGACCCTGGATGCTCTCATCGACTTGGCCGGGAGAATCAACCACCGCCTCCAACAGCAGACCCAGGAGCTGCATCCTCCTCATAGAGGCCCCCTCTCTGCAATGCTGGCGTAAGTCCCCACTGCTGCATGAGCCAAGGAACCTATGCAGCTACAACAGAGAAACCTCTCTCTGGAGGAGAGGCTCTGCCGCTGCAACCTGTGGCTTTGTTACTACTGTGCCGGGTCCAGGCATCAGCTGGTACACTACCCCCTGAAGTCAGGAAACTAGCAAGCCTAGGACCTAGTGGGGAGGTGATCCTATGCTTTACCACTCCCGCTCCCCAACTCACCCTTCCAGTGACTATTTCTGTGGGCAGTCATGAGTTCCCCACCTTAATGCTAGTCGACTTGGGCACCAGGGAAACTTTATAATGAAGGCCTTAGTGGACCATCCTGTGGTCCCTGAAAGATGCCACTAGTTATCTCCTACAAACAAGGAAAACTGCTTCCTGGCCGGATTGCCACAGCCCCCCTGCGCCTCCGTGCTGGCATCTTGCATGTGGAAAGTATCATCTTCCACATCATTGACAATTCGAAGCACGGAAAAGCTCCTACTTGCAATAACAGACACCATCCTAAAAGGCATGGACCACGGCCAATCATACATTCTAGCCCTCTTAGATATCTCAGCAGCTTTTGATACGGTGAACCACAAAATCTTAATATCACGCTTAGCAGAGATAGGCATCTCTAACACAGCCCTATCATGGTTCTCCTCCTACCTTGACCACAGAAAGTACTTAGTCAAACTTGATAAATCCGAATCCACACACATTCCTCTTTCACAAGGCGTACCCCAGGGCTCCTCCCTCTCCTCCACCCTCTTTAACATCTACCTTCTCCCTCTTTGCCACTTATTATCCAAACTGGGACTAAAATTCTTCTTGTACGCTGACGACGTACAAATACTTATCCCCATCCAAAACTCCCTCAACGAAACCCTGCACTTCTGGGAGACATGCCTCACATCTATCAACGCCCTCCTTTCCAACCTACACCTTGCACTCAATACTTCAAAAACTGAAATCCTAATTATTCCTAATCAACCCAGCTTATCCATTCACCAACTGCAACAGAACACTTCACAAAATCTCACACCTCCGTCCACTGTCAGAGATCTAGGAGTTCTCTTAGATACACAACTTAGCTTCAAATCCCACATCAAATCACTCCTAAAAGGGGGCTTCTATAAACTCCAAACCCTCAAAAAACTTAAGCCTCTCCTCCACGCACATGACTTCCGTACCGTTATGCAAACCACTATACTATCAAAACTTGACTATTGCAACTCACTGCTAATAGGCCTTCCAGCTTCCACAATCAAACCCCTCCAAATCTTACAAAATGCCATGGCTCGCATCCTTACAAACTCAAGAAAGACTGATCATATTACTCCCATATTACAAAACCTCCACTGGCTACCAATCACCTATCGCTCTCAATACAAAACACTCACTATCATACATAACACGCTATATAAAAATAACTCCCCCTGGATTGAAGATATGCCACACTTCCACCAGGCCAACCGTCCTACCAGAAACTCCCTTGCGGGCACCCTCCACACCCCTTCACTCAAAATTGCTCACCTCACAAACACCAGAGCGAGAGCCTTCTCCATCGCCGGCCCCACCCTTTGGAACTCCCTCCCCACCGAGCTCCGACTAGAACCTTCACTTAATCAATTCAAAAAAGGAATCAAGACCTGGTTATTTAAACAGGCCTATCCCAACGCCTCTCAACCCTAGCATTTGACTTCTCCTCAACACTCATTATTTCCCTCTCCCTAGTACAGTGTCCCCCCGCCCCCCTACACACCCTCCCTCCCTCACCACCCCATCCATATTATGGCTTCCTGATATTCAGTCACCACCTCTCCTTCCCATCGCCACCTCCTGCCCCCTTGTACAGTTCCTACCCCACCCCGCCTCCCCTATGCGCTTCATCCCCCACCCCCGCGCTACCCCCCCACTTTGTCGTCTCTTGTATATAATTAATTTATGTCCAACCTGGTTAACCACATGTAATCGCATTTAATAACTGTGGCGCCCGTTGGCTCTACAGTAAAGTTGTCACCTTTTAACTTCCTATCCTTCCTCCATCTATCATTGTAATTTCCTTTCTCAGTTGTCTGTAAACCGACATGATGTTTTTTTTTACGAATGCCGGTATATAAAAGTTATAAATAAATAAATAAATAAATAAATTCAGTACACCCAATCATATTGGGGCTGCCCTGGCTGCAGATTCACTCTCCTCACTTTGACTAAGGCTTGCTTCAGTTGGTAAGCTGGGGGGCCCATTGCCACAATTCCTGCCTGCAACAAATTGAGCCTCCTCCCAGTCTACCCCTGGCAATGACCTTGTGGGAAGGTCTCCTCAGTACACTGAATAGGCTGATGTGTTCTCCAAGAGAAAGGCAGAGACGCTGCCTTCCCACCATACGTTCGACTGTGCCATCAATCTGCTACCCAGCGCTGATCCACTACGAGGAAGGGTATACCCATTGTCAGTCCCAGAGACCTCAGCCATGTCTGAGTACATCAAGGAGAACTTTCACCAGAGTTTCATTAGGCCCTCCACGTCCTCTGCTGGGGTGTGGATTTTCTTTGTGTCCAAAAAGGATGGATCTTTGTACCTATGTATAGATTACTGGGGGCTGAACGCTATAATAAAGAAAGACTGTTACCCTGTGCTGCTCATTTCTGAGCTTTTTGACCACTTCCAGGGGTCTAGAGTGTTTATATTATTATTATTATTTGCATTTCTTATATACCGGCATTCGCGATGGGAGTCGCATCATGCCGGTTTACAATAAACAGGGTGTGACAGAAGGATAAATACTTAAAACACTTAACATTAACATGTGATAGAATAGGAAAATAGCAGTTACAATAAAACAGGGACATAATGCAACTTGGATTGAAGAGAAGGTGAAAGAGAAATTAACAATGAGCTAAAAAAGAAATAGCCCAGGTAATAAAACCTGCCAAATTAGAAAAAGAAAAATACATTAAGGAGTTGTCCAAGGTTGTTGATTACTCTGACGGAGTTGAGTTGCTTGAATTGAAAGTAAGTTCAGTTGGTATCTGGAAAGGCTTTCATAAATAACCAGGTTTTAAGTCTTTTCTAAATGTAGGAAGACAGGGTTCCTGTCTCAGTTCTGGTGGGATGGAGTTCCACAAAGTCAGTCCTGCAGTAGAGAAGGCCCTGTCTCTAAGAGTCATATGGTGAAAGGTTTTGGCAGGAGGAACCTGTAGTGAATCTCTGTAGGACTCTCTGATAGGTCTGGTGGAGGTATGTTTTTTAAATGGGATTTGGAGGTTAAGCGGAGAGAGTTGATGGAATGCTTTGTATATGGTGGTAATGGATTTATATAAAATTCTATAGTGCACAGGCAGCCAATGTAAGTCTTTGAGGATCGGAGATATGTGGTCTCTTCTTCTTGTGTTTGTCAAAATTCTGGCTGCCGTGTTCTGAACCATCTGAAGAGGTTTAGTATGGGAAGACGGGAGACCTAATAGAATAGAATTGCAATAATCTAACTTCGAGAAGATTATTGATTGCAAGACTGTTCTGTAATCGTGGAAGTGGAAAAGTGGTTTAATTCTTTTTAAGACGTGCAGCTTATGAAAGCAGTCCTTCGTGGTTTGATTAATAAATGATTTTAGATTTAGTCGATTATCAATGATGGCTCCTAGGTCTCTTACTTGTGAAGTTTGAAAGCCGGTTGGTGGATTTGAGGTGAGGTTACTGTTTTCGGGTGAAATTATGAGGAGTTCTGTTTTTGCGGAATTTAAGATTAGATTTAGCCTGGAGAGGAGGTTGTCAATATTTTGAAGGCAGATTTCCCAGAATTTGATGGTTTTAGCAAGGGATTCTTTGATAGGGATGACAATCTGGACGTCATCTGCATATAGAAAGTATTTGAGGTTCAGATTGGTTAATAGTTGACAGAGGGGTAGGAGGTAAATGTTAAAGAGCGTGGGGGAAAGAGAGGAGCCCTGTGGAACTCCTATCGTGGAAGGATAGAACTGAGATTCTTTGTTGTGTATTTTGACTTTGTATCCTCTGTTTCCCAAAAATGATTTGAACCAGGCAAGAGCAGAGCCTGTAATTCCGATGTTCGCTAGTTGATTTATGAGAAGGGAGTGATTCACGGTATCAAAGGCGGCCGATAGGTCGAGGAGTATCAGCAGATAGGCGTGACCTTTATCGAGGCCCATGATGAGGTAATCTGTCAGAGATATGAGAAGAGATTCTGTACTTAAGGATTTTCAGAAGCCGTATTGAGTGGGGAATAATATATTGTGGTCTTCGAGGTATTCTGATAATCTGGTGTTGACTAATTTTTCCGTAACCTTGGCTATAAAAGGGAGGTTGGATATTGGACGGAAGTTGGAGGGATCTTTAGGATTTAGATTAGGTTTTTTTAATAGAGGTTTGATAGAAGCAATTTTCAGGTCATCTGGATAAGTTCCTTGTGCTAAGGAACAGTTGATAATGTCAGTCAAGGTTTTGGAAATGGTATCTGGTATTAGTAGCAGTAGTTTGGAAGGGATCTGGTCAAATGGATGAGATGAAGGTTTCATTTTCTTCAATATTAACTTGGTCTCTGATGTAGCAATGGGTTCGAAGGCTTGTATAGTAGTGTTTTTGGAGTGATGGCGGTATGAGCTGAATGGAGCTAGGGTATTTGGTTTTAGTAATGATTGTAGGTTGGAAATTTTGTTACTGAAGAAGATGGCCAGCTCCTCAGCTTTTTCGTGCGCTTGGTTGAGTGGAATGTCCGGAGAATTGGGTTGAGTTAAATTCGAGACATAAGTAAAGAGGGCTTTTGAATCGAATATTAGGTGATGTATTTTGTGAGCATAGTAGTCCCTTTTTGTTTTTAATGTTGTGCTCTTGTATATGTGAAGAGCTAGTTTGTAAGCTGAGAGGGAGGTCGGTGATGGGGCTTTACGCCATTTGTTTTCTTTTTGTCGAAGGGAATGTTTGAGTTTTTGCAGTTGTTCGTTAAACCAGGGTTGTCTTCTGGAGGCATTCAGTTTCGGTTTTTTTGTTGCCAGTGGGCAGAGTTTATTTGCTGCCGATCCTGTGATGTTGGACCAAGAGTGGAGAGCAGAGTTGGGAGTAGAGATGTCTATATGTGGGAGTTCTAGGACAAGGTGTTCGTGAAGTTCATCGGATGAACAAAGGTTTCTGTAAGTGAATTGAGGTTGAGGATCGTGTTTGATGCTTGATTGTGCCAGTGAAAAGGTGGTAGAGATTAAAGCATGATCTGACCAGGGGACAGATTTGCATGTTGGTGGTGCTGAGTGTGAGATGCCTGAGTTTACAAAAATGAGATCCAGAGTGTGTCCTGCTCTGTGGGTGGGATTGTTGATTATCTGCTTGAATCCCATGGCGGTCATGGCGTTTAGGAAAGTTTCACAGTTTGTGGAGGGATAGGGGTCGTCAACATGTAAGTTAAAATCTCCCAATATGATTGCTGGAGATTCAAGATTTAGGTTAGTAGCTATTATTTCTAGAATGGGGGAGGCGTCTGAATCCAGAAGCCCCGGAGGGGCGTAAACTAGAATGATTTGTAGCAGGTCAGATTTGAAAAAGCCAGCTTCAATTTTAGTAGGAGAATGTATTGGGATTTGAGTAAGTCTCAGCTCTTTTTTGGCTGCAAGGAGAATACCCCCACCCTTTTTTTTCTGTCTGGGAATAGAGAAGAAGTTGTGGGATTCAGTTGGAAGTTGGTTTATTAGAGCGGTATCCGTATGTTTAAGCCATGTTTCCGTTATTGCGCAGAGGTCAGGTTTGGTGTCAAGTAGCAGGTCATTGAGTATTAGTGTTTTTTTGGTAAGAGATTGAGCGTTGAATAAAATAAGAGAGAAAAGAGCTAGGCCTAGCGTCTGTGTAAGGGGGGAAATCATGATAGGAATGAGAGATTTATAGGTAGGTGGACGATAAATCAATGAAGGATTTCTTATGAAAAAGGACCTTTGTTGGAGAATTGGAATTGGGAGACCCATATGTATCGAGGCTTGTGGTCGCAGGAAACGCTGGATTAGTTAAATTAGTGAGGGGTTTAGGCTGTAAAGTTTGATGAATATTGAAGGAGTGCTGAATCCTCGAGTGTTATATGTGGAAAAGATGGGCGCTGATCGGTGGATGACTGCTGGTGTGGAAGGATGAGCGCTGGATGACTGCTGGTGTGGAAGGATGAGCGCTGGTGTGGAAGGATGAGCGCTGGATGACTGCTGGTGTGGAAGGATGAGCGCTGGATGACTGCTGGTGTGGAAGGATGAGCGCTGGTGTGGAAGGATGAGCGCTGGATGACTGCTGGTGTGGAAGGATGAGCGCTGGTGTGGAAGGATGAGCGCTGGATGACTGCTGGTGTGGAAGGATGAGCGCTGGATGAGCGCTGGTGTGGAAGGATGAGCGCTGGTGTGGAAGGATGAGCGCTGGTGTGGAAGGATGAGCGCTGGATGACTGCTGGTGTGGAAGGATGAGCGCTGGGTGGTTGTATGTCAAGTACAGGTGTGGCGAGGCTGAGTATTTATGGTTAGAAGAACGCGCCCCTTCGGACGCGCGACGCCCGGCGCGCGACGCCGTCTGTGAGCGTTTAAATTTAAAGGGCTTCCCGCTGCCCTCTAATAGGCCGGGTGCCTTTCAGGGGGAGTGGTTTGCACTCACCGCGAAGTCTTCTTCCTGTTCTTAGTTTTTGTTTTTAAGTTCTGTTGTCTCCCGCCCTTTTTTTCTTTTGTGCCGGTCTCTGCCTTGCTTTTGGCCTCCTCTGCACGGCTCTCCTATCCTGCGTGGGAGAGCGGGCTCTCGTTCCAGTAATGGCGATCGAGCCCCGGCAGAGGAGGAGTAGTAGCTGGTTGAGGCTGGGCGCGGGAGTCGCGGAAAAGGAGCGCCGTCTGGGAGCGTTTAAATTTAAAGGGCTTCCCGCTGCCCTCTAATAGGCCGGGTGCCTTTCAGGGGGAGTGGTTTGCACTCACCGCGAAGTCTTCTTCCTGTTCTTAGTTTTTGTTTTTATTTTTTTGTTTATAAAGTTAGACATCCATGGGGCCTACAATCTAATTCAAATTAAACAAGGCGATGAGTGGAAAACGGCATTCAATATGTGGGATGTCATGTGTTACACCCCCGTGGTATTCCAAGGAATGATGAATGAAATCTTTAAAGACCTGTGTTGTCATGTACCTCAACAATATTCTCATCTTCTCAAAGGACCTCACGTCCTACCATCAGGATGTTGCCAAGTCCTCCAGAGGCTATGGGCAAATAAATGATATGCGAAGCTAGAGAAGTGCCTCTTCAAGAGAAAGAGCCTACCCTTTCTAGGTTACATCATTTCCAGCAGGGGCTTCCATATAGATCCAGATAAGATCAAGTGTATCCAGGATTGGTCATAACCTTCCAGCCATCCATGCTCTACAAAGGATTTTGTGCTTTGCAAACTACTACCAGCACTTTATCCCCAATGACTCCTGGATTGCAGCTCCACTCATGGCGCTCACCCAGAAAGGAGCCAATACCAGGGTTTGGCCTCTGAAACAATCACTGCTTTTCTAGAGTTGAAGAAGGCTTTCCTCCAGGAACTGTACCTCCATCATCAGGACCCTGCACGTCCCTTTATCTTAGAAGTCGATGCCTCCTCCTTAGACATAGGGGCCGTGATGAGCCAGCACTCCAGATGGGGGGGGGGGTTCTTTGCCCCTGCTCCTTCTTCTTGCGAAAGTTTTCCTCTGCAGAGTGTAACTATGGAATCAGGGACAGAGAGTTGCTGGCCATCAAACTGGCACTTGAGAAGTGGCGGCAATAGTTGGAGGGTGCACAACACTATATTACGATGTTCACCGACTACAAGAACTTGGAACATCTTTATCATACACAACGTTTGAACGCATGTCAAGCCGATGCTTTGACTTTGAAGGGAGGTACTGGCCTGCATCTAAGAATGGTTGGGCAGACACCCTCTCCTGATCTTTTTTGGCAGAAGACACATCTGATCCCCTCAGGCACATTATTGATCCAACCCAGATTCTCGGTCTCCTCTGTGACCATCCCTCCAGGGAAAACGGTCATTCCACGTCAACTCCAAGAGAAAGTTTTGGAGTGGTCCCACGATTCCTGTGTCACAGGTCACCCTGGATGGGCTCGGATTCTCGCGCTGCTCCAGCAGTATTATTGGTGGTCCCAGATGCAGAGAGACATCAGGGCCTGCATAGACTCTTGTCCTACCTGCACCCAGTAAAAAACGTTAGTGGGGCAAACCTGGGGGCTGATACAGCCATTCCTCACCCCCAGGGACCCCTGGAGCCATGAGTCCACCGATTTCATGGTGGACATTCCCCTCTCTAATGGCTGCAGCACTATTTGGGTCATTGTCAACCGATTCTCAAGGATGGCTCACTTTGTTGTCTTTCCTGGCCTTCCCTCAGCACCTGAGCTGGCCCAGCTATTTATCCATGACATATCATCTTGGATCGGGGCACCCAGTTTACAGCCAAATATTGGCGCTCTTTTTGTCAGAAGTTTAATATCACATTGGACTACACCATTGTCTACCATCTACAAACTAACAGCCAGTCAGAGCGGACTAACCGGACCTTGAAAGGTTTCCTGAAGGCCTACACAAATGATCACTAGGACAATTGGGCTGCCCTCCTCCCATGGGTGGAATTCTCCCATAACTTCCATATTAGCACTGTCACGGGATCATCGCCATTCCAAATTGTGTACGGGAGACAGCCTTCTTCTCCATTGCCAGTCCCATTAACCATTCCTTCCCTGGAAGCTCAACTAACTACTCAGGAGCTCCAGGAACTTTGGATTCGTATGGAGGAGATGCTCCAGAAATCAGCTCAAAGAGCCAAGAGGGCAACGGATGCTCACTGGCAGACAGCACTGCAATTTAAACCTGAGGACAAGGTTTGGCTGAGTACCTGCCATATCCATCTCAGGATGCCCTCTATGAGGCTCGTTCCCTATTTCATTGGGCCTTGCCCTGTTTCCGATCAGGTGGGGCCCATTACCTATCAACTACACCTACCCACCTCCTTGAGAGTCCATAATGTCTTTTATATCTCCCTCCTCAAGCCCCTAGTCCTCACGTGGCCTTCCAGGAAGGTGCATAGACCCCAGGAGATATCCACTGAAGAGAACCATCTCTACCCAAGTGAAGGAGATCTTGGACGTTCAACATCGGAGCAAGAGGTGAGAGTAACTGATCTCCTGGGCGGGGTACAGCCTGGAGGAGAATACTTACTTGGGAGCCTGAATCAAACATTCTGGACAAAAGTCTCCTAAAGGCATTCCACACTTTGTACCCCAAGAAACCCAAGCCCCTTGGAAGGGGTTTAAAGGAGGGGGTACTGTTGCGATTGAGCGGTCGCGGGTCCAACCCACAACCAGCCGCTCTTACCTCCAGCCCCAGGTCGGAGGGGGCCCACCAATGCCATGGCTGGACCCCAGGCGAAGATGTGGCAGGCTACTGCAAAGGCCTGATGCACCGCAGTAGGAACACCACTCAGCTGAGTGGGGCATTCCACTCAGCTGAGTGCACAGCTCAGGCACATTTAAATGGCCCAAGATAGGAATTCCACTACGGCGCCTTCAGATGACATCACAGGCCTTCCCCTTTATAAGGCCTTTTCTATCCTACCTCAGAAGCCTCAGCAATAGGTCGAACTCCTTGAAGTAGCTGATTGCCTCTTTGTTCCTGGTTCTGGCTCCTGCTCTTGTTCCAGTGGAGAAATTGTGATTCCTATGCTATTAAATTCAGGCATGTGCAAACAAACCCTATGTTTTTTTAAAAGGAAAACATTGACCTAAATGTCTTTTCTGCTCATGAGATAATATGTCACCAGCAACATTTCTACAGAAATTTAGCCATTATGCAGCATAAGAATTTTGCCCAGTTGATGTCTCTTTGGCTATTCGCCCTGTAGAAAAATGATAATAAAGTAGAATGTTATGTAAATTATTTGTATGTATCACCTGTTCTTGAACATAATGTGGAAATTAATTTGGCCATTATTCCTGGTATGTCCTTATGGAAATAGGGTAGAATCTAGACTTTCAGAAAAGCAACAGAATGGAGTACAGGTTGCATACTAAAAATAATAAGCCTCATATATAAAAAAAAATGAAGCATTGATGACCATTTCTTAAATTCAAATATATGTGTTCCAAAGACAAAAGACTATAAGAGAAAGCTTCTCAAGAGTCAGTCAGAAAAATAAGAATGGGTTTCATTGAAAGGGACTAAAAAGGAACCGATTTTGAAAACATTAATTACAGCACATACTTCTTAGCTCTTGATATCTATATCTCTTATCTTTCTACCTATACGTATTATGAAAGTATCAGTTTGTAACAATGGCCATTTTGAGTTCAATTTCATACACAGAAAATGCCTTTTAAAAACTTGCCCACCTGGAAATCAGGTAAATTTATGTGCGTGTACTTGTTTGCGCATTATTTTATCCGGACTGAGTCTGAAGTGTTCCTGGGGGTGGCGTTGGGGAGGGCTTTGGACTTGTGCACATACTTTTGAAAATTAAAATGTAGGCCTGCCAATTTTCCAGGAAAATCTGTGTAGATATTTTATCAGCTGTATCTCATGTGGGTAAATTTAGAGGGATAATTTTTTCAAAGCGGATTAATGTGCGGAAGTCCACTTCGAAAACTGGTGTAACGAATGCGTGTTTTTTCTGACTTTTTATGCAGACCATTTGAAAATTATGTTTGAGTAAAACTTTTTCCCTGCCTATTTTGTAAATCCAAGTAAACCACTGTGCTTGTTTTATAAACGAAATCTTGAAAGAGCAGAAATCCAAAGAGTTGTGCTTATGAGCATTTAAGAAAAACAGCCCAACATCTGAGGAGGCAGTTTAACCGACCAAGTTCTAACAGTACTAGTAGGTGCCAGCTAAGGGCTTGTCCGCAGAAACAATGGATCTGTTAGTAGAGCAAAGCCAATAACCGACCTGTGGTTTGCTCTGTCAGAGGCCCTTTTATTTGTTCTAATTGTTTATTTTCAAATTTGCTGCTTTTGGCAATCATTTCACCTAATTAAGTAGGTGTTACTCCAAGACACTCATGCTCTTTCTGCCCAAGATAAATTAAAGGGAAAAAAAGCCAAACCAAAGTAGCAACTACATTCACATTTCTCTCAATTGCATTTAGCAGCCTTTCTGCTCCTAAGTGAAAAGGCTGCATCAACAAATTACATCCAATGCATGGAAATTGTCCTTTCAATTCTAGATTCTCCAGTGGTTGATAAGATATTAGTTGTAGGTTTCTATACTTTTTTGTGTTTAAAATGAATTGATAATGCTGGACTGAGTCAGGTCTATGTAATCTATTTAATTATGCACTTTTGATGATCATCTGTTGGGAAGAG
This sequence comes from Rhinatrema bivittatum, assembly GCF_901001135.1. Lineage (NCBI taxonomy): Eukaryota > Metazoa > Chordata > Amphibia > Gymnophiona > Rhinatrematidae > Rhinatrema > Rhinatrema bivittatum. The sequence continues at coordinate 88,464,331 of NC_042619.1, forward strand.
GTGTACAACACTGCACATTAGAACTATGCATGCAAAACTTTATATTTCATATCAAATTTTGGTTCCTTTTTAATGACATTTTTGTTTTAATTTCATTTTATGTTGTTTTGGGTACTCTAAAACAAAAAAAAGGTATTTTTTTATTTATTCATTTACAAATGACAGAAAACAATAAACAAATGCACCAGAAAAGTGAGTAGAATGACTGAGAGGAAGCAAAGAGGAAATGGGACTGGGATATTCAGTTAGGATGTGCATTCGTTTCAAACAAATTGCAAAAGCACAATGAGTAAGGGCCATTTGTTTCATTCAGGGGCCCCGAAATGAAAAGAACCATATTTGCTCAAAAGGGCATGGGATAAATACTGTGGAACCCTAAAGGCTAAAGGATGGAATTGAAGAGTGCATGCAGTAACTTGATACTGTACATGTATTACTCCAGCATTGCTCTCTGCTTCAACAGCGGGGAGAGAAGAGGAATTGGATTAATTCGGCAACCGAGGGCCCGACTTTTATGGACTGGGGAAACAAGTATGGGGGTAACTTGCTGATGCGGCGGTTACTACCCTTAAATAACAAGACTGTTACTATGATGCAACTCAAACACTGTTCTCTGCTTCAACAGCAAGACATAACAGGGAATTGGATTTGACAGCATTCAATGAGGGCTAGCGTGGGAAACTGATAAGCCCGGGGGTGGGGGGGGGGGGGGGGGGGGGTAACGGGGAACTGCATTCAAACACAAACCATCGAGGGCACTGACTTTTATGGTCTGGGAAACATATAGCTTACACAGCACAGGCATGTTGGGCAGACTGGATGGACCATTTGGTCCTTTTCTACCGTCATTTCTATGTTTCTAAGTTGCATTCATTTGGAAAGAATGTATCAGGTCTAAGCCTAGGCCCAAGGCTAGAGACTTGCCTAAGGACTGTTATGCTTGCCGCCCACAGCAGCCCCGCAGCATGGCCCTCTCACCTTTTCAGACGGGCTCCAGCTTCTGGCTCCTCTTCACTGGTGGCAGTGGGCCACCAGCTCCGACCTCGGGTACCCTCCAGTGCCTCCGGCCCTGCCACGCTACACAGTGTTGCCAGCCAAGATGTCCCTGTTCGTCGGACCTCTCCATGTGGCCTGCGAAGAGATGCCACCATCAGCGCCACGCCCCTTCCTAGCCGCGCACGCGCACGCGCACATCATTGATTCTTTTAAAGGGCCCGTGGCGGGAACCTGGCCGCGAACCCGGATGCTGATGTCAGACTCTTCAGCGTATAAAAGCTCAGGCCTCCCTCCATAGTGTTGTCTTTGCAACAGGCCTCCTCGTACTCCTCGTACTCATTGCTGATCCTAGACTCATCTCTTTGTTGTGTTCCTTTTATCCTGTGGTTTCTGGTTCCTGTTCTCCTTGTTCCTGTTTCGTCTATGGGTTGGACTGACTCTTTGGATCTGACTACCGCTTAGCCTGACTACTGTTCAGCTTTCTCCAGCCCTGGACCTCCGCTACACCTGACTATTCTTCAGCTTCTCTCCAGCCCCAGACCTCCGCTACACCTGACTACTCCAGTTTCTCTCCAGCCCCGGATCTCCACTATGCCAGACCATGCCTGCCTTCTCTGTGCCCTGACCATTGCCTTGATTGACTATGCCTGCCTTCTCCGTGCCTTGACCACTGTCTTGATTGACTATGCCTGCCTTCTCCATGTCCTGACCACTGCCTTGATTGACTATGCCTGCCTTCTCCATGTCCTGACCACTGCCTTGATTGACTATGCCTGCCTTCTCCATGCGCTGACCCTTGCTTTGAATGACTATGTTACAGATTTTCCTGTGTCCAGAATTCCACGTTGCTTGCCACAATTTCCACTCGCCGCCGGCTCTGATCCTAGCCTGTCAGTAACGCCTCCTTTCACCTATCCTCTGGACGTGAACTTACAAGGCTTAGGCCTTCCTTTGCTCAAGTGCCTTCAGTTCCTCATCGTTCCTTTGGCGCCTGAGTTCCAGTACCAAATCCAGTCCAGGATAGGACTACACCATCTACCGGCTGCTGCCTCTGGGCATCATCTCTAGCTAACCTCGAGGCCCACCTAAGTTCTGCCGGCCCCAGCACTCAAAGGCTCAACCCGAGGGGAACAAGGGCTGGTATAAGTGTAGCTCCAGCAGCCTAGCTTCAGCTCACTCCACCTGCTGACGGTGGGAACCCATAGGCCCTTGCCTGTGGGTTATGTCAACCCCACCTCAGCCCAAAGGTCCACCTCCGACGCAACATAGACTGAGGCCCAAAGCAGGACCTGCGGCCTAACTCTAGCATGACACTAACACCTTGGCCTAAGTCTAGGCCCAAAGCTGGGGCCTTGCCTAGGGCATAGGCCGAGGCCGAAGCATGCATCCAGGGTCTCAGCCTAGGCACAGACTGATGCAGAGGAGTTGGCCGAGACCCAAAAAAGATCTTACCTGATCCATTGGGTATCTGATGGCAAGGCTGGGCCTTGGCCCGGACCCAGGACTGATGCTGCAACCTAACCTGGAAGCCGGGTACCAACACCTGGGCCTTCGCCAAGCCCAGAACCCAGACCCAGGCCCATCACCATGATCCAGCCCAGAGGCCAGGTCCTGACACTGGGGCCTTTTCCAAGAACCAGGCCCGACACCGTAACCTGACCTGGAGGCTGGGTCCCGACACTTGGGCCTTGGCCTAGGATGGAGCCCAGACCCAGGCCTGATGCCATGACACTACCCAGAGGCCAGGTTCTGACACCTGGAACTCTGCCTAGGCCAGAGCCTAGAGCAAGGCCTGATGCTGCGACCCGACCCGGAAGCTGGGTCCTGACATCGGGGCCTCAGCCCAGATCCATGTTCGATGCAGGGGCCTGGCCTAGAGGCTTGGTCCCAAAGCTGGACCCAAGCCCAGAGCCCAGGCCTCACATCTGCTCTCTTGTCTTCCTCTTCTTCTCTTCTGATGCCATCCACTGAGTTGCACCGGAGTTAATTCCATAAGAACATAAGAATTGCCATACTGGGTCAGACTAAGGGTCCATCAAGCCCAGTATCCTGTTTCCAACAGTGGCCAATCCAAGTCACAAGTACCTGGCAAGTACCCAAACATTAAATACATCTCAAACTCCTATTGCTTATTAATTAATAGCAGTTTATGGATTTTTCATCTAGGAACTTATCCAAACCTTTTTTAAACCCAATTATTCTAAATTCTGTAACCACATCCTCTGGCAATGAATTCCAAAGCTTAACAATGCACTGACTGAAAAATAATTTTCTTCGATTTGTTTTTAAGAAGCTACTTGCTAACTTCATGGAGTGTCCCCTAGACCATCTATTATCTGAAAGAGTAACTAACCGATTTACATTAACTTGTTCAAGTCCTTTCATGATTTGGTAGACCTCTAACATATCCCCCCTCAGTCATCTCTTCTCCAAACTGAACAGCCCTAACTTAATTAGCCTTACCTCATAGGGCAACCATTCCATGCATTTATTTTGGTCGCCCTTCCAGCACATTCTCCCCAGTGGACAGCACCATTCTGATGTACAGCAATGTATACAGGCAACTGCAAGGCTTGGGCTCTGGGCCTCGGCCTGGGCCTAGGCTGAGACCCTGCCTTCGGGACCCAGCCTCCAGGCTAGGGCAGGGCATCGGGCCTGGGTCCAAGCCTAGGCCCTGGCATCCGGAAGCAATCTATGGGCAAGATTGTGGCATTGGGCCTAAGTCTAGGTCCCAGCATCAGGATATGGCCTCTGGGCCGGGTCGCAGCATTGGACCTGGGTCCCGGCTCCCAGTCCCTACACAAGGCCAAGGGAGCCATATGTCAACATGCCATATGTTGGCGAATCGCCACCAGACTGGATAAGTAGGGGCCGGGGGGGGGGGGGGGGGGGGGGGGGAATCCTGGCACCGGCACTTTTCTGGGCAGGAGGCCCGGGAGGTCTCGTTTTCATTTTTTAGCCATTTTGGGGATTTTTAAAAAATTGTTTGATTCATTTTTTCTCACGAATGAAACGAATCAAACAATTCACAATCCAAAAGTCGTAGGGAAAAAAAAACCCTCCCAAAAATGAACTGAAAACGAAAATGATTTTTTTCCCCCTGCACATTGTCCAGGAGGACGAGATAACAGCCAGGTGTGGATATGACATTAAACACAATAGTTATTTAGAGAGATACACAAACAGACTTGGAGAGCTCATTAGCCTTCTTCCTGATGAAAAGCAGTTTAGTCGTCTGCTTTTTCTTAAATCTAAATCATTTAGTGATTATCATTTTCTGTATGTGTTTGAAAGCATCATAAAAGAAAATAAAGTATAAATTAAAAGTAGGCTAAAAGGGGGATCATTTTCAGGGATGGTAAGTTTCAAAAGTTTTTATGTGGGCAAACACGCCTGTTTACCAATGGAAATTGTTTGAAATTGCTGCTCCCCACCACTGAGGATAAAAGTACCTAAGCTGTGAAAAGCATGCAGACTTTTACCTGCGGGGGGAAGGAGCAGGGCTAGATTGCGGGAGGGAATGAACATGTACAGATTTAATTTTGAAATCCTTGTGCATACTTTCATGCATGTACTTTGCGCCTGCTTCAAAGCAGATGCAAATTAACAGCTACAAAAGTACTGGCTTTCCCCCGCCCACCTGAGTTTTGCAAAGGACACTCCAAGGGTAGTTTCCCTTTGGAAATTAGATTGCAGGTCTCCAGGTGTCAGTGCTGATTTTCTGCCAGGTCACCCTGAGTTTATTGAACGTGCCTCCTTTTCCCCATTGCAGCTGGATTGGAAGGTGGAATGGCCTCAAACTTCAATTATGAGGACAATTTTTAAATAGCTTTGGAAATTTCCCTCCCTTCATATGACTGATTCTGGAGTGCATCTCTTTATTTCTTTTGTTATGGCATTCAAAAATTAAGGAGAAGTGTGTGGGGGTCCGTGAAACTTTTTGAAGCTGAAAAGGGGTCTGTGTTCCCTAAAAGGAGGGCAGAAAGAGACTCTAAATAGAAATCACTCTGTCACTCTCTATTTATACCCTGTAAGAGGGGGTACTTTTAAGTTGGTGTGGGGTTTGGAGTCGGGGTAGGTTTGGGAGGGTGGTTTTACATACACAGTCAAAGGAATGAATAGCAAAGTTGACATCACTGAAGATTTCATTTGAATTGATGAAAGGTTCAAGAGGAGTTGATTTGTATAATGAACTCTCTACCTAGCTTCAAACAAGCTAGGTAGAGAATGCATTAAGCTCTCTCTTTCTCTCTCTTTCTCTCTTGCATGTGCGATAAAAACCTTTTCGCTATTTATTACACCTTGTGCAAATTACCTATGCAATTCGGAAGCAGGGTAATTAGCCTAACCATGCCCCTTTTTAATCGCAGGCACTATTTCCCCTATATTTATAGTATTTTGATAAATCTAGGCTATAGTTTGTTAATAAATAAAGGGTCCCTTATAGCTAAGCGTCGAAGCAATGTATTTTGTGGAAATGACTAAACATGGAAAGTATGGATTGCTCGATGTGGAAAAATCAGGCATTTTAGATTTGCTCTGTTTAGAATTTAAAACCATGTGTACAATAGCACTTACATCTTCAAAAAGATTTTTTAAGATTTGGGATCATAATAATGCCTCATTGCAGATTGAGGTGCAAAAGAAGTTTAGACATAAATGGAAGCTATGCATCAAAGAATGTTTTATTGCCTTTTAGACACTGTATGGTGGTGTAGAATTTCAGGTCCAGCTTTTATTGTTAATTTTTGTTATAAGATGGACAGAAATCGAGGAAAGGTTGTTACACATCTTTTTGGAATATGTTCATTATCTTACTAAATAAAGAGATTATATATATTTTTTTTTTAAATCATCCTGGCCTTCTCCCAATCCCCTCAATCCCCTCAGTCTCCCATATCCCCCTTATACTCTTTGCTGCTTGAAATATTTTTCACAGAGCAAAAGCAATCCTCAGTCACTCCTGCCCCGCCGGTGAGCAAATGGTGCCAGAAAACTGAGGCTGATGCCACTGTTAATTTCTGTGCACAGGCCTTGTTTGTTTCTCTTTTGTTTCAGTTTAAAAATGAAGTGAAATAGAGGGGGAAAACTTGGCAGTGTGTACTGTTTATTGCATCCCATAGTCGGTTTGAACTGTATAATGTTTCATATCCCAATAAAGATATTGGAAAGATGAAGTGAAACTAAACAGGTATTTTGTTAACATGTCCTGGTTCCTTTCCAGTGATCGCACATTCTTATTTTCTGGGCCTAAAACAAAAATATACAGATTTCAAAGTCTGATGGTGCTGCTCCCACCCCAGACTCAGAAACGGGCTGGCTCGGCTCCTCTGGAGGGCACGCATGGCACTGCCAGCAGCTGTAGCAGTCACAGGCCTTTACTGTATCTAGAACTCCTATGACTGTTGTACTAAATACCTTTGACATGAATCCCTCCTTCCAAATTTCTGAATGATGCAACTGAATGAGTCAGAATTGCATGTTCAACAAAGAACTATGAACCATAGGCTTTGTTTTTATCTATAATTTTATCTATTAAAAATAAAGCAGGCATTTGACGGTGTTTGAACATTAGTTTCACCTCTGTGACTGTTGAAAATGAGCTTTTGTTTAAAAACATGAGTCAGTGCACTTTAGCACTGTCAATTTGATCTCACCAGGAACATAATCTGATTGGACTCTTTGGAGTTTCTCACAGACAGATGAATGAAACATCCACAGTAATTCCATCTGAAAGTAGAAGCACCTTTCAAAACTAGGCCTGCCAAACTGTTTCTGAAATATTCAAACCCTTCTCATCTCATTTCTATTTTTATTTTAAAACATACAAATGAAACCTTAGAGTCAGAACTGGGCAGAAAGCATATGAGTGAAGGTAGGACTCCCTTCTGCTTTCTAATGGTGGAGGCTGGGGTCTCTTCTGTGATGGTGGGGGTGGGGTTCCCCTTAAGGGGCATGTGGAAACCCTACACCTTCCATTTATGCACTGCAGTGCACAGAGAACATGAAAGTTGTCAAGAACGAAAATTTGGAAGAAAAAAAATGGATTCCACGCTGCCACTAAAATATAGCCAGGCAAAGGAAATACAAAAGAAAAAAAGTGGAAAATGTTTCTTTTGTGACTAAGTAAGGGCGAATTTCCTTCCAAAAGATGGTGAGTTGGCAACGGAGGACTATCATCTTCTATAATATTAGGCAAAAAGTGCAGAGTTTCGAAGAAGTGACCTTTCTAGTTTCAGAAACTCAGGAACATCATCATTTTTGGTTAATTCTTACACTGGCTCAAGTTCTCATGGTCCAGAAAGAATCCAATGACGCTTTAACATATTTAAAACCAAAGACAATGACGTTGCCTCAATACCATCCAAAGATGATTCTTCTAATTACATCAACTATCAACAGGAAGAACTAAAAAAGAATTGGTAGAATCAATAGAAAAGTGGTATTCACTGCCATTTACAAAGTTAATGCATAAAACACTGGAGATGTATTACAATATAACTTCCCTCTCTATTCCTAGGGGGCTACACATCAGAGACTGCTAAGCACTGAGAACTCATTGCAGCATCTGGGAAAAAAAAACCCAAACATAGATGTGTGCTATAGGGACGGGCCCGGTGCTGAAGGGGTCTGAACGCTTCAACCTGACAAAGGACTTCATGTACCAGAATTCCCTGCTTCATGACGGGTTTACTTACAGTCTGCAATACAGCTGTAATTAGGACATTGAGAAACTCTCTGTCAGCACATTGCACATTTTCATTTTTTTTGGCTTCGCTGTTCTTATTCTCTGATAAGCTTTCACTGCTGTAACCTAGATTAGAACAATGGATGTATTATGTGGTGGGCTGTACTACTGCAGACCCGCGAATTCCTTTCCAGAACTGCAAGTCCCAGCAGCCTCTCCTGCAGAACATGGGAGAAGTTTCACGAAAGTTCCAGGGTGTCTAGGGAGGGGGTCAGTAGCCCCTTCAGCCGGAATATGCTTGCTCAGCAATGCTTAGGACGCATGTGTAAAAGATAAGAACTGTAAAGTGCATAAGAGTCTGCTCCTGGAGGGGAGGGGCATGCAGTTGTACTGAGCCTTTGTCTTAGCTGCATCTTGCTGGCAATAAAAGTCTATCTTTACGGATCAGTTGTCTGGACCTCCTTACTGACTAAAAAGAGACGGTTACATTTGGCGAGCCAGCCAGGAGGTACCGGGGACGCTATTTTAGCCCCCCAGTTGGTCCAGGGGATTTTGTGGCGGAGTGATCCCCCAGACTTGCCTGGTGAGTGGCCACCGCTGAGTTCAGTGATCAGGTATCTGAGGGGGTCATTCCACGGAGATCCTCTGAGACCTTTGGGCTGGTGATCCGGGAAGAAGGCTTTCATGACGTTCGGAAGAACCCTGCAGGCGAGTATTATGGGAATGATGGGAAAAGTGAAGAATAGCTAAAAGAGTAGCAAATAACCGGTCCATCCGTGAGGGGACCGAGGGGGCTTTGATCACACCCCAAGCGGTGGTTTGGTAGGAATTGCATTCCGAAAGCCACGCGCATAAAAAGAGGAAAAAGAAGTAACGCATACGATAGTGGGAATAGGTTTCTTGTTGTGTGAAAGAGAGTGAATGGCCTCGCAGTTCTAGGCCGGGCTGACCGCGTCCTAGTCGGGGCGATTGTGACCCTTTTGTGTCTGACGGGTACGGACCCCTTACCTATCCGTCTTCCCTTCCCTCCTTTGTCTGTGAAGTCTATCCTGATGGGAGGGGGCGGTTCGACTCCATTAAAAGTCATGACGGAACACTATAGGGAAGTGTTCGATAGACATAAATGTACTAAACCCGGAATGATTCAACGATGCACCCATAGGTGGCCCAGTTTGTGTGTAAATTGGCCTCCGGTAGGAACTTTCGATTTCCAAACGGCCACGAGGGTCCAGAAAATAGTTAGTGAAGAAGGGAATCCGGGTTGCCCTGAGGATATACCGTACATAACTGCTTGGATTGCAGTTATTGAAAATCCTCTGTCGTGGGCAAAGAAGTTAGTGGAGGGAGCCGCCCTCGTAATGGTGGCTCAGGCGTACAAAATGGGGAACTGGAAGTCCCCATTATTAATTAAGGATTGTAATGTATGTAACTGCTATCTGTGAATTGCAAGCACATGTACCAGGGATTTTTTTAATTGTTTTAATTGTTTTAAACCCTAATAAGAAGAGATTTTGGTTTACAGATGCTGCACAAGACTACTATACAACAAATTAATGTACAGTGTTAAGTTAAAATACTGATTTGATTACTGGAGAATGCATTTACTGGTGTTGAAGTTTAGAACTTGATGGCAGTTAAGGGTTAACGGCAGAGATAATTACAGGAGAGAGGAGGGAATCGAGCCAGAGGAAAAAAAAAAAAAAGACGTTGAGCCAGTGCGTAGTGCGTAGGCATTCAATATGGCTGTGCGTTTCAATGCTTGTCTCATATATATTATCTGTTATTTAAAAGTTACATTGGAACGCATGATAAAGTATGAACTCTCTTTTGCTGACGCAGTTTATTTTGAAGCTGTCTCTGGGAAATTTAGAGAAATGATTAAGAATGGGTTCTTTGTTAAAGTTTTTCTTGTTGCTTCTTTGGCTAGCAGTAGTTAAATATGCAGAGCTACTCCCTGTTTTAAGGAACTGGCAAGATAAGACAGCCAAGCATGTGCAGCGCTGACTGTGAGAATTACAGGATGCCGTTTGTAAAAAAAAAAAACCAAAAAAAAAAAAAAAACCGGAGAAAACAAAGACTTAATATTAAAAATTTTGATTCAGTGGCAGGCGCAAGATAAGGATTATTGGAAGTTGTGGGCAAGAGAAGGGGCCACTATGCAAGATTAGGAACAAGAGCAAATATGAGTCGGCCCAAATGATAAAGTAGTGGCCCACACACACACACACACATATATATATATATATATATATTGCAATTATGTTCTTTTACCACTGGTGGGGGCTGGGCTCTGGCTATTACCATATGTTCTTAGTGTTTGCAATGTAATTGATACAAGGCTTCCAAGGGTTTGATCATCACTCCTGCACACCTAAAGCGCCTCCCCTGGATCCTTGCCTGCAGATCCAGGTTGACTTTATTGAATTAACCCAATGCCAAACTTACAAGTATGAAGGAAGCAATGTTTTGCAGCTTCTCAGCCTCGTCAGAACTGATTTGCCTCCAGGCGCAGGTCACCTATTCAATTTCCAGATGGATTGTGATCTTCTCATCGTATTTTGAGATGTATGGGAACAGGGATCAGGAAGAGAAGAAAAGGGCCCGTCCCTGCAACCAGGAACTTAATAATAGAGACCCGACATCCGAAAGAAGCTGCAGAAGGCCGAAGGCTTTGAGGGCATGAGCCTCAGCCAGTTAAAAGCTATAGCAGACCAGGTATGTGGAAATAGAGAAGTGGAAGAGAAAAGAGAGAAGCAAGTAGAGACATGAAGGAGAAAGTGACTGTTAGCCGCCGCTCTCGAGGACACGCGGACGGGAAGGAGCCAAGACAATGGCAGACCGCGAAGAGGAGGGGGAACAAGACCCCCCCCTTTGGGAAAGAATCAGTGTGCGTACTGCAAAAATGAAGGCCATTGGAAGAGAGACTGTGAAGAATGGCAAAAGAAATACGGGAGCCCTGCAGTGAATACTAACGACAAAAATGGACCTGCACCGACACAAAGGGGCCGAGGAGGAAGGAGATCGGACAACCCCCACTGGCAGATGGCGGGGGAGGCGACAAGGAGCATACAGCCTGAAGAGACCGGGAGGGAAGAATCCCCACTGACCCTCTGGTGGAGATCCACGAGGTAACACAACAAAAATCAGGGGCCTGTTGGACTCAGAGGCCAACGATCTGTCATGACTGCACCAATCGGCCCCCCCGACGAAAGAGACTGTTTCTATAGTGGGCGCCTCAGGTCAGGTACTCACTGCCCCTCTGCAGAAAGAATGAAGTATACAAGTAGGCGGGACCATGGTATCCCTTATCTGATGGAACCTGCTGTGTAAGCCTCAGACCACATTGAGATTTCAACCAACAGGGGAAGTTAAAGCCTCCTTCGGGGACCATCCAGTGATACTCATCTGTCCCCTCCAAGAAGAATGGAGACTACATCTTCCCATAGTCGAACGAACCATCGAACATCGATATGAAAACAACACCCCCCTCAACAAAAACGAAGACAACTGATGGATAGTGTACCCCAAGTATGGTCCGAGCAGAACCCGGGAGGAATAGCTATCGACGGTACCCCCATATGGATAGAGATGAAACAGAATGCACAGGTGATTAATCAACCTCAATACCCCATTCCATATATGGCCAGACAAGGAATTGAGATACATCTGCAGAGACTGTACGACTTGGGCATTCTCCGACGAATCCGATCTGCTTGGAACACTCCTTTGTTGCCCGTAAAGAAACCTGGTTCTAATGACTATCGACCAGTACAAGACTTAAGAAAAGTGAATAGTCAAGTAGCAGATCTAGTAGCCCTCGTCCCAAATCCGTATTCAATCTTGGCTCAAGTTTCCCCTGCATCAAAGTGGTACAGTGTCATTGATCTCAAAGATGCCTTCTTCTCCGTCCCGGTGGCGGAGGAATGTCAAAAGATTTTTGCTTTCACATGGGAAAATGCAGATACTGGAGTAAAGCAGCAGTACACATGGACTCGGTTGCCTCAAGGGTTTAGGCACTCACCTACGCTGTTCGGTGAGCAACTGGCAAAAGATTTAAAGATGTATCAAGTAAAGTATGGGCCAGTCATACAATACGTGGATGACCTTCTGTTGTTTCGAGAGACGTACCTCGAATGTGCGGTATCCACTCTTCAGCTGCTAAAGACGTTGTACTCAAAAGGGTATCGTGCAAGTAAAAAGAAAGCGCAAATCTGTGAATTGGAAGTAGAGTATTTAGGCTTCCAAATACGTGGAGGAACCCGATGTCTGGGGATTTCTCGCACCAGTTCTATAAGAGATCAACCTGTACCCACTTGCAAGAAAGAGCTCCGGGCGTTCCTTGGAGCTGCAGGATACTGTAGACTGTGGATTGCTAACTATGCAGTTATTGCCCAACCCCTGTATGACAAGCTGCGGGGTAAAGAGGCAGAATCTCAACCCTTCCAATGGGAAGGAAACGAACTGGCAAGCTTACGTCAACTAAAAGAAGCCTTAATTGAACCACCTGCCTTAGGATTGCCAGATGTGATGAAACCATTCCATCTATTCGTCGACGAGAAAAAAGGCATGGCCATAGGGGTATTGACTCAAACCTTAGGCTCATGGGAACGACCTGTTGCATATCTGTCAAAAGGAATGGACAATGTGTCAAAAGGATGGCCGGGATGCCTCCGAAGCATTGCTGCTGCATGCTTACTAATTCCAGAAGCAGTCAAATTAACTTTTGGACAAACCTTGAACGTAACAACTCCTCATACTATCCAAGGACTACTAGAAACTCATGGGCCAAAATGGATGACTAATTCACGTCTTGTAAAGTATCAAGCTCTGTTATGTGAAACTCCTGAAATTCAAATACAGGACAGCAAAAACTTGAACCCGGCCACTCTTATGCCGGCACCTGAACCAGTTGCCCATGATTGTGAAGAAGTCATGGCTACAATACATTCCAGTAGACCAGACCTGAGGGATCAACCCTGGCAAGGAGCTTGGACTTTATTCACTGATGGGAGCAGCCAAATCATTCATGAGATACGTTCTGCTGGATATGCTGTTGTATCCGAAGATGAAATCATTGAGGCTCAACCTCTTCCCCCAGGAACGTCTGCACAAAAAGCTGAACTAATTGCCCTTACTCGAGCTCTGCAGTTGGCAGAAGGACAAACTGTAAATATCTATACAGACTCTAAATATGCCTTCCTTACAATTCAAGTGCATGGAGCATTATAGAGGGAAAACAATTGAACAATGCATCAGAAGTACGTGAATTACTAGACGCAGTTTGGCTACCTCGCAAGGTGGCTGTAATGCATTGCAAAGCACACACCAGGAAATCAAACCCTATTGTCAAGGAAATCAGAGAGCAGATGAAGCAGCAAAAAGGGGCAACTCGGGAACCCTTCCAAGCAGTATTAATTGCATCGAATCATCAGGCTTCAGGCAGTCCTGGAGCTCATCACCAACGACTGCTTTCGCTCTTAAACTCTGGGCAAAACAAAATACCAAAATTATGACTGCAGTGTACCAGAATAGATTGGTTTTAGATTATCCTCTGGCCCAGGAAGGAGGGTTTGTGGAACATTTAACCTCTCCAATTGTTGTTTACAGGTAGATGACCAAAACAAGGTTATCCAAGACATCACTGATCGCATGGTCAAGATGGCACACGTCCCTGTCCAGCAATGGAATAGTGCTTGGGACTGGACCAATGGATTCCGTGGTTGGTTTTCCATGATCGGTGGATTTAAGAGCTTGTTTGTTATCCCAGCCAGTTTAATTCTGTTTTGTCTTTTAGGACCCTGAATTATTCCTTTCTTGCTCAAACCGCCTTCGTCGGGTGATGAAGGACATTGCTGAACGCAAAACAGCCACGCAGCTTCTGTCACTGTACATGTATTCCTCTGAGCCTATAGAACCTGTTTAACCATCCTCATGTTTTATCCTGGGCCATCTTCCCATACATGACAAGTTCGGGCTACAAAGGGGGGTGGAGCCAATAGGGCCCATCCGTCTCAAACCCGTGAAGAAACCATCGGACTGTTTGGGAAATTAGGGCCCCCTGAGAACTCAAATTGCTAATTTTTCTTGTTTCTGTTTCTTTCAGCTCCACAGTTGCGTTGTGATGGTGTGATACTTTTCATAAAGAATGATAAGTATCAAAGGGGGGAATGAAGGGGTCTGAACGCTTCAACCTGACAAAGGACTTCATGTACCAGAATTCCCTGCTTCATGACGGGTTTACTTACAGTCTGCAATACAGCTGTAATTAGGACATTGAGAAACTCTCTGTCAGCACATTGCACATTTTCATTTTTTTTGGCTTCGCTGTTCTTATTCTCTGATAAGCTTTCACTGCTGTAACCTAGATTAGAACAATGGATGTATTATGTGGTGGGCTGTACTACTGCAGACCCGCGAATTCCTTTCCAGAACTGCAAGTCCCAGCAGCCTCTCCTGCAGAACATGGGAGAAGTTTCACGAAAGTTCCAGGGTGTCTAGGGAGGGGGTCAGTAGCCCCTTCAGCCGGAATATGCTTGCTCAGCAATGCTTAGGACGCATGTGTAAAAGATAAGAACTGTAAAGTGCATAAGAGTCTGCTCCTGGAGGGGAGGGGCATGCAGTTGTACTGAGCCTTTGTCTTAGCTGCATCTTGCTGGCAATAAAAGTCTATCTTTACGGATCAGTTGTCTGGACCTCCTTACTGACTAAAAAGAGACGGTTACAGTGCTACTGGGTGTGCAAACCATGCAATTGCACAGGGCGGCACACCTGGGAGGGTGATGACTGTGATGGAAGGGGGCCCAGGAAAGGGAACAGAGAGAGGCCTATGTAGCCACCGGTGGACCCATATCTCACCGGCAGCGGAAGAATGCAGAGGCCCTTGTGGTCACTGGCACAGCAGCAGAAGAAAACAAGAGCTTGTTCTGTGATTCCTCCTTGTGTGCTGGCTGGTCCAGCAGTACTCAACACTCGATGCTAGCACTTCCTGTATAGTCATCTTGAGATGCAAGAGATAAGCATACAGGAATTGATAGCAGTGAGAGTGCTGAGTACCGCGGGCCGGCCTGCACATGAGGAGGAGCCACTGGAAGGATACTTACACTGCTGTGACAAATCCTGCACTCTCCCATGGAATGAGGCACCGGGGGGCAGCAGCAGAAAGAGAGACCCATGGACCCTGCTTGCATAGACGTTGTGTGTGTATGGGGGTGAATGAAACCTGCCTGGGGGGGGGATGGGTCTGTATGTGTGTGAATGAAGCTTTCCCTGGGGGGGAAGGGTGTGTTTGTGTGTGAATGAAGCCTGCCTGGGAGGGGGATGGTTGTGTATGTGCGTGAATGAAGCCTACCTGGGAGGGGGATGGGTGTGTATGTGCGTAAATGAAGCTTGCCTGGGGGGGATGGGTGTGTACGTGTGTGAATGAAGCTTGCCTGGGGGGGATGGATGTGTATGTGTGTGAATGAAGCCTGCCTGGGGGGGATGGGTGTGTACGTGTGTGAATGAAGCTTGCCTGGGGGGGATGGGTGTGTACGTGTGTGAATGAAGCTTGCCTGGGGGGGATGGATGTGTATGTGTGTGAATGAAGCCTGCCTGGGGGGGATGGGTGTGTACGTGTGTGAATGAAGCTTGCCTGGGGGGGATGGATGTGTATGTGTGTGAATGAAGCCTGCCTGGGGGGGATGGGTGTGTATGGGTGTGAATGAAGCTTGCCTGGGGGGATGGGTGTGTATGTGTGTGAATGAAGCTTGCCTGGGGGAGGATGGGTGTGCATGTGTGTGAATGAAGCTTGCCTTGGGGGGATGGGTTTGTGTATGTGTGACTGAAGCTTGCCTGGGGGAGGATGGGTGTGTATGTGTGTGAATGAAGCTTGCCTGGGGGGGATGGGTGTGTATGTGTGTGAATGAAGCTTGCCTGGAGGGGATGGGTGTGTATGTGTGTGAATGAAGCTTGCCTGGATGGGATGGGTGTGTGTATGTGTGAGAGAGAGAATGTGATCCTGCCTGGGATGAGTGCTGTGAATGGGTGCCTGCCTGAGGTGGGAAGTTGGTTGGGTGTGAATGGGAGCCTGTCCTGGATGGGTGATTGTGAATGTCTGCCTGGGGGGAATGGGTATGTTTGTGTGTGAAAGGGAGTCAGTCTTCCGGGGGGGAGGTGAAAAATATTTGCCACGACAAGCTCAAGGTGACTGGAAATCAAAAGTTTTCAGGTATGAGAAGCAAGGTATTTTTCCCTTCTTGTTTTAATAATTAGGTGTTTGATGTGTCTGCTATTTTGAAATATTCTATTGCCGTTTGGAAGTTTTTAAAACTTTATATATGAGTTCTTAATTATGGGATGATATTCTATTTGTCATCTTTTTGGCAATATTCTTTTTATTAGTATGGCTTATGATTGATTTATGAGGCTTGGTGATGTTTCTGTTTTTCTGTTGTTTCATAATATAGAGTCCAACTTGGAGTTTCCAGTTCAATTTCTGTCTATACATTTCTATTTATATTTTATGGTCTCTTTATTCTGTATTTGGTGAAGGTCTGTCTGTGTTCTGCATGTGTAAGCGAGATGATGTATTCTGCTAGCATATATAGTTTCCGTGTAGGAATTTAGAGCAGATAGTTTTGTTCTGCTTTCCTAATAGGAGGTGTTTTGGGGCCTGATGTAATGTTTACGTTTTCCTAGATAGGGTGGTTCCTGTTTGAGCGCTTGCAGTTAGTACTGTTTGGGTATGGGATTTTTACTATACTGCTGGCTCTCCAAGGATCAAACCCACACCTAAGAAGCGTTACAATAGCACAATATGGGTTCCAAGTGTCTTTTTTTGCAAGGTTTTCTGGTTGGCACCACAGCAGTGCATGTTTTTCTGTACAACAAACTGCTGCTGGCTACAGGGCGCAGCCGGAATCAATTTTATGTTCTGGTAGCTGGGGAAGGAGCACCTGGGGATCATTCCTGCACAATTTAGAAATTTTGGACCTGTGGATGGGGTAAAATAGGTTCAGGGGAGTGTGTTCATTTTCATAGTTTTGACTGCGGCAGGGAGCAGGGCTTTTTTTCAGCGGTGGAAAGGGGATTGGGACAGAGCGTGAGACTGATAGTTTCTATTGTGTGCTTAAATGACAGGAGTCGAGTGGCTCCTTATAGACTAACCAATTTCTTAAAGCATGAGCTTTCAAGGACTGAGTCCACTTCGTCAGATGCATTGTATGTTGGTTAATGGGGAAACCAAAAAAATGTTGTGTTAAAAAAAACCAGAACAGGAGTGAGGGCAGCACAGCAATGTTTTGTACAGGGCAGCAAAAATGCTAGCACCGGCCCTGTATAGAGGTCAGGAAAACCTGTAAAGCCCAGGGGATCACACTCAGCCACTTAAAAAAAAAGACAGTCCTCAAGCCAAGTATTGGGCTCTGAAACAAATGTGAAGTTTACTTGGAAAAATAAAACAGTTCAGCAGTAGAAAAATAATACAGACACAGTACAAGAAAGAAGAAAGCAGCTTTTTAGACAAACTAGAAATGTCAAAATGCATATCCTCATGCACTCTGAGTAGCAATAACTAACAGCTGGAAAGTGGGTCAGATGCCCTCTCAGAATTTAGGAATCCTCTTCCCAAGAAAAACAGATTCAAATACTTGGTTGTACACTCTCTTTCTCCCAGAGTCCTTTTTGCTGAACTCTTGAAATTCTCCTCCAACGAGATGAGAAAGCAAGACTTGCTCTCTCAGTGGACAGGAGACAAGACCACTTGCCCTCTCCTATCCTGGAGCCCAGAGAGCAAGCAGCCTCTTGGTGCCTCACTCCAGCTCATTCGATGAATCCCCTCAGGTCTCTAGAACTTTGGACCACTGACCCACCCACCCTTTGGGTGATGGACTATGGTCCCTCCCCATAGTCCATCAATCAATTCCAGCAGAAAGAGTGACGGGATCCACTCAGAACATTAGGGCACTACAAAAAAAAAATCCCAGAGCAAAGTATGTTTTGGATTACACTTCTCAGAGAACCTAGGGAAAGCTGGGACCAATGGGCCTCAGAGGATGGATTTCCTGAGAGGTACTGGCATGCAGATCTCTGCAAGAAGAAACCAAGAGCAAAGCATGCTGTTGAGGGGACTATATTTCCCAGAGAACCTAGGGAAGGCTAGGACCAATGAGGCTCTAAGGGCAGAGTCCCTAAGATAAGAGCAAGCAGAGATTCCAGTCTCACTGAAAATAGAAATAGAGAAATATGATGGCAGAAAAAAAAAAACATTTGGCCCATCTAATCTGCCCATCTGTCCAATGTATCTAGCCTTTACAATTCCCATCACGCCATGAGAGATCCCCTGTATTTATACTATGTTTTCTTCAATTCAGATACCATTTTTGCCTCTGCCACCTCCACTGGGAGGCCATTCTATGTATTCACTACCTCTCTGTAAAAATATATTTTCTAAGATTACTCCTGAGTCTCTCCCCTTTCATTTTCATCCAAATATTAGTAAGATGATCAAAAATAGAGGAGGAGAGGGGAAGGTTCTGGAGGGTGGACTACCAGACTCTGCTGGATTGCATGGAAATGGAACAGCCGAAGGAACCTGAGGAACTGGAGATGGAACAACCAGATGAACCTGAGGAGGTTGAGTCACTGCACTAATAAACATAAGAACATAAGAAATGGCCATGCTGGGTCAGACCAAGGGTCCATCAAGCCCAGTATCCTGTTTCCAACAGAGGAAATGTCTGTTAGCCAGGTAGGATTTGAACCAGAGTAGGGCTATGCCAGAGATAGCAATGTCAGCCAAGCAGGAAATGAGGAGGTTGTGGCTAATCGTATCAAAGGCTGCAGAGATGTCAAGGAAGGCAATGAGAAAGCTATGACCATGGTCAAGGCCAGTGAGGAGGCCATCGGTGAGGGATAGTAGAAAGGTTTCTGTGCTCAGGTTCTTACGGAAGCCAAATTGTGAGGAGTGAAGAATGTTGTTGTCTTCAAGATAGTCCATAAGCTGGGTGTTCACCACCTTTTCCATGATTTTGGCGATGAGGGGGAGATTTGAGATGGGACGGTAGTTGGCCGGGTTTTTAGGGTCAAGAGATGGTTTTTTGATCAGGGGTTTGACGACTGCGTGTTTTAGGGAATTGGGAACTGAGCCAGCGGATAGGGAGCTGTTAATGATGTCTGCTAGGGGTTTGGCAATGATGTTGGGGATGGATAGGAGGGTTTTGGTGGGGATGGTATCGGATGGGTGGGATGCGGGCTTGAGTTTTTTGAGAATGGACTCAATTTCCTTGGAGGAGGTGAGGTCGATGGTGTGGAGTGAGTTGTTGGGGGAGGTGTGGTGGTTGCTGGGCATGGGAGTGGTTGTGGGAGAGGGAGAGAACCTGAGGAGTATGTTTGTTATTTTGTTATGGAAGAATTGAGCAAGTTCTTCACATTTTATGCTGGCTTCTTCGTCGGCGATGAGAGGGGCAGGGGCTTTGGTGAGGGTGGTGACATATGAGAAGAGGGCTTTGGGGTAATAGAAACATAGAAAATTAGAAACATAGAAATGATGGCAGAAGAAGACCAAACGGCCCATCTAGTCTGCCCAGTAAGCTTTGCACTTTTTTTTTTTCTCATACTTCTGTTAGTCTTGGCTCTTAGTAACCTTTTGGTTCTATTTCCCTTCCACCCCCACCATTAATGTAGAGAGCAGTGTTGGAATTGCATCTAAGTGAATATCTAGCTTAATTAGTTAGGGGTAGTAACCGCCGCTAGGGATGTGAATCGTTTTTCAACGATTAAAATTATCGTCCGATAATGTTTATATCGTCTTAAATCGTTATAGAACACGATACAATAGAAATTCTAACGATTTATCGTTAAAAATCGTTAAATCGTGTTAGTGCGCACTAACTCCCCGTTAGTGCGCACTAACTCCCCGTTAGTGCGCACTAACTCGATTTAGCGCGCACTAACTGAAAATGATACAAATAAACACTTTCCAGGTCACTGAAGGTCAGTTAGGAATGAATATGTGTTCCTATTGGCTGGCTGCCCTCTTATCTATTGATATTACCAAGGTTACCACTGAGGTGATGGTTGGGGGGATGGGAAATGGAACTGGAAACTAACGAACACCAACAGAAAATGAAACAAAGTGTTCACACTTCCCAGGTCAGTAAAGGTCACTTAGGAATGAATATGTATGTATGTATTCCTATTGGCTGGCTGTGCTCTTATCTATTGATGTTACCAATATGGTTGGGGGGATGTGAAATGGAAACAGTTGGAAGCTTGACAAAAAAAGTAATGTAATGATCAGCACTCACGTGACTAGAACTTGTTTGTTTATTATTTTTGTTAGCAGGCACCTGAAATGCTAGTGCATGTTGAATTTGCCAATCACTGTGCATTTTAGAAAGGTGGTCCTGGCTGGAACTGTACACAGTTCAAATATATGTAATTGATTGTTGGTAAGTGTATTTTTTAAGTAGCCACACTGGCACCAGTATGTTTACTTTTCCTCCTACTTAACTCACTAGCTCAGCTTTGTAAGAAGGGCTTCTCTGCTTGTGTGTTGTTTTTGTTTGGTGTGGAGGAGAGCAGAAACATCAGATCTTTATTCAATCTACTACAGACATCTCTTACAGTGCCCTATCCCTATTAATACCAGGAGTGTTGTGATCTTCCTGCACACAGTGCCCTAACCTGATACCAGTCTGAGACAGCTCCCTCCCTGCATTACTAGTGAGAGGCTGGCTTCACAGACAGGGGGGAGCTGCCTGACCCTCACTCCTGACTTCCCCCATGTCCCAGCTAGTGAATGGTGTGTGGGTGAGGGGGGGGGGGAGGATGGTGAAGTCTGAGACAGCTCCCTCCCTGCATTACTAGTGAGAGGCTGGCTTCACAGACAGGGGGGAGCTGCCTGACCCTCACTCCTGACTTCCCCCATGTCCCAGCTAGTGAATGGTGTGTGGGTGAGGGGGGGGGGAGGATGGTGAAGTCTGAGACAGCTCCCTCCCTGCATTACTAGTGAGAGGCTGGCTTCACAGACAGGGGGGAGCTGCCTGACCCTCACTCCTGACTTCCCCCATGTCCCAGCTAGTGAATGGTGTGTGGGTGAGGGGGGGGGGGGAGGATGGTGAAGTCTGAGACAGCTCCCTCCCTGCATTACTAGTGAGAGGCTGGCTTCGCAGACAGGGGGGAGCTGCCTGACCCTCACTCCTGACTTCCCCCATGTCCCAGCTAGTGAATGGTGTGTGGGTGAGGGGGGGGGGGGGGAGGATGGTGAAGTCTGAGACAGCTCCCTCCCTGCATTACTAGTGAGAGGCTGGCTTCACAGACAGGGGGGAGCTGTCTGACCCTCACTCCTGACTTCCCCCATGTCCCAGCTAGTGAATGGTGTGTGGGTGAGGGGGGGGGGGGGGAGGATGGTGAAGTCTGAGACAGCTCCCTCCCTGCATTACTAGTGAGAGGCTGGCTTCACAGACAGGGGGGAGCTGCCTGTCCCTCACTCCTGACTTCCCCCATGTCCCAGCTAGTGAATGGTGTGTGGGTGAGGGGGGGGGGGGGTGGATGGTGAAGTCTAAGACAGCTCCCTCCCTGCATTACTAGTGAGAGGCTGGCTTCACAGACAGGGGGGAGCTGCCTGACCCTCACTCCTCCGGGGTATTGTGATCTTCCTGCACACAGTGCCCTATCCCTGATACCAGGGGTGTTGTGATCTTCCTGCATGCAGTGCCCTATCCCTATTAATACCAGGAGTGTTGTGATCTTCCTGCATGCAGTGCCCTATCCCTATTAATACCAGGAGTGTTGTGATCTTCCTGCATGCAGTGCCCTATCCCTGATATCGGGATGTGTGCAAGAAGATCACAACACCCCCGGTATCAGGAATAGGGCACTGTGTGCAGGAAGATCACAACACCCCCAGTATCAGGAATAGGGCACTGTGTGCAGGAAGATCACAACACTCCTGGTATTAATAGGGATAGGGCACTGTGTGCAGGAAGATCACAATACCCCTGGTATCAGGGTTAGGGCACAAGTTCTAGTCACATTGACTGATCACATTACTTGTTTTGTCAAGCTAACCAACTGTTTCCATTTCCCATCCCCCATATACTGTCAGTAGGAAACTGGTAACATGAATAAATAAGAGGGCAGCCAATAGGAATACATATTCATTCCTAAACTGACCTTAACTGACCTGAAAAGTGTCAAATTGTATCATTTTCAGTTAGTGCGCACTAACTCCCAGTTAGTGCGCACTAACTCCCGTTAGTGCGCACTAACTCGAGTTAGTGCGCACTAATCGGAAAAAACGATTTTTAACGATTTTTTAACTAAAAAATCGTGCCTAAGACGAATTTCTTGCCCTGCCACACGATTTCTATCGTTAAGACGATATGGAAAACAATTCACATCCCTAACCGCCGCAATAAGAAAGCTACACCCATGCTTATTTGTTTACCCAGACTATGTAATTCAGTCCTTTTTGGTGTTGTCTGTATATAGATCCACTTTTCTTCATTCCCCCTGCTGTTGAAGCAGAGAGCTATGCTAGATATGCATGAAGTATCGGACTTTCTCCCCTGCCGTTGAAGCAGAGAGCTATGCTGGGTATTCGTGAAGTATCGATCTTTCTCCCCTGCCGTTGAAGCAGAGAGCTATGCTGGGTATGCGTGAAGTATCGATCTTTCTCCCCTGCCGTTGAAGCGGAGAGCTATGCTGGGTATGCGTGAAGTATCGATCTTTCTCCCCTGCCGTTGAAGCAGAGAGCTATGCTGGATATGTATTGAAAGTGAAGTATCAGGCTTATTTGGTTTGGGTAGTAACCGCCGTAACATGCAAGCTACTCCCTGCTTTTTGTGAATGCAAATCTTTTTCCACAATTCCTCTTGCTGTTGAAGCTTAGAGCATTGTTGGAGTCACATTAAACGAGTGTATGTTTATTGAATAAGGATATTATTTCCAGGCAGTAGCCGTCATTCCCGCAAGCCACCCACTCTTCATTCACGTCCTCTAGACTTTATGGATCCACAGTGTTTATCCCACGCCCCTTTGAAGTCCTTCACAGTTCTGGTCTTCACCACTTCCTCCGGAAGGGCATTCCAGGCATCCACCACCCTCACCGTGAAGAAATACTTCCTGACATTGGTGCTGAGTCTTCCTCCCTGGAGTTTCAAATCGTGACCCCTGGTTCTGCTGATTTTTTTCCGATGGAAAAGGTTTGTCGTTGTCTTTGGATCATTAAAACCTTTCAAGTATCTGAAAGTCTGTATCATATCACATCTGCTTCTCCTTTCCTCCAGGGTATACATATTTAGATTCTTCAATCTCTCCTCATAAGTCATTCGATGAAGACTCTCCACCTTTCTGGTCGCCCTTCTCTGGACCGCCTCCATCTTGTCTCTGTCTCTTTGGAGATACGGTCTCCAGAACTGAACACAGTACTCCAGGTGAGGCCTCACCAAGGACCTGTACAAGGGGATAATCACTTCCCTTTTCTTACTCAATATTCCTCTCTCTATGCAGCCCAGCATTCTTCTGGCTTTAGCTATCGCCTTGTCACATTGTTTCGCCAACTTCAGATCATTAGACACTATCACCCCAAGGTCTCTCTCCTGTTCCGTGCACATCAGCCTTTCCCCCCCATCGAATACAGTTCATTCGGATTTCCACTCCCCACTTCTTGGCATTGAATCTGAGCTGCCATATCTTCGACCACTCTTCCAGCTTCCTTAAATCCCATCTCATTCTCTCCACTCCTTCCAGCATGTCCACTCTGTTGCAGAACTTAGTGTCGTCCGCAAAAAGACAAATCTTACCTTCTATCCCATCCACAATGTCACTCACAAATATATTGAACAGGACCGGTCCCAACACCGTTCCTTGCAGTATACCGCTTAAACCGCTCTCTCTTCAGAGAGAGTTCCATTTACCATCACACATTGTCTTCTGTCCTTCAACCAGTTTGCAATCCAGGCCACCACCTCGGCACTCACTCCTAAGCTTCTTATTTTATTCACCAGTCTCCTGTGCGGGACCGTATCAAAGGCTTTGCTGAAATCCAAGTAGATGACATTGAATGTTCTTCCTTGATCCAATTCCTTGGTTACCCAGTCAAAAAAGTCAATCAGATTTGTCTGACAGGACCTTCCCCTGATGAATCCATGCTGCCTGTGGTCCAGCAATTGTCCCGACTGTAGATATTTCACTATTCTCTCTTTCAGCAGCGACTCCATTACTTTTCCCACCACCGAAGTGAGGCTAACCGGTCTGTAGTTACCAGCCTCTTCTCTGTTCCCACTCTTGTGAAGTGGGACCACAACCGCTCTTCTCCAATCACTCGGCACCACTCCCGTTTCTAGGGATCTATTGAACAGGTCACACAGCGGACCTGCCAGCTCATCTCTGAGCTCCCTCAGTTTCCTGGGATGAACCTCATCAGGCTCCATGGCTTTGTCCACTTTCAATTTCTCCAGCTCTTCCCATATATTTTCTACTGTAAATGGAGTTACATCTACTTCACTCCCCTCCAGTTCCTTGTTAAGCAGTGATGGTCCTTCACCAGGGTCCTCTTTAGTGAACACCGAACTGAAGTATTTGTTTAATATTTCTGCCATTTCTTCGTCTCTCTCCACACATTGATTCTTTCCTCCTTTCAATTTCACTATACCACTTTGAACTTTTCTCTTTTCACTGATGTATCTGAAAAATGTTGTCACCTCTCTTTATCTCCTTGGCAATCCTCTCTTCCGCTTGACTTTTTGCCGTCTTGATTAATTTCTTCGTCTCCCTCAGTTGTACCAGGTATTCTTCTTTGTGCTCCTCCCTTTGGGATCTTTTATATTTCTTGAACGCTGTTCTTTTAGCCTTTATTTTGTCAGCCACCTCCTTTGAGAAACAGATAGGTTTCATTTTTCTTTTGATTTTCTTTACTTTTCTAACATATAGATTAGTTGCCTTGGTAATTGCTCCTTTTAGATTGGTCCACTGTTGATGTATTTTGGCAGCGTAGTAGTCACGTTTGGTTTTTTGAATGGCAAGGCGGTGTGTGTAAGAATGATTTGTAGGCGGTGGAGTGTTGTTGGGTTGGGTCTTTACGCCAGGCTCTCTCTTTAAGTCTAAGGTTGTTTTTCATATGATGCATTTCTGTGGTGTACCATGGTTTGTTATGTGGGGGTGTAGTGTGTTGCTTGCAGGTGATGAGAGGGCATAAGTTGTTGGCTATGTCAAGGGTGAGGTTATCCCAGGAGCTGAGTGCAGCTTCGGGTGAGGAGCAGTCTAGTTTGCATCACTTAAAATTGCACACATATGTGCACACATTCAGCTGACTTTATTAGATGCACGGATATATACGCATATGTTATAAAATGGCTGTATCCTTTGGTGCAGCTGGCATACGAGCATACATGTGCGCCCATGTTCCGGTATAAAAGTTAACATCCCTCTGTGCACATTTCCTATTTCACTGAAGCCACCACATCTCTCTTCCTTATGAATTTCTTCCTCAGAGCTGCCTAATGGACTTACAAATTCATCTTATTCAATTCTGCACTTGTACTAAAAGCTCCATTGGAACCGATTATCAGGTCTTTTATAATGGATTTTAATCATTTAGCCTTATTGAAAAGGATAGAGATGCTACTGGAATTGAAAGGAGCATTACAAAATTCAATTTCAGAGTACATTTAAAGAAGATTTTTCACTTGCAATATTCACTGGACATTGTACATAAGTAGTGACACCTAACTATATAATAACAGCCAGACTTTAAGGGCTATTTGGGCCTCAACTTGGCAAATAGCGCCAGATAGCTGGATTTTGCCAAGTTCCACAGTCGTATAAGGGATTATTCAGTAAGTATTTGAAACTGAGAAAAACATATTTGGCAGGGCCAAAAAAAAAAAAAGAAATACATTGTTCAGGAGGCAGAGTCCCCATAGGTGGTCCATTAATGTCCTCTGTTCCACCTGTAATCCGGTCCTCTGGTGGTTACACAATATTTATTTGTCTACCAGTAGTCTCCACCCTGAATATATACTGTGTAACTCCCATTATCTTCTATGGAAGGAAAGTTGTCAACTTTCTTTTCTTTTCTTCCCCTGTTAGGGGATAGTACTTTGTGTACTAATACTGGTCCTGGACGACCAACTATTTGCTACAATGGGGAAAAGTGTTTTTGTTCATTTTGACACATGCTGACCTGGCATACCAGATATTCATGCTTTCTAATTTCTTCATATGGCATTGCCATTTTTTAGCATCATAAAAATGCTTTATTAAAATAAATATATATTCCCGCCTCCCTCCCCCCCCCCTCCCATATCCTACAGAGCTGAGTGCAGTAAGTAGTGCAGAAAGTATGCAAATAAGACGGGCTTGTGATTAAAGTGTAAGTGGTTTTGGTTTCTTGTCTCAGTTCTCACTATTACTGCCTGGGAATGCTTCATGTACTCCCTTTACCTTTTCTATAGGGGATTGACACCATCACAGTGGCTTTGCCTATCCAAAAAGGTTTAATAAGAGTGATGCATATTTGGAACAATTTTCAAAGCAATGCAAACATCTGCTTTTCCCTGTGGACTTTGCACAAGTTCTCAAAGGGAACATATGCACATAAATGCACTTTGAAAATTGCCTAGGGATAAAGTAGCTGCAGAGCTTTGCACCTGCTTTTCTGCAGATAATTTTTCCCTTCTAAACTACACACCTAGTTTTGAAAATGGAAAACTACATGCACTGTGTGCATTTCGGGTTACCCCCATCACTAAAAAAGATATAATGGAACTAGAAAAGGTACAGAGAAGAGCAACAAAAATGAACATAGGAACATGCCATACTGGGTCAGACCAAGGGTCCATCAAGACCAGCATCCTGTTTCAACAGAGGCCAAACCAGGCCACAAGAACCTGGCAAGTACCCAAAAACCAAGAAGATCTCATGCTACTGATGCCAGTAATAGCAGAGGCCATTCCCTAAGTCAACTTAATTAATGGCAGTTAATGGACTTCTCCTCCAAGAACTTATCCAATCCTTTTTTAAACCCAGCTACACTAAATGCACTAACGGCTCTCCTATGAAGAGAGGCTACATAGGTTAAGGCTCTTCAGCTTGGAAAAGAGAAAGCTGAGTGGGATGTGATAGGTAAATAAAGGACAGCTATTTACCCTTTTCTAAGCCAGTGGTTTATTAAATTGTTTCTTTCCCTGCTGAATAGGGTAAATCAAATTTCAGCAGAGATAGCTCCTGCCCACTTTTCTTTGTTACAGAGGAATGTAAATGCAAAATGTTCCTTTGAAATAAAAAAAAATGAGCACCAGTGTGAAGGTGATTTTATTCTCTTTGATGTTCCTGTCTTCCCAACAAGGAGAGTGCTTTGGCTGGAAGCTAGACTACACTGACACCAAGTGGACATTATGGTAAATGGAGGATACTAGAATTTATTATAATTAACAATTCTATTAAATACAAATTTATATTTGAACTTGCGAATTGTAGCCTTTTGCATCAGAGCTTGAATGGGCCTGGAGCCAATGAAGGGCAAGGAATTGAATACTAATGAGCCTTTTTAATAATATTTTTAAGGTAATGATACCTTTGGGGATGTGGTGCTTTATGTCTGAGAGGGCATAAAGTCCAACAGGATAAAGATCATACAGAAGACTAAATGCACTGTAGAATCTATATGAGTACAAATTCCATGTATGTTGGGTAAAAGTATAGTGATAGGAGTATACTACCATCCACCTGGTCAAAATGATGAGCTGGATAATGAAAAGCTAAGAGAAATCAGTGAAGCTAACCAAACTGGTAGTGCAGTAATAATGGGAGATTTCAAATACCCAATGTTGACTGGGTAAATGTAACATCAGGACATGCTAGAGATGTAAAGTTTCTGGATGGAATAAATGACTGCTTCATCAAGCAATTGATTCAGGAACCGAAATGAGAGGGAACTATTTTAGATCTAATACTTAGTGAAATGCAGGATTTAGAGACAGAGGTATTGGTGGTGGAGCCACTTGGCAATAGTGATCATAACATGATCAAATTTGAACTAATGACTGGAAGAGGGACAACATATAAATCTAGAGTTCTAACACTAAATTTTCAAAAGGGAAACTAATAAAATGAAGAAAATAGAAAAAAACTGAAAGATGCAGCTGCAAATGTTAAAAATGTACAACAGGCGTGGACATTGTTTAAAAATACCATCTTGGAAGCGCAGTCCAGATGTATTCCACGCATTAAGAAAGGTGGAAAGAAGGCCAAACAATTAGCAGCATGGTTAAATGGTGAGGTGAACGAGGCTATTTTATCCAAAAAAAATCCTTCAAAAAATTGGAAGAAGGATCCATCCGAAGAAAATAGGAAAAACCTTAAGCATTGTTAAGTGTATTTGTATTTATCTTTCTTCTGATTAATGGTATAAGATCTCATAGACCTTTTGGGCCCCTCTATTATTGGGGTTTAAGTATGGATTGCATATCAATGTATTAATTTTTCCTATTTACTTCTTTTTGGGTTTTTTTTTTCATTTTTCACTGATTGTATATAAAGATTTATTTTTTCAAATATTTTATGTATTTGAATGTATAAACTTAATAAAGATATAGTTTAAAAAAAAAGAAAATGGCATTGGTTGGCTCTGAGACCAATGCCATTTTGATATCACTTTGATGCCAGTTTCAGGACTGGCATGTGCCATTTTGTAAAGAGGTTCATTGGTGCATGAGTGAGTGGGCATTGCCTCTGCCTCTCTCTTCCTTCAAGATCCCCATGGAAGGGATAAGTGGAAGCCAGGGAAGTCCCCTCCCGAGCTGCAGAGAGCAGGAGAGGGAAGGGCATGGGGAGGCCCCAGCTGGACTTGACTCAACCTTGCCAGGTAGACCCAGGCCCCAGTTTATTAATGGGAGGTAGTGGGGGGGAGGGGGTAGTGTTGGAGGGACATGAAGAGGCACTGGGAAGCAATAGCAGAGGTCAGGGGAGGGGAATATTTTTTTGTTTCAAGTCAAACTAAAATAAACATTAAAACAAACCAAAAAAAATGAATATTCCCCAAAAACAAAAAAGCAAACCAAAATGAAATTTTTGTGGCTGCACATCCCTAACACTCGGCTCGATCCAGTAAGGCCGCGGTAAAAACAGTGCGGTAGTGTCAGGCGCACCCTTCCTCCCCGCACGCACAGTTCTCTTCACTAACTCCCCGATACTCTCCTCTAATCGCATGCAAATGCATGCCGCGGCTTTAAAGCGGTAGGGAAGGGTTATGGCCGCGTAACCCATTTTACTGTATAGGCGCTTAATACAGCGCCTATACAGTAACCTGGGTGCGCTGGTACCTGTCATTTCAAATGACATTTGAAATGACAGGTACCAGGAAGTGTAAAAATCAAAATTTGTAAATACCTGTCGGAGGGCCGCGTGGGTCCAGGCGGCCGGCGGGATCCGGGGGGCCGGTGGTCGCGTGTTAAATCTAGGCCGCGGGCGGGTGGGCGCGGCGGCAGTGGCGGCGGGGGGACGGCCGGCGGGCGGCGGGTGGTCGCGTGTTAAATCTAGGCCGGGTCCGCACAGGCGCACATTCATTCATTCACTGCCGGTGGGGGTTGCCTCTCCGGCAGCCCCCACCGGCAGTGAATGAATGAATGCGCGCCTGTTCAGCGTTCAGCGATACAGTCTCCAGCGATACAGTCGTGCAATTGGGTAGGGTAGGCAGCAGCGGGGTCCGGGGGTGGCAGCGAGATCCGGGGAGCCAGCAGCGGCAGCATGATCGATCGCGCAGGCAGGTAGGTGGCAAAGTAAAGATGGCCGCCTGCACGGGAAAATCGTGCAATTGGCCGCTGAAGACGTGACGTCACACCCCGTGACGCCAAACGTCGTGACGTCACGTCTTCAGCGGCCAATTGCACGATTTTCCCGTGCAGGCGGCCATCTTTACTTTGCCACCTACCTGCCTGCGCGATCGATCATGCTGCCGCTGCTGGCTCCCCGGATCTCGCTGCCACCCCCGGACCCCGCTGCTGCCTACCCGCCGCTCCGGATCCTGCTGCCGCCCCCCCGGACCCGCTGCTGCCTACCCGCCGCTCCCGGATCCTGCTGCCGCCCCCCCGGACCCGCTGCTGCCTACCCGCCGCTCCCGGATCCTGCTGCCGCCCCCCCCCCCCCCCCCCCCCCCCGCTGCCGACCCGCCCGTGCGATTTTGGCGCTCATCCAGGGAGGAAGGGAGAAGGGACTACCGGATGCCGCTGATGGCTGCCCGCCGCCCACCGGCCGCCTGGACCCACGGCCCTCCGACAGGTATTTAAAATTGTTTTATTTTTTTATATAACACACAGGTATTTTTGTTTTTTACACTTTTTAAACTTTTTTTAGCAGGCCCGAGCCTTGCTACTTTTTCGTTTGTTTTTTTTTGCCCTGGTCCCGTCCGGTCTCCTGCAGCCCCGTCCGGTCCGGACGGGGCTGCAGGAGACCGGACGGGACCAGGGCGGGTAAGCAATGTTTTTACCCTACACTACACTACACTAACTCCTACTAGGGGGAGGCGGTAAACTAGCAGGTTAAGGCCGCGGCAGAACAGCGGGTTAGGGAGGAGATAATATCAGCGCCCGTTACAGTATCGCAGGGGAATAGATAATTCCTTCATTATACAGCTTTTTCGTTCATTTACATGCCGGGTGCGGAAAGGGTTATGCGTCTGTTTTCAGAAGCGATACGGACGCGTGAAACTGGAGACTGTATCGCCGAACTGCCTTGCGTGCCCGAATTGTGCGCTACGAGCACGTTACAGACGGGCAATCCTCGAGCGGACGATACTGGATCGAGCTGTTAGTCATTGCTGGCTATGTAGCTTATTACAGAGCTGTGCACTTAAAAGCTCTACACATGCCAAAGCCGGGAGATATGTGCGTGTCTCGGGCCAGCGCACGCAACGCAGATTTTAAGAGGCACCCGAGTACACACATATCTCTCAGTATGTGCACAAATTGGAAAGTCCAAAAAAAGGGGTGAGCCATGTTTGGAGTCTGGGTGGGAAATGGGCGTTCTTGGTCTGTAACCTGAAGAATGAAGTGCCGAGATCCCCTACCGCGTAACTTTACTTCTGCTATAGATGGCGTGTAAGTTTTAAAATAAAAAATCAGGGCTAGTCAGCGGGGTTTGAAGACGGGAATAATAGAGTAAAAGGGAAGCGATTTAGCTGGTTGGGTTAGGAAGCCCTATCTTTTACTGGGGTGACCTGGGAACAAACTGGGGAAACGGGTATTTGTGTCAACGTAACAACCTAGCAAAATCCCCCCACTTATGCAGTAAAGGTGGCATTTGCGTGCACCTATGCGCATCCATATAAAATTGCACGTACATGTCTGCGCGTACTGCTGATTTTATATACGTGTGTATGTTATAAAATGGCTTTGTTCATTCACGTGAGCCAGCATACGTGTGTACATGTGTGCCTGCACGGCTGGTTAAAAGTTACCATCTTAGACATTAGAAAGGTAGATTGCAGGATAGAACAAAGTGGGAATCATGTACGTTCCTCTATCCAATATGGTAGACAACAAAAGAGGAAAAAAAGAGTTTCCTGGACTAGGAGAAATCTTACAGGTGGTCACAATCTGTGGCTAGCAGCAAGGATGGATACATGGCTTGTGTTTGTGGAATAAATAGGTAGCCTGAATAGGTTAATATGGGGGGGTTTTTTTGCTGTCATATACTGAGTTATTATGCATTCACCCTAAATCCTCTTTTAAAAATCCAACAGATTTCTCCAAAGGATCTGGGGAACAACAGAACATTTTAGGAAGCTCCAAAAAATTAAAAAATCAGCCTGGTTGAACATTGAATTGTTCACAGATTTCTAACTGACCACTATTGTGAATATATGGGATATTTAATCAAACCACCCAAACCTGTTCTGGGGACCACACAGCCAGGTAGGTTTCCAGAATATCCAAAATGAATATGTATTAGATAAATTTGCATATCATGGAAAGTCAATATATGTAAATGTATCTCATATATATTCATTGGGGCAGATTTTTAATCCTATGCGCGCGGGGTACATTTGTGCGCACTACCCGGCGCGCACAAATGTACACCTGATTCTATAACATGCACGCACTGCCGCACGCATGTTATAAAATCCGGGGTCGGCGCGCGCAAGGGGGTGCACACTTGTGCACCTTGCACGCGCCGAGCCCTAGGGGAGCCCCAATGGCTTTCCCCATTCCCCTTTTCTTTCGCTCCCACCCACCCCCCAGGCCTACCTAAATCCCCCCTACCTTATTTTATTTTTCACGCCTGCCTCTTGCAGGCGTATCTTGCGCGCGCCGGCCAGCTTCCGGCATGCCAACCTCCGGCACAGCCGTTATGCTGGAGGCCTCGGTCCTGCCCCGGACCGCCCCTGGATTGGCACCCCGCCCCCTTTCCAACCCTTTTTGAAAGCCCCGGGACATACGTGCGTTCCGGGGCTTGTATGCGCCACCGAACCTATGCAAAATAGGCTCGGCGCACAGAGGCAGGTTTTCGGGGTTATGCACATAAGTTACATGCGTAACCCTTAGAAAATCTACCCAATTGTGGATATCCTGAAAACCTGTCTGGCTGTGGGGTTCCTGGGACAGGTTTGGGAAGTCCTGGTCTAGGGAAACTCATCCCGCAGGTAGATTTGCTTTGATTATTGATGCATGAAAAGTACCTGCACAAATTTGCACCTGCTTTTTATCTGGGCATTTTTTTAAAGGCAAAACTACCCATGCAAGTGCCTCCCCTGACCTATTCCCACCCCAGGAATGCCTCCAAAGGCATGATGGGAAAAGTAGCCATGTTGCTGTCATATAAGGATACTTTTACGTAGAAGGAATGTAGGGGTTGGCAAATAACCAAAAAGGTACTAAAGGTACAAAAGGTGTGATATGATGTTTGAATTTTATTTTATTTATATTTCAGAAGAAGCAAAAATTTGCCGTATCAAGTAGCTAATGCTGATGGTCCCCCGACAGGGACCATGTTACACTATGCTGCATCGGGAGGGACCTAAAACAAGGCTTAGACAAATTTACTGCACAATATCAGAATAAGTGCAGAGAAGTTGCATTAGCGATTTCAATATCAGTGACACCCGAGGCTTAGACAACTTCACTATATAGTGTGGCTATCTGCCTTCTGTTCTGAGTGCAATCACCAAAAAGCCCATTTCTATGTGTGAGGGAGTGTACAGAAAACTCCCTCAGACCACCTTAAAGGAGCGGACACAGCTGTTTCGCCCGGTCCTCCTTAAGATTGAGACCCACAGGGAATCCTGGGTGAAGGGAGGAGCACTTCACCAGAGTATAAGACCTCAGGGCTTAGAAGGGTTAAGTGGGCTGCAGGGAAGAGACAGAGTCCCATCATAAGAGAAGAACTGTTACATTTAAGGTTTGATAAACTGACATTGTTAAGACCTTCTAAGTTTAAGTTTGGGACTTGCCTGAAGTCAAGGTCAGCTGCCTCCAAGTAATTGTTTTGCTTTGCACTATCCTTTGTGATTTCTGAGCTACCTAAAGCCAAGGTGGACTGCTTACATTGTTTGATTTTGCTGTGCACTGCACTTTTGTTTGTTTTCACTGTAAATAAATTGTACTTAAGGAACAGCCAGATCCTGCCTCCTTTTTCCCTCTGGCTGTTCTCAAGCCGCTACCTCTCAAGTTACCCACACTGTGGTAAAACAGCATTTTACACATGGCAAGAGCTTTCGTTATTGCCTTTATAGCATTTAGCTGTCATAATTAGGGAAAAAAAAAAAAAACAACCCTCTATTGAAATTTGAAAAGATTTTGAATGGAGGGTTTTTCCCATTTTCTGTTTGCCCAGGGTCAATTCTAAGTATGATGCAGTCCAGATAACATTTTCTTAATGATTATAAGGCAGGAAATATCTGTTATAAATATTTTCAGCTTGGTTCAATGAATGCTTACAAGTTACAAGCATGTGTGTCAGAGTGCACATACATTTCTTCTCTGAAGCTTTTAGTTTCAAAATGAATTGACAGTCTGCAAAAGAAAACTAAATAATTTCTGGTCAACCAGTTCTGCTTGCTGTGAGACAGGTTTGTGAAGTTTTTTGTTTATAGATATGTTTTTGGTTTTTTTTATTATACGAACAAACAATAGGGAGGGTAATTTTTGAAGGGATTTTCTGTTTTAGCTGCAGAAATGGCCCTTTTAAAAATTGTCTGGCTGATATGCATATTATTTTAAGTGCCTCAGGGCGAGCCATTATGGGGGGTGGAATCTGAGTGGGCTTTTCATTTACGTGCATAATTTTCAACTTTGAAAAGTATGCATGTGAAGTTTCCTGCAAACTGTTCCCACACAAAGTAGCAGCTGTAACTGCTGTGTGGGCAATTTTCATGTGATCACCCCACAGTGCTTACTGATTTGGACCCACTAAGGTTGATATTCAAAGTGTTTGGGTAACTGGTTAGGGAAACTATTTCTACTTTGTGGTGTGTTATATTATGTCTCTGGTCTCAAACCTGTGACCTGAAAGTCTATATGATTTGTACTTAACCTATACCTAATTTTCACTTAACTTCTACCTATGTAAAGCAATGGCTCTCAATTGTTTCACTGATAGATGATATAACAATGGTAGTTGTATCTTGCCTGGGTGATGTCATAGGGTGACATCTAGTGGTATAAAGGGTGAGACTTGCAGAGAGAGGAGGAGACTTTTGCTATGTTTTAATTAGGCTTATTGCACCACTGAGCTCTTCTCCAAAAACATTTTGCTATATAGAAACTAGTTGGAGAGCTTTTTCCATAGTAGGAACACATTTGTGGAATGCACTGCCCTGACATTTGAGAGCAACTATGGATATAAAAATCTTCCGCAAACAGTTAAAAGCACACTTATATTTACTGAGGCTTATCCAAATGCCCGTCTGAATAAAAAAGCCCAGAGCAAGTGTAATTGTTTTTAATGAAGAATTTTATTAGGTTTAATTCTTTTAATTCTACATTGTGTCTGTATTACATTATTGATCTATGTTTTTATGTACACTGCTTAGTACAATTTTATTTGTGGTTAATACATTTTACAAATACATTAAAAAAAAAAAATAAGCAAGGAAGCACATTTTTCCATGGAGACAGTAAATCCTAGACTCTACTGCTGGGCTTAAGACCTAGCTTCTTTTAAGAAGAATTATGGGGATGCCACTATAGAAAGCATCCTACCCTGGAAATTTCATCATTTAGCCTACTTTCTGAATTGGAATAAGTGATTGATTTCTTACTGATGAGCTGGCTGGATTTTGGCAAAGAAGACATTCACTATGCTGAGGCCTGTGGAGAATTGACTTGATGTAGGACAATCCATTTTTATATTTAATAAATTTGGCATTATGAGAATCACCCAGCCACATTGTGGTCTGAATCCTCTTCTAAGTTTGGGTTTGCCTGAGCTGGAAGTTGCCTAGGACCTGTTATTAGTCAGAAGAAGCCAAGTAGCATAGGCCTATCCATTTTTTTTACCTATTGACCAGTAGGGATGTGAATCATTTTCCATATCGTCTTAACGATAGAAATCGTGTGGCAGGAGAAGAAAATCGTGTTTGGCACGATTATTTCATTGAAAAATTGTTAAAAATCGTTTTTTCCGATTAGTGCGCACTAACTCGAGTTAGTGCGCACTAACTCAAAATGATACAAATAGACACTTTCCAGGTCACTGAAGGTCAGTTAGGAATGAATATGTGTTCCTATTGGCTGGCAGCCCTCTTATCTATTGATGTTACCAAGGTTTCCACTGAGGTGATGGTTGGGGGGATGGGAAATGGAACTGGAAACTCATGAACACCAACAGAAAATGAAACAAAGTGTTCACACTTCCCAGGTCAGTAAAGGTCACTTAGGAATGAATATGTATTCCTATTGGCTGGCTGTGCTCTTATCTATTGATGTTACCAAGGTTACCACTGAGGTAATGGTTGGGGGGATGTGAAATGGAAACAGTTGGAAGCTTGACAAAAAAAGTAATGTAATGATCAGCACTCATGTGACTAGAACTTCTTTGTTTATTATTTTTGTTAGCAGGCACCTGAAATGCTAGTGCATGTTGAATTTGCCAATCACTGTGCATTTTAGAAAGGTGGTCCTGGCTGGAACTGTACACAGTTCAAATATATGTAATTGATTGTTGGTAAGTGTATTTTTTAAGTAGCCACACTGGCACAAGTATGTTTACTTTTCCTCCTACTTAACTCACTAGCTCAGCTTTGTAAGAAGGGCTTCTCTGCTTGAGTGAGGGTCAGGCAGCTCCCCCCTGTCTGTGAAGCCAGCCTCTCACTAGTAATGCAGGGAGGGAGCTGTCTCAGACTTCACCATCCTCCTCCCCCCCCCCCCCCCCCCTCACCCACACACCATTCACTAGCTGGGACATGGGGGAAGTCAGGAGTGAGGGTCAGGCAGCTCCCCCCTGTCTGTGAAGCCAGCCTCTCACTAGTAATGCAGGGAGGGAGCTGTCTCAGACTTCACCGTCCTCCCCCCCCCCTCACCCACACACCATTCACTAGCTGGGACATGGGGGAAGTCAGGAGTGAGGGTCAGGCAGCTCCCCCCTGTCTGTGAAGCCAGCCTCTCACTAGTAATGCAGGGAGGGAGCTGTCTCAGACTTCACCATCCTCCCCCCCCCTCACCCACACACCATTCACTAGCTGGGACATGGGGGAAGTCAGGAGTGAGGGTCAGGCAGCTCCCCCCTGTCTGTGAAGCCAGCCTCTCACTAGTAATGCAGGGAGGGAGCTGTCTCAGACTTCACCATCCTCCCCCCCCCCCCTCACCCACACACCATTCACTAGCTGGGACATGGGGGAAGTCAGAAGTGAGGGTCAGGCAGCTCCCCCCTGTCTGTGAAGCCAGCCTCTCACTAGTAATGCAGGGAGGGAGCTGTCTCAGACTTCACCATCCTCCTCCCCCCCCCCCTCACCCACACACCATTCACTAGCTGGGACATGGGGGAAGTCAAGAGTGAGGGTCAGGCAGCTCCCCCCTGTCTGTGAAGCCAGCCTCTCACTAGTAATGCAGGGAGGGAGCTGTCTCAGACTTCACCATCCTCCCCCCCCCCCCCCTCACCCACACACCATTCACTAGCTGGGACATGGGGGAAGTCAGGAGTGAGGGTCAGGCAGCTCCCCCCTGTCTGTGAAGCCAGCCTCTCACTAGTAATGCAGGGAGGGAGCTGTCTCAGAATTCACCATCCCCCCCCCCCCCCCCCCTCACCCACACACCATTCACTAGCTGGGACATGGGGGAAGTCAGGAGTGAGGGTCAGGCAGCTCCCCCCTGTCTGTGAAGCCAGCCTCTCACTAGTAATGCAGGGAGGGAGCTGTCTCAGACTTCACCATCCTCCCCCCCCTCACCCACACACCATTCACTAGCTGGGACATGGGGGAAGTCAGGAGTGAGGGTCAGGCAGCTCCCCCCTGTCTGTGAAGCCAGCCTCTCACTAGTAATGCAGGGAGGGAGCTGTCTCAGACTTCACCATCCTCCCCCCCCCCCTCACCCACACACCATTCACTAGCTGGGACATGGGGGAAGTCAGGAGTGAGGGTCAGGCAGCTCCCCCCTGTCTGTGAAGCCAGCCTCTCACTAGTAATGCAGGGAGGGAGCTGTCTCAGACTTCACCATCCTCCCCCCCCCCCCCTCACCCACACACCATTCACTAGCTGG
Organism: Rhinatrema bivittatum; assembly: GCF_901001135.1. Classification (NCBI taxonomy): domain Eukaryota; kingdom Metazoa; phylum Chordata; class Amphibia; order Gymnophiona; family Rhinatrematidae; genus Rhinatrema; species Rhinatrema bivittatum. Next base: position 88,501,687 of record NC_042619.1, read on the forward strand.
GACATGGGGAAGTCAGGAGTGAGGGTCAGGCAGCTCCCCCCTGTCTGTGAAGCCAGCCTCTCACTAGTAATGCAGGGAGGGAGCTGTCTCAGACTTCACCATCCTCCTCCCCCCCCCCCCTCACCCACACACCATTCACTAGCTGGTACATGGGGGAAGTCAGGAGTGAGGGTCAGGCAGCTCCCCCCTGTCTGTGAAGCCAGCCTCTCACTAGTAATGCAGGGAGGGAGCTGTCTCAGACTTCACCATCCTCCCCCCCCCCCCTCACCCACACACCATTCACTAGCTGGGACATGGGGGAAGTCAGGAGTGAGGGTCAGGCAGCTCCCCCCTGTCTGTGAAGCCAGCCTCTCACTAGTAATGCAGGGAGGGGGGTGTCTCAGACTTCACCATCCTCCCCCCCCCCCCCCTCACCCACACACCATTCACTAGCTGGGACATGGGGGAAGTCAGGAGTGAGGGTCAGGCAGCTCCCCCCTGTCTGTGAAGCCAGCCTCTCACTAGTAATGCAGGGAGGGAGCTGTCTCAGACTTCACCATCCTCCCCCCCCCCCCTCACCCACACACCATTCACTAGCTGGGACATGGGGGAAGTCAGGAGTGAGGGTCAGGCAGCTCCCCCCTGTCTGTGAAGCCAGCCTCTCACTAGTAATGCAGGGAGGGAGCTGTCTCAGACTTCACCATCCTCCCCCCCCCCCCCCACCCACACACCATTCACTAGCTGGGACATGGGGGAAGTCAGGAGTGAGGGTCAGGCAGCTCCCCCCTGTCTGTGAAGCCAGCCTCTCACTAGTAATGCAGGGAGGGAGCTGTCTCAGACTTCACCATCCTCCTCCCCCCCCCCCCCCCCCCCCCCTCACCCACACACCATTCACTAGCTGGGACATGGGGGAAGTCAGGAGTGAGGGTCAGGCAGCTCCCCCCTGTCTGTGAAGCCAGCCTCTCACTAGTAATGCAGGGAGGGAGCTGTCTCAGACTGGTATCAGGGTTAGGGCACTGTGTGCAGGAAGATCACAACACTCCTGGTATTAATAGGGATAGGGCACTGTAAGAGATGACTGTAGTAGATTGAATAAAGATCTGATGTTTCTGCTCTCCTCACACCAAACAAAAACAACACACAAGCAGAGAAGCCCTTCTTACAAAGCTGAGCTAGTGAGTTAAGTAGGAGGAAAAGTAAACATACTTGTGCCAGTGTGGCTACTTAAAAAATACACTTACCAACAATCAATTACATATATTTGAACTGTGTACAGTTCCAGCCAGGACCACCTTTCTAAAATGCACAGTGATTGGCAAATTCAACATGCACTAGCATTTCAGGTGCCTGCTAACTAAAATAATAAACAAACAAGTTCTAGTCACGTGAGTGCTGATCATTACATTACTTTTTTTGTCAAGCTTCCAACTGTTTCCATTTCACATCCCCCCAACCATTACCTCAGTGTTAGCCTTGGTAACATCAATAGATAAGAGCACAGCCAGCCAATAGGAATACATACATACATATTCATTCCTAAGTGACCTTTACTGACCTGGGAAGTGTGAACACTTTGTTTCATTTTCTGTTGGTGTTCGTTAGTTTCCAGTTCCATTTCCCATCCCCCCAACCATCACCTCAGTGGTAACCTTGGTAACATCAATAGATAAGAGGGTAGCCAGCCAATAGGAACACATATTCATTCCTAACTGACCTTCAGTGACCTGGAAAGTGTTTATTTGTATCATTTTCAGTTAGTGCGCACTAACGGGGAGTTAGTGCGCACTAACTCGAGTTAGTGCGCACTAACACGATTTAACGATTTTTAACGATAAATCGTTAGAATTTCTATTGTATCGTGTTCTATAACGATTTAAGACGATATAAACATTATCGGACGATAATTTTAATCGTTGAAAAACGATTCACATCCCTATTGACCAGTGCCAGGACTAGAACCCCTTAGGACTTGGTTTTTATTTTATGTACCCTGGCTGGGATTACTTGGAAGACCAATGCAAGCAGTTTGAGCAGTATTTTTTTATGAGAAGTTGATCGTGTTACCCAATAATGTAGTGATTCAGTGGAGTGTTATCAGGAAACAGTTGATTTGGAAAACATCTTTACTCCAGGGAGCAGTGGTTCTCTACCATTACTATTCTACCCCTTTTTAAGCATTTGAGATATCTCGTGTACCCTTGATTTGCAAAAATTCAAAATTTATAATAAATATTATACATACTTTTTGTTTTTTTCTCTACTTTGGTTATAAAGGGTTACTCCCATTGGTCTTTTCTTTGCTTTCATCTTGTCTGTCTTCTAACTTTACTTCCTGGTTCTCCATTCCATTTTCTTTTTCCTTCTGTGCTTGTTTCTTTTTTTTCCCATTCATCTATCTCTCAGATCTTTATATCTCAATTATCTCTCTAATTTCCCTCCCGTTTCTCACCCTTCACCTCTTCATTTCCCATTCTTCCACTCCCCTGTTGACCCCTCTGAACCCTCCATTTCTTCTTGGCCTCCCTCTCCCCATCTCGTGATCTAAAACTCCCTTTCCTTGACCGTGTCCTTCATCTCTCTTTCTGTCTCTTTCTCCTATGTCCCCAGCTCTGTCTTTCTCATTCTTTCTTCTACACCTCTCAGCCTTCCATTTCCTTTTCGCCCTATTTCTTGCCCTATACCGCCCAACCTTCCATCTCCCTTTCTCCTTACCTATTAGTCTTTCACTTCCCTTGATTAATCTCCCCCCCCCCCTCCATCAACCAGCTTTCCACATCCCTTTTCTTGACCTCTCTTCCCACCTCTCCCCATTTGCTCTCTCCAAATCCCATCCCCATCTCCACTCTTTGCTTTCTTCATAGCTCTCCATCTCCTTAGCCGTGGTCTCTATCCCACGGCGTTAAGCAGGAGCAGAGCAACCACGAGCATAGGATTAGTGAGACTCAAGACCGCAGGTCTAATGCAGAGACCACCAGGAGCACTGAAAGACCTTTTAGGACCGGATGTGCACAAACTTACACTCATACACAAACCCACACATTAACATTCATATGTTCACAATAACGTTCCACACACACACGCTCATTCTTACATGCTCTCATTCCTCATTCTCTGACACATCCTCACATGCTCACTTACAGCTTTACTCCTCTCATTTTCCCACATACACACCCCTCTCACACATGCTTACTCACTCACTTCTCTCCCTCCCCCCCACACACACATGCCCACTCATCCTCACAACCATTTCATTCATACTTTCACTTCTCTTCCTCCTACACACACACATTCTCAAACACGTTCTTTCCCCTCCCCCATGCACACATGGGGGGGGGAATGCATATGTGGGGGCCAGATATGTGCTTAGAGGGGGCAATGAGTGTGTGTGTGTGTGTGTTTTATTTTTCACTCTGAAGGAGCTACAGAGTTCAGTGGCTGAGTCTACAGTGGTGGTGCACCAGTCAGCCATACAACTGGCCTGTATGGGAGGGTGGCTAGATAGAAGCCATTACTGAATATTAAATTGTAGGGATGTGAATCGTGTGCCCGATCGTCTTAACGATCGAAATCGTCTGGCAGGAGAAGAAAATCGTGTTTGGCACGATTTTTTAGTTAAAAAATCGGTTTTTCCGATTAGTGCGCACTAACCATTGTTAGTGCGCGCTAACAGAAAATGATACAATTTGACACTTTTCAGGTCAGTTAAGGTCAGTTTAGGAATGAATATGTATTCCTATTGGCTGCCCTCTTATTTATTCATGTTACCAAAGTTCCCACTGACAATATATGGGGGATGGGAAATGGAAACAGTTGGTAGCTTGACAAAAAAAGTAATGTGATCAGTCAATGTGACTAGAACTTGTGCCCTATCCCTGATACCGGGAGTGTTGTGATCTTTCTGCATGCAGTGCCGTATCCCTGATACCGGGAGTGTTGTGATCTTCCTGCACGCAGTGCCCTAACCCTGATACCGGGGGTGTTGTGATCTTCCTGCACGCAGTGCCCTAACCCTGATACCGGGGGTGTTGTGATCTTCCTGCACTCAGTGCCATATCCCTGATACTGGGAGTGTTGTGATCTTCCTGCACACACTAGTGCCCTATCCCTGATACCGGGAGTGTTGTGATCTTCCTGCATACAGTGCCCTAACCCTGATACCGGAAGTGTTGTGATCTTCCTGCATGCAGTGCCGTATCCCTGCTCAGTGCAGGAAGATTCTGTTTTTCCATTGTTGCATTGCATAGCACAGTTGGACTTGTGGTTTCCCAAGCATGTGTGGAGCGAGTGAGTCAGTGAGCATTGTGATGAGGGGCACTGTTTACCCATGGAGGAACATAAGAACATAAGAAAATGCCATACTGGGTCAGACCAAGGGTCCATCAAGCCCAGCATCCTGTTTCCAACAGTGGCCAATCCAGGCTATAAGAACCTGGCAAGTACCCAAAAACTAAGTCTATTCCATGTAACCATTGCTAATGGCAGTGGCTATTCTCTAAGTGAACTTAATAGCAGGTAATGGACTTCTCCTCCAAGAACTTATCCAATCCTTTTTTAAACACAGCTATACTAACTGCACGAACCACATTCTCTGGCAACAAATTCCAGAGTTTAATTGTGCGTTGAGTAAAAAAGAACTTTCTCCGATTAGTTTTAAATGTGCCCCATGCTAACTTCATGGAGTGTCCCCTAGTCCTTCTACTATCCGAAAGAGTAAATAACCAATTCACATCTACCCGTTCTAGACCTCTCATGATTTTAAACACCTCTATCATATCCCCCCTCAGTCGTCGCTTCTCCAAGCTGAAAAGTCCTAACCTCTTTAGTCTTTCCTCATAGGGGAGTTGTTCCATTCCCCTTATCATTTTGGTAGCCCTTCTCTGTACCTTCTCCATTGCAATTATATCTTTTTTGAGATGCGGCGACCAGAATTGTACACAGTATTCAAGGTGCGGTCTCACCATGGAGCGATACAGAGGCATTATGACATTTTCCGTTTTATTCATCATTCCTTTTCTAATAATTCCCAACATTCTGTTTGCTTTTTTGACTGCCGCAGCACACTGAACCGACGATTTCAATGTGTTATCCACTATGACACCTAGATCTCTTTCTTGGTTTGTAGCACCTAATATGGAACCCAACATCGTGTAATTATAGCATGGGTTATTTTTCCCTATATGCATCACCTTGCACTTATCCACATTAAATTTCATCTGCCATTTGGATGCCCAATTTTCCAGTCTCACAAGGTCTTCCTGCAATTTATCACAATCTGCTTGTGATTTAACTACTCTGCACAATTTTGTGTCATCTGCAAATTTGATTATCTCACTCGTCGTATTTCTTTCCAGATCATTTATAAATATATTGAACAGTAAGGGTCCCAATACAGATCCCTGAGGCACTCCACTGTCCACTCCCTTCCACTGAGAAAATTGCCCATTCAATCCTACTCTCTGTTTCCTGTCTTTTAGCCAGTTTGCAATCCACGAAAGGACATCGCCACCTATCCCATGACTTTTTACTTTTCCTAGAAGCCTCTCATGAGGAACTTTGTCAAACGCCTTCTGAAAATCCAAGTATACTATATCTACCGGTTCACCTTTGTCCACATGTTTATTAACTCCTTCAAAAAGTGAAGCAGATTTGTGAGGCAAGACTTGCCCTGGGTAAAGCCATGCTGACTTTGTTCCATTAAACCATGTCTTTCTATATGTTCTGTGATTTTGATGTTTAGAACACTTTCCACTATTTTTCCTGGCACTGAAGTCAGGCTAACCGGTCTGTAGTTTCCCGGATCGCCCCTGGAGCCCTTTTTAAATATTGGGGTTACATTTGCTATCCTCCAGTCTTCAGGTACAATGGATGATTTTAATGATAAGTTACAAATTTTTACTAATAGGTCTGAAATTTCATTTTTTAGTTCCTTCAGAACTCTGGGGTGTATACCATCAGGTCCAGGTGATTTACTACTCTTCAGTTTATCAATCAGGCCTACCACATCTTCTAGGTTCACCGTGATTTGATTCAGTCCATCTGAATCATTACCCATGAAAACCTTCTCCATTACGGGTACCTCCCCAACATCCTCTTCAGTAAACACCGAAGCAAAGAAATCATTTAATCTTTCCGCGATGGCCTTATCTTCTCTAAGTGCCCCTTTAACCCCTCGATCATCTAACGGTCCAACTGACTCCCTCACAGGCTTTCTGCTTCGGATATATTTAAAAAAGTTTTTACTGTGAGTTTTTGCCTCTACAGCCAACTTCTTTTCAAATTCTCTCTTAGCCTGTCTTATCAATGTCTTACATTTAACTTGCCAATGTTTATGCTTTATCCTATTTTCTTCTGTTGGATCCTTCTTCCAATTTTTGAATGAAGATCTTTTGGCTAAAATAGCTTCTTTCACCTCCCCTTTTAACCATGCCGGTAATCGTTTTGCCTTCTTTCCACCTTTCTTAATGTGTGGAATACATCTGGACTGTGCTTCTAGAATGGTATTTTTTAACAATGACCACGCCTCTTGGACATTTTTTACTTTTGTAGCTGCTCCTTTCAGTTTTTTTCTAACAATTTTTCTCATTTTATCAAAGTTTCCCTTTTGAAAGTTTAGCACGAGAGCCTTGGATTTGCACACTGTTCCTTTTCCAGTCATTAAATCAAATTTGATCCTATTATGATCACTATTGCCAAGCGGCCCCACCACCGTTACCTCTCTCACCAAGTCCTGTGCTCCACTGAGAATTAGATCTAAAATTGCTCCCTCTCTCGTCGGTTCCTGAACCAATTGCTCCATAAAGCTATCATTTATTCCATCCAGGAACGTTATCTCTCTAGCGTGACCCGATGATACATTTACCCATTCTATATTGGGGTAATTGAAGTCTCCCATTATTACTGCACTACCAATTTGGTTAGCTTCCCTAATTTCTCTTAGCATTTCACTGACCATCTCACCATCTTGACCAGGTGGACGGTAGTATACCCCTATCACTGTAGTCTTCCCTGATACACAAGGGATTTCTACCCATAAAGATTCAATTTTGTATTTAGTTTCATGCAGGATGTTTATCCTGTTGGACTCTATGCCATCCCGGACATAAAGCGCCACACCTCCTCCCGACTGCTCCTCTCTGTCATTGCGATATAATTTGTACCCTGGTATAGCACTGTCCCATTGGTTATCCTCTTTCCACCATGTCTCTGAGATGCCAATTAAGTCTATGTCATCATTTACTGCTATACATTCTAATTCTCCCATCTTACTTCTTAGACTTCTGGCATTAGCATACAAACATTTCAAAGTTTGTTTTTTGATTGTATTTTTATTCTGCTTTTTAATTGATAGGGATAAGTTAGAATTTTTTAGCTCAGGTGAGTTTTTAGTTACAGGCACTTGGACTACTTTTCTAATTATTGGAACCTCACTGTCGGGATGCCCTAATTCTAATGCATCATTAGTATCCTTTAAAGATACATCTCTCCGAACCATGCGCTGCTGAGCGACTGTCGGCTTTCCCCTTTGTTCTAGTTTAAAAGCTGCTCTATCTCCTTTTTAAAGGTTAGTGCCAGCAGTCTGGTTCCACCCTGCTTAAGGTGGAGCCCATCCCTTCGGAAGAGACTCCCCCTTCCCCAAAAGGTTCCCCAGTTCCTAACAAAACGGAATCCCTCTTCCTTGCACCATCGTCTCATCCACGCATTGAGACTCCGGAGCTCTGCCTGCCTCTGGTGACCTGCGCGTGGAACAGGGAGCATTTCAGAGAATGCTACCCTGGAGGTTCTGGATTTAATCTTTCTACCTAAGAGCCTAAATTTGGCTTCCAGAACCTCCCTCCCACATTTTCCTATGTCGTTGGTGCCCACGTGTACCACGACAGCCGGCTCCTCCCCAGCACTGTCTAAAATCCTATCTAGGTGACGCGTGAGGTCCGCCACCTTCGCACCAGGTAGGCATGTTACCAGGCGATCCTCACGCCCACCCGCCACCCAGCTATCTACATTCCTAATAATCGAATCACCAACTATGACGGCCGACCTAACCCTTCCCTCCTGGGCAGTAGGCCTTGGGGAGATATCCTCAGTGCGAAAGGACAATGCATCACCTAGAGAGCAGGTCCTTGCTACAGGATCCTTTCCTGCTACATCTGGTTGGTGCTCTCCCATTATGAGACCTTCTTCCTCCAAGGCAGCACCAGGGCTGCCAGTCTGAAGTTGGGACTGGACTACTATGTCCCTGAAGGTCTCATCTATATACCTCTCTGTCTCCCTCAGCTCCTCCAGGTCTGCCACTCTAGCCTCCAGAGATCGGACTCGTTCTCTGAGAGCCAGGAGCTCTTTGCATCGCATGCACATGTACAACTTCTCACCGGTGGGTAAAAAATCATACATGTGACACTCGATGCAAAAGACTGGGAAGCCCCCCTCTTGCTGCTGGACTGCTGCCTTCATCTCAATTTTGATCAGTTCCTAGTTAAGTTTTAGGTTGCTATGGGAGTAGGAATGTGTCTAAGTTCCTTTAAATGTATTAGTGAATTCACTATATGTCTGGTAGTGGCCTACTGGGGTCTGATCGAATTCTCAATAAAGTTTTTGTTGATGGGGTTGGTTTTTTTTTTGTTTTTTTTTTGTGCAAGTGGCACCTGCCTATAAATTAAGGGATGAGCTTGGGGTGGGTGGGCGAGGGGTGGGAGGGTTGGGAATTACAAACAGTCTAACTTTAGTTAGTCAGCCTGAGTGACTCACAGCTCCCTTGATTAACAAATGTTGTTCCCTATTCAAACCTAATCACACTACCTCAACACCTTTCCAAGGTGAGTAACTGAGCTGAACTATTCAACTTTTTTACTTTGGTATATACTGCTCCTAGCTTATTTCTAGCTTCTGGCTACTTTTTTGTGGGGGGTTTTTTTTTTTTTTGTTTTTCAATACAATGCACTCAGTTATTTATTAAATAAAACACTTAGCTCTTTAAAAGTCTGGAGGACACTTTAATAGTCAGGCAGACTTTTAAAAAATAAACACACTACCTACTGCTACCTTATTGACTGACTAAATACAAACAGTCTAACTTGTTTATTTATTCACTGCCAACCTACTGCTACCTTATTGACTGACTAAAAATACAAACAGTCTAACTTGTGTATTCACTGCCTACCTACTGCTACCTTATTGACTGACTATTTAAAAATGCAAACAGTCTAACTTGTTTTATTCACTGACTGACTATTAAAGGCACAAACACACTAAATAATATTCCCAAATAGTTAACTTTGCCCCAATACTTTTAAAAAAGTCAATGTCAATGTCCCAAGCAAAAACTTACTGATTCCTTTCAGCCACCAGCAAGGTGATCCTCTCCTCTCAGTGTTTCCACTGGAATGTGGGTTACTGAGCTCTTTCCTTCTAATTTATAATGTGCTTCTAAAGTAAATTAGTGCAAAATAATCCCTTATGAGATGTACACTTCAGTTAGATTTCCTGAGTGACCTTTCAGTTAGATTTCCTGCGTGACCTTTCAGTTAGATTTCCTGAGTGACTCACTGCTGTGCTGATTAACAAAGAATAGCACCTATTCACAAATACACAATAGTACCTATTCACAAAACACACAATCTTCACACTTAGTTAGTCAGCCTGAGTGACTCACAGCTCCCTTGATTAACAAATGTTGTTCCCTATTCAAACCTAATCACACTACCTCAACACCTTTCCAAGGTGAGTAACTGAGCTGAACTATTCAACTTTTTTACTTTGGTATATACTGCTCCTAGCTTATTTCTAGCTTCTGGCTACTTTTTTGTGGGGGTTTTTTTTTTTTTGTTTTTCAATACAATGCACTCAGTTATTTATTAAATAAAACACTTAGCTCTTTAAAAGTCTGGAGGACACTTTAATAGTCAGGCAGACTTTTAAAAAATAAACACACTACCTACTGCTACCTTATTGACTGACTAAATACAAACAGTCTAACTTGTTTATTTATTCACTGCCAACCTACTGCTACCTTATTGACTGACTAAAAATACAAACAGTCTAACTTGTGTATTCACTGCCTACCTACTGCTACCTTATTGACTGACTATTTAAAAATGCAAACAGTCTAACTTGTTTTATTCACTGACTGACTATTAAAGGCACAAACACACTAAATAATATTCCCAAATAGTTAACTTTGCCCCAATACTTTTAAAAAAGTCAATGTCAATGTCCCAAGCAAAAACTTACTGATTCCTTTCAGCCACCAGCAAGGTGATCCTCTCCTCTCAGTGTTTCCACTGGAATGTGGGTTACTGAGCTCTTTCCTTCTAATTTATAATGTGCTTCTAAAGTAAATTAGTGCAAAATAATCCCTTATGAGATGTACACTTCAGTTAGATTTCCTGAGTGACCTTTCAGTTAGATTTCCTGCGTGACCTTTCAGTTAGATTTCCTGAGTGACTCACTGCTGTGCTGATTAACAAAGAATAGCACCTATTCACAAATACACAATAGTACCTATTCACAAAACACACAATCTTCACACTTAGTTAGTCAGCCTGAGTGACTCACAGCTCCCTTGATTAACAAATGTTGTTCCCTATTCAAACCTAATCACACTACCTCAACACCTTTCCAAGGTGAGTAACTGAGCTGAACTATTCAACTTTTTTACTTTGGTATATACTGCTCCTAGCTTATTTCTAGCTTCTGGCTACTTTTTTGTGGGGGTTTTTTTTTTTTTTGTTTTTCAATACAATGCACTCAGTTATTTATTAAATAAAACACTTAGCTCTTTAAAAGTCTGGAGGACACTTTAATAGTCAGGCAGACTTTTAAAAAATAAACACACTACCTACTGCTACCTTATTGACTGACTAAATACAAACAGTCTAACTTGTTTATTTATTCACTGCCAACCTACTGCTACCTTATTGACTGACTAAAAATACAAACAGTCTAACTTGTGTATTCACTGCCTACCTACTGCTACCTTATTGACTGACTATTTAAAAATGCAAACAGTCTAACTTGTTTTATTCACTGACTGACTATTAAAGGCACAAACACACTAAATAATATTCCCAAATAGTTAACTTTGCCCCAATACTTTTAAAAAAGTCAATGTCAATGTCCCAAGCAAAAACTTACTGATTCCTTTCAGCCACCAGCAAGGTGATCCTCTCCTCTCAGTGTTTCCACTGGAATGTGGGTTACTGAGCTCTTTCCTTCTAATTTATAATGTGCTTCTAAAGTAAATTAGTGCAAAATAATCCCTTATGAGATGTACACTTCAGTTAGATTTCCTGAGTGACCTTTCAGTTAGATTTCCTGCGTGACCTTTCAGTTAGATTTCCTGAGTGACTCACTGCTGTGCTGATTAACAAAGAATAGCACCTATTCACAAATACACAATAGTACCTATTCACAAAACACACAATCTTCACACTTAGTTAGTCAGCCTGAGTGACTCACAGCTCCCTTGATTAACAAATGTTGTTCCCTATTCAAACCTAATCACACTACCTCAACACCTTTCCAAGGTGAGTAACTGAGCTGAACTA